>NW_025335349.1:1802030-1982464 GCF_004798865.1 Varanus komodoensis | reverse complement strand
CAGCCAAAGATGGAGAGCACATAGTCAATCTGATTTCTGTGTTGACCATCTGGTGATGTCCATGTGTAGAGTCATCTCCTGGGTTGTTGGAAAAGAGTGTTTGCTATGACCATTGTATTTTCTTGACAAAATTCTACCAGCCTGTGCCCTGCTTCATTTTGTACTCCAAGACCAAACTTGCATGTTGATAAGGACATCATTTTTTGGTGTTAATGCTAGAAGGTGTTTTAGGCCCTCATAGAACTGGTCAACTTCAGCCTCTTCAGCACCAGTGGTTGGGGCATAGACTTGGACTATTGTGATGTTGAATGGTTTGCCTTGGATTTGAACTCAGATCATGCTGTCATTTTGGAGATTGTATCCTAGTACTGCTTTTCCTACTCTTTTATTGACTATGAAGGCTACTCCATTTCTTCTGAGGGATTCTTGCCCGCAGTAGTATACCTGATGGTCATCTAATTAAATTCACCCATTCCTGTCCATTTTAGTTCACTGATTCCTAAGATGTTGATGTTCAGTCTTGTCATCTCTTGTTTGACCACATCCAGCTTGCCTTGATTCATGGATCTTACATTCCAGGTTCCTATGGAGTATAGATCTTTACAGCATCGGACTCTCCTTTCACCACCAGACTGATGTACTTTCATACATCTGCAACTGAGTGTCCTTTCAGCTTTGATCCAGACGCTTCATTCTTGCTGGCGCTACTAGTACTAGCCCTCTGCTCTTCCCCAATAGCATATTGGACACCTTCCGACCTGAGGGGCTCATCTTCTGGTGTCATATCTTTTTGCCTTTTGGTACTGTCCACGGGGGTTTTGTGGCAAAGATACTGGAGTGGGTTGCCATTTCCAAGCTTTTGTGTAACTTGCTTCAAATCATCTGTTCAAAGGGAGACTTCCGCCAAGAAATTAGAAGAATACTGAGACTTGGAAGCAATGAAAGAACTAGGAAAGATCATCAAGTGTAAGGGTTTTCCACTAGAGACCAGAGCCAGGATTAGCCATAAAATTTTATTTCCAGTCACTGTATATGGATGTGAAGGGCAGACAGTGATGAAAGCTAACAAGAAGAAAATTGATGTGTCTAAGATATGATGCTATAGGAGAGCTTTCCAAATACCCTGGACTAACAGACAAGTGAGTCCAATGAAAAATTAAAACAGAATTCTCCATAGACACAAACATAACAAAATGGAAGTTGTGATATTTGGGTACATTGTGAGTAGGCAAAACTAACTGAAGATAATAATGCTAGTGAAAATTGAATGCAGAAGAAGACAAAAGCCAGATAGAGATAGGCTGATACCATGCGGGAAACTTCAGCCTTAAGTTTACAAGGATTGAGAAGGACTGTCAAGAATGGGACATTTTAGAAGGCACACCATAAGTTGGAGATGACATGTAATAATATGATAATAATATTTTACCTGTTAACAAGAAAAAGCAGGGGTGGGAATCTCACATGGTCTACATGTGCAAAGGCAAAAGACATTGTATAACCCAACATAAGATTTCAAGTAAATTGTCAAAGCAATATTGTGCAGTGTTTTCTCTTCCAAATACCTTCAAACTGAGATGAAGATAGAATTGCAACAGCCACGTTCAATTCTTTGCAATATAATAACATACTATTTTTGAAATCTCTTCCATTTGTAATTGATTAATAATCTACATCCAAGAAGTGAATTTGCATTTCAGAAAACAGATTCCCATGTCACAAACTACTATTTTCTCTCTTTGTATGGTGAAGGCTTATAGCTCGACAGTAAAGAAACTGCTTCTTTTCCCCACAAACTAGCAAAATTAAGAATCAAGTCAACTAGATGTAGGTAGACAGCTTAATATGATTGCAATTGAACAAAATGTAAACATGAGAAAGTATTGTCACAATTTTCATTTTAACTGACTGCTAGAGAAGAAAACACTTTACAAACATTTGTTGTTCTCCTCAGCCTTGGTTCTACCTTCCCCCGACAGACACTTGTATAGCTCCCAGGCGTACAACTGGGACTGATTTATCACAAATGTTTTTACTACAATCTGAGCATACATACTGCTTCTCAGTTGTGAGGATTCTCTGGGGGCAGTGTGTAGAAAAGGGTTGATTTCATAAGATTTCTCCCGTGTGTGATTTAACATGAAGATTTAAATGCAACCTGATGCTTTTTCCATAGACACTCCCCACTTTCCTGAGTGGCAAGAGGTTCCAGGTACAACACTACCTGTTTTTATTTATTTAGCAGGCAATCATATGAATATTTATATAGAAAAAGCCCAACAATTCAGTGCTGGGTAATATAGGATATTTTTCTGTCTAAACAAACAGAAAATGTTATTCCAGGTTTTTTCTTTCTTTTTTAAAGTAAAGGCTCCCAGAGAGATTTACAGATCAATAAAAACAAGATAGGCTCTGCCCTCAGACTTCCAGTCTAGAACACTAGAAAAAAATAGACACGGAGGAAGAAGAAAAGTTTCAATAAAAGTTTTGCTTCCCTTCAGAGGAGAAAGCACTAAAGTTATATTTATTTGCTTAATTTATACACACATTGATAGAGCAGCAATGGGAATAAGCAGCACATACTTAAACCAGGCAGCAAGGTGGCCACCCCACACAGATTCCTAGAGAAAAATACCCCACATCACAGAGTTTGTTTGTTGGCAGCTCTCACTTTAATTAGCATACTTTTTCCCGCTTCTGTTTTTGTCCCAAACACTGTTTCCTTCCTTTCTTCCCTACTTTGTCCCTTTCTTACACCAACCCCTGCACTGTCTTAATCTGCAGGGGTTAAGATGTGGCATCTTCACCAAACCCACAATGGCTTTCATGTTCTTAACACACAAGAGAGATCTAGCAAGAAACTATCTGCCAACACCTGTGTCCTGTCAAGAAGCATTTACTGATCATTACAAACTGTTAAATGCTTATCTAACAAAAGAAATTGGCTGGTCAGCCATATTAATGGAGGATGTGTGTGAATTCTTGGATGCAACATAAGTTGTACATTTCCTCAGCAGAAATCCTTTTCACATTCGAAGTATTTTTCTCATGTGATTCTGATATCATTGGTATGACAATTTTTCTATTTTATTCTGCCTTAGACATTGTGCCTACTCACACTGAACAGCTCTGCTGTGCTGATAACATGATATAGAGCGAGGCCATTAAAAAAGCTAGGGATTTTAAATGGGTCCAAACACTATTGGTGTTGGCAAGTGATAACTATGCATGTTTTAAAATGAATTTTTAAAAATATCATTTGTAAGTAGATAACAACTGAAGTGGGAAAGTAAGGAAAAGGTGTTTCTTAAAAAACTTGCCTATCTAAATTAAACTATTCTTAGTACCTTGCTTCCAAGCCATGGTTTCAAATGGGCTTGCAAACCTGTGGTTTAAAATCTAGTGTTAACAGTACTTCATCAATCAGGACAACACCACAAATGATGTCTTTCAAAAACTAGCATCCATGAAAGAATGAGGGAGCACATATTGATAACCAAACCATGGTATTATATAATATATGGTATCAGTATTTATAGCTGACATGAGTCAGTATGGTTAAGACACGAGTCAGTATAGTTAAGATACTGCCAAGAGGTGTACGACACATTTGGTATTATATAAGGCTGGAGAGAAGGCTACTGGGTTAGCATTAATTTCTCTGTTATGTGAATTGGAAGCCAAACTTCATGCTAACAGATGGGCTTTAAGAAAACATTAACTGATGGTGTTTCTTTGCTGTTTGAATGAAAGTCGTGCTATACAAAGGATATATTATTACTGTAGGCACAAGCCTGTTTAATGCAGAATGCCATCTGGTATTATACTACTTTACAATTTGGTGAAGACTGGGAATGTAACACTGATGAAGGTGTTAGATTTTTATTGAAATCTGCATTGATACTCTTTGACACCAAAGGGGGAAAAAGAGGACAGTGTCTTCTTTCACATCTTGTTTCTTTTTCTCCAAGCAGTAAGATATTCTAATGAAGATCAGGCTGCTTGATATATTACAGTTCTGTTCACTACTTAAAATGAGATTTGGGGAACAGTCTTGTCATCTGAGATTATTGTCTTTAGATACAAAAATATCTTCCTTGCTTTCATCAATTGAAATAATTACACTGGAGATATAAAAGTTAATTACTACTGCTAAAGTAAGGTCCATTCACTATGGAATTTCCTTTACTTGATACTGTATATGAGTCATGGAAACATCCTCTAGTGATATATTGCAATCATTAATGTTGAAAATAGATGCATTTTGCTTAGCTAAGTTAAATTGAAATAAAATGTATGAATTGCAAACATAGTCATTCTGTATTTTGTTTTCAATAGGTATATTTGTGAATCTACAAAAAATGCAAAGTTGGGAGGTTGTTCTTACTGCTTTGTAGCAGTGCTATATTAGCATTAGCTTTATTCTGTGGGAATCATGTACCATTAAGTCCACACACAGTTTCCCTACTTAGTCCTGTGACCAGACCAGACCCAGTTAGTCTTGGGCATATGGAAAGTTGGCCATGAGTAAACACAACAGATGGGTAGGTTGATTCCACATGGTAATGACTTTAGATGATCTGAACCACAGCCAGGTCTCTATCATGGCCATATTGTTCCAGGAGAAAAAGCACACCATGGAATTCAGCAGAGATGTAAGCCACTCCCTGGCTTCCACTTCAGCCCACATGTCATTCTTCTTGGATACCTTTACTTCTGCTTTCTTTGCACATGCTGGCTGCTACTACTTTCCTCTATAAATGAGGCACCAGGCTTGGCCACCGGGCTTTTGAATTGCGAACTTTAGTTACTGCAGAGCAGTGATGGGGAGAGTATAATAAATGCTGATATGTAAGATTAAATAAAACATGTATTGGATACAATTAAATAGTCCAATTGTATGCATTTTTGGACAGAAACCCCCGCATCTGCACAACTCCCAGTATGACTGCCTGAAGAACATTAGAAGTTGTAGGACCTTTTCCTGCCTAAATAGGCACAGGACAGTGCTCTATTAACTAGAAATTATGGTAGTAAGGGAAGGCAGGTAATGTAGCAAGTCTGGGTCACTGACCATTTCTCTGCACCCTGTATTACAACAGTGTTTACTTAGAATCATAGAATAGTAGGGTCAGAAGGAGCTGAGAAGACCATTGAGTCCAGCCCACTGGTACAGGATGCCAAGTCACACCATCCCACTAACAAAATGGTCTGTTTTCTTCTTGAATGACTATAGTGTGGAAGAGAACACAACCCCTCTTGGCAACTGGTTCCATTGTCATATTGCTCTTACAGTTAGAAAATTCTTCCTTGTGTCTAGCCTGTACCTGGTGTACTGTAGTTTAAGTTCATCGTTCCGTGTCCTAAACTCTGGGATGAATGAGAGTAAGTCTTTTCCTCTTTCTTTGTGATAGCCTTTGAGGTATGTGTAGAGTGCTATCATGTCACCTTGCAGTCTTTTCTCAAGGCTGGACAGGTCCAGTTCTTTCAGCCTCTCAGTGTAAGACTTATTTTCCAGGCCCTGTATCACCTTTGTTGCCCTCCTTTGAGCCCTCTCCAGATTATCAGCATCCTTTTTAAACTTGGGCACCCAAATGGGAATGCTGTACTCCAGGTGAGCTCTGACTAATGCAGAGTAGAGGGGAATGAGCACTTTTGTGTATCTGGAAGTGATGCCTCTATTTATCCAACCCAAAATAGTGTTTGCCTTGAAAAGATTGGATTACAATGCTATTATAAACTCAATGAATCATGAGAATCCAATACTTTAAAAAAAACCCTGGATAACAGAATGCAATGACTTGAAAGGGATGGAGACTGTAACCTCAGAAACCGATTATTTAACACAAGGTGGTAATACTAGAGAAGGAGGCAAGGGTAAAAACGCCCATTACAAGAAATCAATAAAGCTATTCATCTTCACACAAAACCTCTTTTGGCCGAAATCATTTTTATATTTATATTTATTTATATTGCAATTTATATCCTGCCTTTTTCCTACAAAGGGCTCAAGGCAGCTTACATCATTCTCCTCCTCCATCTTATCCCCACAACAACAACCCTGTGAGGTAGGTTGGGCTGAGAGTCTGTGACTGACCCAAAGTCACTCAGTTGGCTCCATGGCTGAGCGGGGACTAGAACCCAGGTCATCTGAGTCCCAGTCCCATGCTCTTAACCACTACACCACACTGGCTCTCC
Organism: Varanus komodoensis; assembly: GCF_004798865.1. Taxonomy (NCBI): domain Eukaryota; kingdom Metazoa; phylum Chordata; class Lepidosauria; order Squamata; family Varanidae; genus Varanus; species Varanus komodoensis. The sequence continues at coordinate 1,976,266 of NW_025335349.1, read as the reverse complement.
ATTTACACCTTTTACACCTTTTCAGTTAGTTTCATAAGCAAGAGAAAGCAGGTGACCATTAAAACTTTGGTGTATATTGTCATTTTTAGAAACCAGCTGAATGCCGTATTATTTGCCATTTCAGGCATATCTTTCACTGCAAAGAGAGTGTTCAGTAGTGCCCCAATATCGACACCCTTGTGCGGATCCTTCTGTGCTCAATATATTCCAGGTATGTATGAATTAGAATGAACTACTTGTATCAAAGGGATCCACTAGATTCTAGAGGAGGCGTAGCACTCCTTCCCTCCTGCCCATCCAAGCCTGAAAAGCCAAAGTTCACATGGGCAGTTGCTGCAGAGCTGAAAGATGGCTTCTGGGAAGTTACAGGCTTCGAGGACTCAGATGCTTTGTTAGTATGCTGATCTCCAGAAATAAGGATGTTCCCCATTCTTCCCAGACTTCCATATCCAGTGGTCAAGAACATTTTTTAACAAGAACTTCTGAACTTAAAGGAATTTTCTGAATGTAGCAACTAAAAATTCCTGATGTGCTTGTATTTTGAGGCATCCAGGAGATAAAATGAAAGATAGGCATATCCAATGTATTCTTACAGTAAGTACATGGCATTGAAAGAACATATCACACAGGTTAGTTATCTCAGCCACCATTCCTCATGAGAAAAAGCTTTATTGCAATGTGTGCACACATTCACATCCCCTGTATCCACAAAACATCCTGCTGATATTTACTACAGTTTAAAAAGAAATTGTTAGCTGTCGTGTTTATTCTTGTAAATACCTGGGCCCCTGACTTGCATCTAGAGTAATTCATAGGAAGTGAAAGGCTGACGGCCAGTGCTTTGGTCTGAAGTGCTCCAAGTGCCCTCCAAAGGAGACTCGAATGGAGTGATAGGACAAGGCAGAAAGTCCAGGGAAAGTTGCACAAAGCAACCAAAGGAGTCAGAGAGGAAGCAAAGAAGGCCTTTGGGTTGGCGTTCTAGGTGTGGTGTTAGACTGACCCTGTAAAGGAGAGACAAATTGTTAACTGGGATGAATGGATCTTATTTGCTGTAGTGTGGGAAAAAGGAAAAAGTTCTGTTGTTGAAGGACTTGATCCTGAATGAGAAAGAGAAATGTGAACTCAAATAAACAGGTTTGTTTTGGGCCTCAGTCTCCTACTTCAGGCCTGTGTTCAGATTTTTAAGCAGATGTCACTTCATCAGCTTGGCTTTCTTTTAAATTAATGTTTTGTGACTGGCTCTGTCAATCATGTTAGCCATTTCATGAATAGGCACCTCACAACAGCAACTATTTTGGGACTGTGTCCGTGAGCCTTTCTCAAAATCCAGCATCAGTGGAGAATGGTGTGATAAATTAACCAATTTAGATTAAGGCAGCATGACAGTTTCCTCAGGCAAAGGTATTTTTAACCGCGAATCCTATGCAAGTTAGATATGCATAATATTCATCTTAGGCACACTAGTTCTTTATAACATAGTAATATAAATGTCTTGTGTACCACAAAGCATGTTAACTCTGCACAATTAATTGCTGTGCATTTTAATCCCAGTACTGTGCCCATTTTCTACTCAACTGGATAATTCATAAGGAAATGTGCACAAGATTGCATCTTTAGTGGATGAACACCAATCCATATGAAGTAATTTTATAGGCTTGTAGTCTATAAAGTGTCATTTAAACATTTGGCTCATATCAGAAAGTATGCTTAGGATTACAGAAAATTTTATGTTCTGTTTTTGCTGTGACAGACAGCTATACTTCTGGACAATTTCAAGTCAGTTATTTTCTCTCATACATTTATTATATATTTGACTTTCATAAGACTAGACAGACATGTTTGAATTTAATTTCTACATGGAAAGGGTATCCTTCCTTTTGTTTCAGGGGCCACTGGGTTCAAACTTTGTTATACCAGGTTACCAGGCAACACGATTAAACATTACTTCCAAAGGTTTCCCTGTGTTCCTTGAATAAAAAGTAAAATCCAAGTATGAACAATTCCTATCTGTTAAAGAGAATCCTTGCTTAAAATAGTGGTAATCTTTGTGTTTTTTCTAGCAATTATATTTTCTTCTTGGAATCCTAACCATTAAAAAAGTGCACAGTTTAGCCATATACCTGTAGAGGTCAATTCTATGCATGTTTCCTCTGTGGTGTTTGTGGTGCTTATTCTCAAATGAAATACGCATATGTATAAGAAACATTATTTTCTTTTATTCTTAATCACATTTCCCCAAAATGTACCAGACAGATGTAGAAGTTTTATACAACCTGCAGAGTGTAATTTCTTCTAGCACTCAAGTTGGATGGCCTTGTGCCTGGTTTTTTTTGGAAGTGAAAAGGAACCACCAAATAGAGTAGTGATTTTCACACACACATGGGTCTTGTCACATACACAGACATTTATTTGGTTTTGAATTAATATAAAGTCTTGAATGCTCCCTCCCACATCCTGACAAGGACCCTTTCCCTCTTATCCATTTTAAAACCTACCCTGAACAAGTCTTCCATGCTGACAGGAGCCAATTTGGGGCAGAGAAAACATTATAGCTTGATCTTAACATTTTCCGCTATACTATGGCAAAGATATTCCATAGTGTTGCCCATTGTTTTCTGTTGCTGTTCACTTATTTAGACAGCAGTACTTGCCCTTTTAGAACATGTCATGACTCTTTCTTCTGATAGGAGACTGCTTTCAGACCCCTGGCCCATCTAGCCCAGTATTGCCAACACTGACTGGCAGCAGTTCTCCATTGACTGGGACAAGGATTTTTCCAATTCAATGCTATTTTGAATTTGACCTTCTGCATGCCAAGCATTCTGCCACTGAGTTATGCCTGCCTCCCCAATTATGTGCCCATTTGTCAGCAAGTACAGGAAAGGTCATGGAATGGGTAGGTATGTGAATACCGTGATGTGGAACATGTGTACCTACATGCTCAGATGTTACTTTATTTTGTATCATTGCAAACTTCCAATTTATTTTATTGATTTATTTTTATTTATTAAAACATTTCTATGCCGCCCCTTGCCGAGGCCTCGGGGCGGCTTACAACATCAAATAAAATACAAAATACATTAAAACAATAACAATTAAAATATATACAGTAAAATAAAATAAGCCGCCCTGGCCGAATAAAATTCAATAATATTAACATTTAAAATGCTGCTTAAATAAAAAGGTCTTTGCCTGGAGCCGAAAAACAAATGACGGTGCCAAGCAGACCTCTCTGGGGAGCGCATTCCATAACTTAGGCGCCACCGCTGAGAAAGCCCTCCTCCGAGTAACCACCCTCCTAATTTCCTTCACTGAGGGCTCCCAGAGGAGGGCCTCTCCCGCTGATCTCAAGGGGCGGCTGGGCATATATGGACGTAAGCGCTCCTTCAGGTAACCAGGACCCAAGCCGTTTAGGGCTTTATAGGTCATCACCAACACCTTGAATTGGGCCTGGACTTCAATGGGAAGCCAATGAAGCTGCTGGAGAACTGGAGTCATGTGAGCATAACGTCCAGTTCCCGTCAGCAGCCTGGCAGCTCTATTTTGAACCAATTGAAGTATCCGGACCGTCTTCAAGGGTAGCCCCACGTAGAGCGCGTTACAGAAGTCAAGACGGGAAGTCACCAGTGCATGAGTCACTGTTGCGAGGCTGTCGTACTCCAGATAGGGGTGCAGCTGATGAATCAGCTGAAGCTGGAAGAAAGCGCTCCTCGCCGCTGCTGTTACCTGAGCTTTGAGTGAAAGCTCCGGGTCGAGGAGCACTCCCAAGCTGCGGACCTTATCCCTAGGAGGGAGTGCAACCCCGTTCAGGACAAGGTTCAATTCACCTTCTCCGAAGCCGGAACCGCCTACCAACAGGACCTCCGTCTTGTCTGGATTGAGCTTCAGTTTATTGGCCCTCATCCAGCCCATTACCTCGGCCAGGCACCGGTTCAGTACAGCCACTGCCTCACCTGGATTGGTGGAAAACGAGAGGTAGAGCTGGGTATCATCAGCGTACTGGTGATTCCGCAGCCCACACCTCCTGATGACCTCTCCCAGCGGTTTCATGTAGATGTTGAACAGCAAAGGGGACAAAATGGACCCCTGCGGTACTCCATGGCATAGCTGCCATGGTGCAGAGCCATAGTCTCCCAGCACCACCTTCCGGAACCGGCCATTGAGATAGGAGCGGAACCACTGCAAAGCAGTGCCTCCGACCCCCAATCCCACTAGCCTATCCAGAAGGATACCATGGTCGATGGTATCGAAAGCTGCTGAGAGGTCCAGGAGAACCAACAGGGATAAACTCCCCCTGTCCTTCTCCCTGCACAGGTCATCGTACAGGGCAACCAAGGCAGATTCAGTACTGTACCCGGGTCTGAAGCCAGACTGAAATGGGTCCACATAATCAGTTTCATCCAAGAGTTCTTGGAGTTGTCCCGCCACCACTCGTTCTAACACCTTGCCCAGAAACGGGATGTTGGCCACTGGTCTATAGTTAGTGGCCATCTCTGGATCTAGTGACGCCTTCTTCAGGACCGGTCGGACTACCGCCTCCTTTAAAGGGGCAGGCACCCGACCCTCCCTCAGAGAAGCGTTAACCACTTCCAAGATCCAGGTTCCAATCCCGTGCTTGGAATCCTTTATTAACCAAGACGGGCAAGGGTCCAAAAGGCAAGTGGTGGGACGTACTCGTCCAAGCACCTTGTCCACATCATCGGGCCGCAGTAACTGAAATTCATCCAATAATTCTGGACCAGACGGTAGCATCGGTGTCTCCCTTAAGACCTCTGACTCAATAGTGAAATCCAGCTCGTGACGAATCTGAGCGATTTTCTCCCTAAAATGCCTGGCAAAGTCGTCACAGCGGGCCTTTGAGGGTGGAATCAGATCTTCTTTCGGACCTGGACGGACCAGGCCTTGCACCACTCGAAAGAGCTCCGCCGGACGGCATTGTGAGGAGGCAATGGAAGCGGAAAAAAATGAAGAGCCTAATTTTCTAAACACCTACTAACCAACCAAAAACAATGCAAAGTTGTTACACTTTAAAGAAAATATTATATTTCAGAAGTCTGCCAATTCACTATTATTGTTTTGGCCTTTTGTAGGATACTTTTGTTCTCCTTTCTCTTCGCAAACATTAAAGACAAAACACATTCTCAAATAACCAATATTGAATAGCTATGATTCTGGTATTGCTCTTACTATACCTGTCTGTGTACAACTTCCTGTGCTTTGTTTGTCCCTTTTGTATGTGCCAAGCAACAGCTGAATCCAAAACTTTATGGAACCTTCTATTCCCTGCCATTTCTACTCTTTCCCTGCCTTGCAACACCACCGTGGCAGTGATGTAATTAATGCCTCTCCCAGGCAGGTTGAAGTGAAGAATTGCAGGGGCTTAGTCGGTTGGGTCAGAAACACAACACTGAGGTATTTAAGCTTTAAGTATGTAGATGCCTGACAAAATGCTGCCTCTGTCACTAAAGGGCAAGATTCAAAATCTAGTATGTTAGACAAAGAAGGTTAAATAGCTTGAAGAAACATTAATTAGTGTCACACAGTGTAATTTCCAACTATAGTAGTTGGAAGTTAGCCATAATCAAAGGCAAAAGAGGCAAACCATGTTGTCATCACATTTCAGTTTGGAAATGGCATATCTTTCACATCTTGACTGATTACTCGCAGCCAATGCTTACTTAAAAGTCAGAGTGGGATTTACTTCCACCCAAAAAAATGTTTTGGACTACAGCAGATTACACAGTGTTTAGCACTGCACAAACTTATATTGACTCAAGTGAAAGGGACACTTAAATCATTGGGGTGTACTGCTGTATATTTTACGTACTCTACTTTTCCTCTGCTGTGCCTTATCCACCCAAGTAACAAAGGACCTAAGCTAATGGTGAAGTGCAAACAGTTAATGTGGCACAAAGTGCCTCTTTCCCCCACCCCCCTCTGTTTACACACACAGTGACATATAGGATCTGACCCAAGATGACAAGAACTGAATAAAGAGGCTGTGGTTGTTGTTGTTTTTTAACTTTCATTACAATTTGTTTAGGCCATGACTGAATAAACAAATTCAAGGCTGGAGTCTCTTAAAGAACACTATCATATTGCCATACATTAATCTCAATTATTCTGTGCCTTCAACAAGCATCTCCTGCCTGCAGTCTACACAAAGCACAGTTCTGAATCCATGAAACCTTACCAACAGCTTCCTGAAATGAGAGAGTGAGGTTTATTTGGTATGTCCTGCCCCACTGTTGCTTACACACCATTTGGGGTGGATAACAATGATTAAAAGCAAATATACATTACCATAAAATTCCAAAGATCCATGAAATACAATATAATAAAAATGGGGACAGGTACAGCAGATAAAACAGAAGCAACCAATGAAACATATCTCTGTAATACCAGCCAGGATAGGAATGTTTTGGCATCTGGTGAAATGCTATAAGGGAGGGGGCCAGCTGGGTCTTTTGGGTCAAAGCATCCCACAGTTTGGGAGTGGCCATAGAGAAGGTCTTTTAATTTGTTCCTGTCAACTGAACCTCTTCCATAGAAGGTCCTGCCTGGCATGGGCAGGCTGGTGTGGGATACAGTGGTCTCCACAATATCCATTTAAGGTTACATTGTAACACATTATTGTTGCTCCAATCTTCTGCTTAAAAACCACAGTGGTCAATCACATGTTTGAAGACAACTAAAAGACAGCTCTCACATTTACAACATGATCCAGACATTATGGCTTTTGCAACTAAGATGAATACTTGGTGTAATTTGTCCATCATTCTACCACCCCACTGCAAGACTAGTTTCCTCCTTTGCAGTTGAAATAATTCTTGGGTTGGGAGATGTGATGATTTAGGATCAGAGGAAGTACACCAGAGTCCTTGAACTCATATAGCATTGTGGAAGGTGTGGAGTCTGTCTCTGACTTAATTCCAACTGCCTCTGGTAATATAAGCTGATAGTGGCTTGACTCTGCCACGCTTACACACAAGCCAGTATTCCTTCCCTGCTCCCACACTTGAACTTTTAAAAGCCCTCAATATTCTGTAGCTGTTAGAAGGCAATGGGCTTGTCAGACCATTTTGATTCTCTGACTCCTTCAAAATGAAGTTTTTTTTCCCCTGCAGCATAAACGTTACTTGATAATCTGTGGTCTTATCCACCCTGGTGCTGGGCCAGAGCTGAACTAACTTGCTGGAAGAATGGAGCAGCAAACAAAGGAGATAATCCAGTAAAAGTCTTCTTTAACCATCTCCACGAAGTCTAAAAGTCCTGTTTGCTCCAGTTAGTTTATACTTTGACAATGAATGATAGGAACTGTACTTGAACTGTAACTGAACACATCTTTGAGGGGAAAATCTGACCAATTTCTTCTCACTCTTTTCTTTTCCTGTTCAAGTGATGCCCTCAACTTTCACCTCCAGGAGGACATAATAAGCATGCTGTCAGATTATGTGACAGTATGGCATAGTAAAGACAGTATCTTTATTTTTCCAAAATGAATTTTGATGGTTAAAAAAGAGGATGGGAGAGGAGAAATGGACATATGAACTCATAATCAGGCCATGGAGCTAGGTGATTCTTCTTCCCCCTTTTATAATTTAACACCTAATGCTTTTCCCTTAGACCGGGGTGGTCCAACATGCACCCCCGTGGCCTTGTTCTGTGGCCTTCTTGCTGCTTGGAGCCCTCATCTTCCACCCCAGCCCAGATCCCAGCAATGGCACATGCGTGACTGCAGGGAGCTCTCCAAGGCTGGAGGTCAGGCTGGCAACTTCCTACGTAAGCTCTCGCTCCAGCGTGCTCCGTGCCACAGGTCAGGCTGGGCAGAGTTCACTGGCTCAGTCCTCCGATTCCAAGGAGGACAGAGGGGTCCGGGGTCACGTGGAAGGGTTTGTTTCTTTTGAACTCACAGAGAAAAACCTGGTCTTTTCCTTTAATTTAATAGTTAACTAAATTTAATTTAATAGTTAACTAAATATATTGTGTACATTAAATGACTATATTACTAACATTTTACGTTATGATATGGAAATGTAATTCATTATGTGGCCCCCAGGTTTTGTGTGGATGTCCTCATACAGGCCTTGAGGTACGAAAAGTTTGACAGACCTGCCTTAGAGCAAAGCCTAGACTCTGAAAAGTTGCAAAATATGCTGACTGGAGCACGCTGGGAATTGAAGGCCTGTTTTTCTGTATAAATATGCATAGGATTATGTCCTAAGGCAGCAAACCTGTATATACCTATTTAGGTGTAAGCCCCATTGAACTTAAGAGGACCTATTTCTGAGTAAGTTAATGCCATTAATTAGCTTTAATGTGCTACGGGCTTGTTGTTTTACTTCTGAGTAGACTAGCATAAAATTTCGCTGTTGAAACCTTGACTAGAATATGATCAGGATCGGGTAGTAGAGCACAAACAAATATTCCTGGAGCGCTGCAAACCCTATCCACCCTCACTTGGGAGCAATAACGCAATCCGATGCACGTGGGCATCGGATTGCACCCTCGGTCCCGCCAAAGAAGCAGGTTTACATCAGAGTACAAATATGCCCGTGGGTCTGCTTGCACGCCTCTGATGCTCTCCAGAGCAAGACCTCAGTTTGTCTCGGAGCCTGGGTTGGGTTGCCTCCGGCGAATCCAGCGCAAGAAAAATCTGAAGGGACCTTCCAGACTGAAGGGTTAGTTGGTTGCTCATCGCATGTGGCGCTTCTCTCGCCTGCAATTATCCCTCCTCCTTTTCCAGTCTCCCACCCGGGCTCGCCAGGCTGTTCCCGCCCCCACAGAGGAGAAGAAGCAGGCGGCGGTGGCGGCGGTAAGCAAGTCTTGCCTGGCCCCCGCGAGCTCCCGCAGGAAAGCGGCGAGCCGGGGAGGGTGGCTTCTCAAGCGGGTCCCCCCCGCGGCCTGACGGTGTTTCCGGGAGTCCAGCGGGTGCTACTGCGGGAGGAGCAGGGATGTGCGTCCGGGTTGGGCCGGCTCCGCTTCTCCCGGCTGCCCGTCGCCGTGGAGGCGCCGCTCCCTCGCCTCACACGCGTACATAACCCGCGAAGCGGCGCAGGGATTGGAAGAGGGCTGGACCAGTCTGCAGTTCGGCGTGGCCCGGGAGAGGCTGCCGTAAGCGGGCTGCGTTGCAGGGCGGGAGCGGGGCGCCGTGGGACTGCGCGGCGGGGAGCGAGTGGCCTGTGCGGGCGAGCTGGGCTACGTGGGGTCGCGGGGGAAGCTGGCGGGCTTGGGAGAAGAGCAGTGGAGCCGGGGCTGGGGAGCGGGTAAGCCGCGGGCCGTGCCCTGGATGAACACAGGGGAAATGCTCTTTCAGCCCTCCGACCTCGCCTCTCTCCCCCCGCCTGTCACTCACACAGCCCGGGTTTCCCCAAGCAGTGCTTCTTATATAAAAGCCCTGCTTGAGGATCATTGGCACTGACCAAGAAGCTCAGCTCCCTAGTTTAAGAGCGTTGTTGCTCAAGTAGTAACGAAACGACACTCAGTTCATGCTCTGGGGCACCGTTACTTTAGTTGTGCTTCGTGCAAGGCTATACCATCCATCAGATTAAATTTTGGGCCTCCCCATTGCTGATATTTTTCACAGAGAGTTCAGCATCGACATTTTGGCAAGGAAAACTTAGGGTGTTGTACTGCTGAATAAGACTTTCAGATATGTTGGTAAAAGTTCTGCACTTACCTGTATACAAATGGGATCCTGCTTGTCCAGATGGGGTATGCATTTCCCCTGAACCTGTAGCTGTGTGTCTAGACTGTATTTAGACCTTGCTTTACAGGTTAAGGCTTGGGATGACCCAGTATATACAAAATGGCTTCTGATTTGAAGTATTTATCTGTTATACTAGGAGTGGCAAGATGTTGCCATTTTTTCTCAGAATAGTCAAAACAGCCACAAACAGTTCTGTAGATGGTTTTGCTGGTGATATAAGTTATCATGAACATTGTATGTAAATACTGTGGATAGATAATATTTCTAGGCAAGAGATATCAGCTAGTTAAAGTGTTAGTTAATCAGTTTATTACTACATTTATATCCCACTTTTTTCCTCTTGCAAGGAATCCACAGTAGCTTGCATGGTCCTTCTCACCATTTCATCCTCACAACACCCCTGTGACCTGAGAATGAGTGACTGGTCAGAAGTCACCCAGTGAGCTTCCTGGCCAACTAGGGCTAGAACCAGTCCAATACTGCAATCACAATGTTACACTGGGTTGAATAGTATAGTCACTGACCTGGATTACACTCTGCATGTTTATTCTACATTAGCGGAATAGAGGCTGTCTTTGATTGCCTTGTGGATACCACGTCTGCTGCGCAAAACATACAAAACCCTTTGGAAGTGATCTGAGGTCTGGAAAACATACTATGCACAATACATTTTCTGCATGGTGATTTTTCTGTACAGCGAATATTACATATTGCCTCTTAACCAGTGTGGTTCCTCATATGGCAAGGAATGCCATGATGAAAGTACCACACATTCCTGATGGTAAGGTGGGCAGTGGATTCATGCTCTAAAGTGTGCTATACATTATAGTCCTGTGTAGAGCCATCACTGTGTGGAAGTATTTTCAGTTTCTCCAACTCTGATGAACTGTATAACATGTAGATAGACTTGACTTTTCCCTGTAAGTATTGAAGTTGCAACAATGATTGACCTAGGGAGCTTTGGTAAGACCAGCATTAAGAAATGCTGCCCTAATTATATGAAGGGTGGGATGTTTGAGGCGGTTTCACAAGGCAGCCAAAGTGTATAATGTAAAAAATAGTTGACTTTTTTGTGCAGTGGTGGTTATGGGAACACATTTGATTTATGGGAATGAACTTGATGCTGGATGAATATTGCACAGGGTGGGGAAGGGAAGAGGCAACAGATCATACTGAATGGAATGAGGCTGTATCCTCAAAGGAGAGAGGCTGTACTCACATCTGAATTAAACCTGGGTGTATTTTTGGAAAGATGCTATTGAACAGGCTGACAGTGTCTGGAAAAATTACAACTTTGGGCAAGATTAAGAGCAGAAAGCATGCAAATTATTGAAGTATGATCATGTGTGACTGTAAGATGCTGCACATTACTGTGAGCTTGTATCAAAATTAGACTCTGGACTATACTTACATTGATGTTTAGTTCTTGCACAGGCTACTTCCTAATCTGTTTTTCAGATTTTGCCTTCCTTTTAAATAATTCTGCAACCGAATGCTTTGTCATACTGTTACAGAAGAAATCACTCATGATATAGAGAAGAAGCCATATATGTAAAGTGAATTTTGCCACAATTCACAATACTTTTAGCAAATGTCTTAACTGTTAGTTTCATTTATTATTGTAACTGAAGGCCTTGGCAATTATAGGCAGCCTATAAATACATGTATACAAATATTAAAAAGTCCTTCCTCCATGTGCAACCTTGTGAAAACCATGGGCAGTAATTGACCCTGGCTGTATCAGAAACATATGGGTTCAAACTATGTGTATGCTGACAGTTTGAGTCTACTTCGTCCCCAGGACCTGATACCATGGGGAAAAAACCAAAGCCCTATTCTGCATTCTGTACACAGAAGTACTGAACCCATGAGGAGGGTGAGCATGCTGTGCCCTTTCCCTACTTTGTCACCCCCTACTGGTGGAGGACAGCTCTGAAGAATCTGTATTCTCCTATATCCATACAGGCTCTCCATGGGACTGAGAACACAACTTTCTGTGTTTTTGATTATGTGCAGAGCCTCTTGAATACTCACAAAGTTGACTTCCAGAAATAGAGAAGGCAGGGTTAGCACTTGGCTCTCCTCATTTTTTCACTATTCTGGATGTAGAATGCCTGAATAGGGCTAGACAGATGTGGTACAAGGCACATTTCTCCGTTATGCACTATAGATCATGTATGTTATGATATACAAGACTAATAGGTTCAAAAACTTGGAGTTCTACAGTTGATTACAGGTTGAGAGAATTTGAGCCTATATTAGAATTTAGTCTTAGAATGTATTGGTGGAAATAGTTCATAAATTGTTTATTAAGTATGTGTTGTGCATATAAGTCCCCTTCATAATGGCTTCATGTGAAGACTCTCTATGTTTTCACATTATATATATATTCTATCTATCTATCTCTTTAGCATTATATATTGCACTCATACTTTTAAAAATGTGCTAACTTGTATGTTGTTCTCAGAAAGTGAACTGCAGAATATGACAATAAGTGATCCCAGGAGGTGATGCATGGTAGTGGCAGAAGTACTGTGTATATGTTAACTGGGATTAAGCCCTGCTGAACACAGTGGGACTGAGTTCTGAATGAACATAGATACGGATGCATGTAGGATTGCAATATTGTACATAAGGAAGCTTCTGCCACAGACTCACTGGTTGACCTTAATCTTTCCTTGTTCTACTATTCTGTACTCCTTATCATTATTCCTTAATGGAATAATGATACAGATTTGTCATACAGAGTTACGCTGAGAATAGCTGTGTCAGGAGCTAGATTCCCGCCCCCACCCCCGCTTGACTTTTCCCTTTGTACAATGGGCAGTTCTTTGGCAAAAGTTATTTATTTCCAGTGTTCATCCAGCAAGTTACAGCCAGCAAAGAAAAATCTCTGAACATGCACAGAGTAGTTTGTTGAACCCAAACTAGAAATTATTTCCAAGAACCTTCCTTTTGAGAAACCCTGGGCTCCACCCATCTGGGAGTGCCTCTCTGGAGACAGGCAAGCCTCCAGCTTGTACAGAGGCCTTCTAGTTGGCTAGCCCTTCTTTCCTGATGCCATGTCATGGGGGCAAGGATTGGAGCAGACTCCTCTGGTTCCTTTCCCATGTCCCCTTCTAGCACTTTCAGACTGTTTGGTTCCCACTGTCTGCCTGAACACCTGGGGATAAGCTCTTCCTCCTCTGCTACCTCTTTCTGCAGATCTCCTTTCCTAGGCCTCACTGCCTTATCCGAAGAGTCTGTCACTCTGTCCTGAAACGTGCACCAAGAGCAACTGCCTCTTTCATTCCCAGTGTGCTGAATTATTGAACTGTTTCAAACACTAAAGCCTCCTTCATAAATGCTGAGTTGCATTATCAGACAAAGTATGATACTCAGAGTTGCTGTGTAAATTCCAATGCTAATAATTCCCAAGAATGTTACTCGACGCAGGAAAGAGACTCTACTCACCTTTAACACCCCAGATTCAAACATGTGGCTGTGCTCCAGCAATACTGCCCAAGGAAACTTGATGCTCAATTGGACTTCTCATAATCAATGGGGTAGTAGCTGCACGAGCTTCTGTTGACCCTTTCTTTCCACCCAGTTGTAGGAGTCCACTTTGTAGGAATCCTTGGACTGGCATGAGAAAGCAATGACGGCATTAATATGCACTATCTGCGTGTTCATATTTATGCAGAAGCAGATCTCGCTGTGTTCAGTGACACTTAAGTATGTGTGTAAGGCTTTCACATTAACGCTCCAGAGTCATGTAATAAGATTGTGGAAAAACTAGAACTCTGTCTCCTTGATCCACACACCCATCATTTTTTCCCCCGTTGAGTTACAGAATCAGGAAGATCTCAGCTGAAATTGTGAAGTAACTGGAAGCCTTCCAAGATGTTGGAGGAAGATATGGAAGTTGCCATCAAAGTGGTGGTGGTTGGAAATGGAGCTGTTGGAAAATCCAGTATGATCCAGAGATATTGCAAAGGAATTTTTACAAAAGACTACAAGAAAACTATTGGAGTTGATTTCTTGGAAAGAGAAATGCAGTATGTATTTAACAGATCGGGGTTGGAGCAGAACTCTCCTTTGCTATTTGGTTGGGTGTGTTGTATCCTGTGTATGTCATGCTTTTGTCAGTGCTGAACACATGTCTCATAGAAAATGTGACACTGTTATTTGTTCATAGAAGTGAAACTAAGGCATTTATATGCTAACTGTATTCAGTTGTCTTCCCACATAAGTGCCCGATTTACCAACTCAAATAATCAATGCAAAAATGCTTACCTTCTGTATATGAAGAAGGAAAGGGCTACTTTGCCACTAGTGGCAAGATGAAATAGCATGGTTATAATTGTGGAAACAAATGGGAAATATTTCAGACAACGAATAACACCAGTTTATGCAGGAGACATGAATATTCCAATTAAAAGTAAACTGAAATGTTAAATGTTGTCCTCTTTGCTGCTATTCAGTAATCAGGTCATTTTTTCCAGGGAAGGGGAGAAAAAGAAGTGGAATGGGCTCATTTCAAATTAAGTTAAACTTAATTATATCTAGTGTGGTTATACTACTTGGGAGTAATGGATTAGGACTCAGGAGACTTGGGATCTGATTCTCACTCAGCTGCAAAACCTTGGGGAAGTCGTATTTTCTCAGTTTAACTTGCCTTGTAAGGATACTAAGGATAGGATAGAACCTTAGGATTTGTCAGCTAAGCGAAGAATACTTGTGCCAAATAGAACTGTCTTTACACGAATCCACTGAGTGTTATGAAATGGTGCTTTCCTGTAGCACAGCTGCCGGGAACCATTTTCTGCCTACCCCCTGGAATCAATCCAGCAGGTCCAGTGGTATAGGGGAACTCCTTTGACATCATCCACTCCAAACCCATTTTTCATTTCTCTGAATTAGGCATCTCTGCACACTATGCACCGTTCCTAATAGGAAACCATGCAAAGAGAAGGATCTGTGTGGCACATAGAGAACATGGTAGCACAAGTTGGGAGACCTTTATTTCCAGTCCTCTCTGACTACTACAACCTTGTGCACAATAGCCACTTCCATTGTTGACAGCCCCAGCCCTCAGGAACCCCATTATATTGGGGAGGGTCCTTCAACCCTCACAAACAGTGAGAGGATTAAATGGTTAGGAGGAATCAAACAAAATGGGATGCCCCAACTTTTGTGAGGTAATGGCATCATTGGATACAACCCACTGAAAAGATCACATTTAGGATTGCCTGAAAAGAAGTGGGATGCAACATACATGCTTGAAATAGAAAATTACTAACAAAAAAGCACTAAGTTTTTATTTCAAGTATAAAGCAGCACTTGAATTTAAAACATGCTTTGGTGTTTAAACCTATTAATGATGCATAATATCAATTGACTGGTTGATTTTTAGAGTCAATGATGAAGATGTCCGACTGATGCTGTGGGACACAGCAGGTCAAGAAGAATTTGATGCTATTACTAAAGCTTATTACAGAGGTAAACAGAATTACTAACGTATGTGAAGCTAACTTATCATACTTCTACACTATAAACACTTATTGATGGCAACAACTTCCTAATAATAACATTCAGTATATGTCAAAGAACCTTTGCCTTTGTTTTAGTAAGTTATGGTGAAAACAAATTATTTCTATATGTCCTGGTTAGATGTTTTCTATCTTAGTTTTAAATATACCCTAGAAGTTGTGTTTCATATCTTCTTTTGTAATATTGAGGAAAATATTTAAAATATATTAATAGAAACACAATTAAAACATTTTAAATTGGATTTTTAGAAAGTGATATTTTCGGAGAAGAATTCTACACCTGCTGTAAGCTAGTTGTATCGAAATGTTTGCAAAGTGTTTGTAAAAGATCTATCCATTTATTGCCTTTGACCTCAAAATAAAGTTTCTTCTATCAGTTCAAACATTATTTCCAATGTAAAGGGCATTAAAATAGCATGTGGCAATAGTTTTGATGTGGAACCCACAATGCTTGTAACTTACTACCATGTGAATAGTTTGGAGAGTTTCTCAGTCCCAGTAGCTGTCATCAGTGCTGATGTGGAGTTATTTCATAGAGTGGAGCCAGTCTAATTGTGATAGCAAGTAATAAATATTGCAGACTCTGTGTAAAATTGCCACCATGCAGCAACTGCATTCTGGAGTCCATAATATTTGAATGTGTCTTCAGTGTGAGTAATGCCATGAGTTTCATTGGCTAACAAACTGTTGGTGACCTTTTTGTTCTTCCTGATCTTTCTCTGAAGAACTGCTGGTACAGAAACTAGCTAGGTACATTAGCTTTTCTGGAGAAATTGAGTGATAACCTAAGAAGGATCCTTGTAGTTCTGCTCTGTTGATAGTGAAATAATCTCAATAGTACTTGTTTAAGATTTTACATAATAGTCATTCCCTAGCTCAGCTTCCTTAGATTGTGTTCTGCTGAATATATAACTTACGAGATAAATATCCCATCATTCTTATCTTTTCTTATGTCGAATGTGGTTCTGAATGGCTAATTCGCCCAGAACAATATGCCGGTGTGATATAATGGCTATAGGGTTGGACTGGGACTTGGGAGATCCAGGTTCTAGGCCCCAGTTGGCCCTGTTCTTTGATTGGCTTTGGGCAGTCACAGATTCTCAGCATAATCTACCTCACAAGGTGGTTGTGAGGACACACTGGAGAGGAGGCGGGTCATAAAAGCTTCTTTGGGTTCCTTGCAAGAAGAAAAATGATGGGATATAAATGCAAAAAAGAAGAACCACCATCACCAATAAAAATATAATGTGTAAAATGTATAAGCCTGCTGCATTTCTGTAGACATACAATATTACAATTCCCTTTAATGCACTCTCCCTCTTGGTTTTTTTAATTGAGTTCTGATGCTGCCTTAAATTTATTCAGCCACATGAATATCAGTATAGCATTACTTAGATTGGACAGTAACCTGTGGTGTCATTCTG
The DNA here is from genome assembly GCF_004798865.1 of Varanus komodoensis. Classification (NCBI taxonomy): domain Eukaryota; kingdom Metazoa; phylum Chordata; class Lepidosauria; order Squamata; family Varanidae; genus Varanus; species Varanus komodoensis. The sequence continues at coordinate 1,959,602 of NW_025335349.1, read as the reverse complement.
TTAAAAAATAATGTTGTATAAACGTAAGGGACTAACAGCATTAGCTTGAGCAAGGGGATTTTCCAGGAAACTGTTGCACAAGTAAGTGCTATTGGCGTTGCGCTAAAGGTCCTTTATGGTAGTGCAACATAATTTGCATTAGTGAAATGACAGATATGCCTATTGTTTTAATAACTGATCTTCCCACTAAGTGAGAGAGAATTGATACACTGATATATATCTCAAGTGTGACTTTGCAGATATTTCTTACAATGCCATTCTCAGAGCCTAATATTCAAAGAACCTCTGCTGAGGCATGGGGTGTTAGGTTACCCTAAGTACTCAAGGTTTCTTCCTGCTCAGTGACTGTTCAAAATTCAGTTAGAATGCTTATCAGTGTAACATTACCTTTCATTCCTTGTTAGCAGTGGGGAACTGGATAGAATGCCAGAAGTAGCCAGTTCTTATAATAGAAAACATTGAATGTTATTGTTCAGTACCAAGTATTTGAATCCCGATAAGGAGCTCATTACATAATTCTCTTTAAACTGTAGTATAAACAAATTCAGGATTGATTGTGAAAGCCAAGATCCCCTTTTGTTCTGCATCCCAAATGGCCTGAGGTATGTAGAAAGACTAGAAGTCCTTCTAGTGGATTTAACATGGCAGGAGATCCCCAGATAAGTTACCTGATTGTTCTCCATGTGTTTCATGCAGAGTCAGCAACAACAAGAAAAAAGGTTTCTGTATAGTGTTTGCAAAACTACCCTTTTTGCTTTTTCTTGTGTATTCAGATAATTTAAAACATTATTACCAGACAATATCCTAACGTGGATGATTAAATGTGAAAGAGTAATTTCTCCTTAAACTTGAAGGGCGACATTATAGGCATCAGACTTCGAAATTTAAAAGGCTGTTGATGAGTTTAAAGCCAACAAAAAAGTTTGCATCCTACTCTACGGCTGATTAAAAAAAAACCTTACCAAAATAGGGGCTGTAGTCCATAAGCTATTAAGGTATTTGAAGCTTCCTGAGCAGCTAAACTTGAGCACAGAAAATGTCTAAATGTTTTCTCTCTGACTGTTGAGGGGCAGCGGGGTGGAGATTCAGCAGGTTTCTGAACTGGATAACTTAAAAACAAAGTTTTCATAGGAGCCTCAGTTTCTCATATTTATCCTCAGATGGAATACAAAGCCTCTGCAAAATAATGTGTAATTTATATTGTGAAGGCCCAGAATATGGTCTGGAAGCACATAAGGTATCCACCATGTTGAAGCTAAGCAGGTTTGAGACTGGTCTGAGATGGAGGAGAGATCACGTGGGAACAGCATGTAGCCACCCTGAGTTCTACAATGGGAGAAAATTGGAACAGAAATAGAAATAAGTATTGTGCTAGAATAATATAGGAGAATGAGACCTGTTTTAGATATTTGATAGGTTTGATGTAGTTAAATCAACTCTTTAGTAACTAGTATTCTGTTTTTCAGGAGCCCAAGCTTGTGTGCTTGTGTTTTCAACCATTGATAGAGAATCTTTTGACGCAATCCCTACCTGGAAAGAGAAAGTAGTATCCGAAGTTGGTGACATTCCTACAGTGCTTGTTCAGAATAAGATTGACCTCCTAGATTATTCCTGTATAAAAAAGTAGGTGATGTTACCATACTTTATGAAATCAGTTCTCCAATCATTTAAGTGACTTTATAATTGTCATTAGAATCCCTAAATGTAAAAGGAAGACATACATTTGTCCCAATACCTCGGCACAACTTACACTTTAGATCAGGGGTCTTGAACTTCCTTCAACCTGAGAGCTAAGTTTAATTTCAAGGAGGAATTCCAGTGGTTGTTGCACTAAGATACCAAAAATATGTGCACATTTTAGCATAAATTTCTTATTGTCAGTAATGTAGCCTTTGGAGGGGCATTGTGACCTTTTAGAATGGGAAAAATGTGCAAAGGCCATGAAGAGTTGATGGGGGAGAGAGGGTTTGTTGAGGACCTCAGGCAGGCCAGATTTGGCCTATATACCCAAGGTTCAACACCTCGGCTTTAGCCAGTAGAGATGTTGCTTAGGATATCTTCACCCCAGTTGTCATCATTGTTGTTGTCATCATCATTATCATCAATTACATTTCTGTACCACTCATAGCCAAAACTCTGGGTGGTTCACAATAGGTTATAAAAACAACAAAACGCAATACATATAGTACAAGCAATTGAAGTTCAAACAGCATGTAATGGGATGACTTTAGTTTTTAAATGTGGTTTTATATGTCATAGATGAGCAAGGATATTGAGAGGAGTCTGCATAGTAAGTGTGATCTAAAGGGTCATATAAAAAGGGAGTGTCAGAAACTCCCCTGCTCGCTGCTTTTCCTCTCCCATTTGTCCAGGGAACTCTTTTTTGGTACTAGAAGTGAGCCTGAAGTGAGCCTGGGGCAGCACTAGGGTAGGGGAAGGTTGGACAGAAGCATTCAGCACCCCCACCCCATGCCTCTAGTCTGCTTTAAATCACACTTCATTCCCACTTTCTGCATGCAGAGGACAAATCTGCATTTCAAGACATGGGTCTGGCACTATCAGTCAGGCCATGAGTCTTACTGAAACCAGTGTGACTGACTTCCGAGTAGTTTATTGCGGACTGGAATCTAAATTAAATAAGGCAGTATTGCACCAAGGTTGGCATATGTTAGAAGGCTACACTTTTCCTTTTTTATGCCTATGCATAATTGGCCTGCTTTTGTTTCTCTCATTTATTTATTTATTTTATTTATTTAGGAGACTTCTATGCCGCCCCATTCACCGAAGCCTCGGGGCGGCTCACAACCATAAATAAATAGAATCCAATAAAACATTGTAAATTAACAATATAAATTAAGTCGCCCTGGCCAAAGAATAAAATGAATAAATAATATTAACAATTAAAATAACGTTTGAATAAAAAGGTCTTCTCCTGGCGCCGAAAAACAAATAACAATGGCGCCAGGCGGACCTCTCTGGGGAGCGCATTCCATAGATTGGGTGCCACTGCAGAGAAAGCCCTCCTCCGAGTACTTACCCTCCTAATTTCCTTCACGGAGGGTTCCCGGAGAGAGTTTCTTGTATGTGTGCTGTTTTTTTATGTTATTAAAATATTATTTTGGTTTTTAACAGACTGTGTTTTATATCTGCTAGCCTGCCATCCATTTTAGCTCCATCCCCTGTTTTCTTCTAACAAGTTATTTTATTTTATTTTTTCTGAATAAATTTATATACTGTTTAACATACTTAAAGACTACCACCCACATCTCTGCTTTCAGTAGTATTCACTTCCACTGCTCTTAGATGCAGTTAACTTTCAGAAATTAGTCTACTTTCATGAAGATTATTAAGTGAATTCTATCTGTTCTAATGGAAATCAGCTAATGTCCAACATAATTTTATTTTTCTCTCTGACGAATAGTGAAGAAGCAGAAGCATTGGCAAAAAAATTAAAATTAAGGTTCTATCGAGCTTCTGTAAAGGAGGATTTAAATGTAACAGAAGGTAAGAGACTGCTAATCTGGAATTATAACTTATCCACATGCTAGTTGTTAATTTTTCTTCTTTGTCAGCATTAGTTCCCAGTTGTTTGATAAAATCTATTTCTGTTCTTGCCCTGATGGCTAATTTTCTGTGTCCAGCGACTCTCTCTCAGATGGAGGAGCAGAGACTTACTTACCAGTAAGAGCTAGGACCCAGTAAAATGACTACTGCTTTATAGTCTTTGTACAACCTGCATATGCATGAAACCCATTTTTATAGCAGCTTCATCACTTAAAAATTAGACCAGAATTTGTAGCACTTGGTGATGCTCCTGGCATGAATATTAAAATTTGTGTGTATAATTTTTCTTAAAGCCCTAATGTTGCTTTCTGTATCTTGTAGTTTTTAAGTATTTAGCTGAGAAGTATCTGCAAAAACTCAAACAACGGATAATTGAAGATCCAGAAATAGTACACACAAGTAGTAACAGAATTGGTATGTATGCAGCAATAAATTGCAGTGTTCAGTATTGCTGTTAACTGTGGGTTGCCTTTTTCTGTTTCACATGTACCTCAGTGAAAGTGGAAGTAAAACAGTAAATTGCCAGATTGGTACAGAAGATATGTATTATTTTCTTTTTGTAAAATATGATAGCGATAGATATATGATGGAGTGCCATGTTAGGGTACTAATGAACCTGTGTAGACCTTGTTAGACTCATCTCTTAAAATTTTGTACACAGAGGTTAAGAAATCAATGGGGAAGGCATGATTTCTTACACATTTACTGGATTTGCACAACATAACAATCTAGCATAGCTGACAAGCCTGTTGGTTGCTGTCTTATGTGAATCCCGATCATTTCCTACATGGCAGCTTGTTGTCCACAAAGAACAACCCATCCTGATAAGGATGGCTTATTGTAGGGGTTGTTGTACCATGATGGATTGTTGTGTCCTTCACACTTGGACAAGTGTTGCCATCATGGGTAACAAGGAAGCAGCTAGGGAGCTGTTTGACAAGAGTGGCAAACCCCCCTTGTTGCTCTTGCTAAGCTCACCTAGGGCAGTGTCAGGCTCGGTGGCCAGGTCGTGGGCAGCCAGAGACAGGACAAGACGGGAGCAACAGAGGCACCAGGGCATCAGGCAAGACAGAGTCCAAAAGCAGGGTGTAATGACAAGTCTAAACCATAGTCATGATACAGGCTTAGGTCAGGAATCACAGGACTGCATGACAGCAGAACAAGGACACTGTCAGGAACGAGCCAAAGGTCGAGAACCAGGAGGACAAGCAGAGGTGCAGCTACCTTGGACAAGATAACTGGGCAGGAGAGAGATGCAGCAACAGTCAGGCAAGAGGCAGGCACAATAGCAAGGAAACACAGAGGGGCAGGAACCTGCATCACTCAAGGTCTGGGTTGTTAGGGTAGGGTGTATGAAGGCTTGGTCTTTGGCAGCATCAGTTGGACCAGGAACTGGCAGTGGCCACAGGTTTAGCTTTAGCTGACATGCTGCAGGGCTTGAAATATCTCCTGACATCTGGCTGGACAGTTGGCCACCAGAAAGGCCTGACAAAACAACATGAGGGGTTCAGAATACCCGGAAACACTGCCATATGACCTGTATCCCCATTGCTGGGCATTAGCAGGATAGGCAGATATATAATACCTCAGAATTCATTGCTGCTGCTTCTTGGTTACCATCACATGCAGCCAAGAACTGTCCATCACATGCAGCCAAGAGCTGTTGGAAGCCGTCCCGAGGCTGTTGGAAGCCGTCCCGAGGTTTATGCAAATGGGACGGCATACAAAAACTCCAACTAGCTAACAAACTAACTAAATAAATGAGAATGAACGAAAGAACGAACAAACAAACATGAGTTTGTATGTGGTGCCTTGGCCCTCTGTCCAAATCTGTGGAAGTTCTGATTGGGGTGTAGACAAGGATGGCCTCAGCAAACTGTTAGGGTCCATGGTTGGGACATGGTTGGCCAGAGACAAGACAAGAGCAACAGAGGCACCAGGACTAGGGCAACAGAACTTCAGGCAAGTCAAATCAGAACTTGCTTTTCGTGATCTCGAGGGAGGGAGGGAGGGGGGCGGAAGGGGCAAAAAAGCCACAGCAAAGGACAAAATGGCTTGTAATTGTGGCAGGAGGTCCAGACAGGTCCTGTCATAGGATCACCTGGTAATGCGTTCAGGAGAACAGAGAGGGAAATGGCGTGGGGGGAACAGTCCACAGTGAGCACAGTCATCTGTTGGGCTCTCATGAACTGCTTCATGAGCAACCCACCTAGTGTAGCTTATTGGTAGGGTATGTTGTCATGATGTGCAAATGCTTCCATTGTCAGAATGAAAAGATGTAATTTCTATTAGTATTCAATATGCTGGTGAAAATCTATAAGAAGCTTGTTTTATGAAAAGAAATTTGCACTTGATGAAAAGAGCTTTGTAAATTGTCTTTTCTAGAAGTATACTAAAGTTTTGCACATAGTTGTTCCTTAAAGCACCTCATAGTCAGTTCAGTTCTTCTTCTTTTTATTTCAAAGCCCTCATGTCTTCCACCCCCAGCCTTTACCATTTCTTCTATCCAAAAGCAATGCCTGTTGGCTTTTGTTTAGTTGCCAACTGATGAGGGTGGATGAATGCCAATGTCCAGTTACTCAGGCTTCTCATGGAAAATTAACTTGACAGTGGCATCAGCTTACATAAACTGGGTTTTGCATCTAAGCTTGTAGCATTCATTGCCAGATCAGGAAGCAGAGACGTATTTTCCAAAATGAAAAACATAAAGCTATACAGTATATTAACAGTTCCAAGCCTACTGCCAATTAAACCATTAAAATAAAATATTTAAATCACTTTGTACTATGCTTCAGAGATGGCTAGTAATACATAAATGTATTTTAATTTCATATAGGTGTCTTCAACACAGCAGGTGGAAGTCATTCTGGCCAGAATTCAAACTTGCTTAATGGTGGTGATGTCATCAACCTTAGGCCAAACAAACAAAGGACCAAGAAAAACAGAAGCCCATTTAGCAACTGCAGCATACCTTGACACTGCTATACAGAGAAATCCCGGTCTGACACAGTTGTTCACCTCAAGTTTGTAAGGAACACAGCTGGCTGTAGAGATGTTTTACCAGTGCTTTAGCAGATGTTGCACGCATTGGATCCCACATTATAGTGGATACTGCTGTTAAAATGAATTATTGTTATCGGTACATGAGACCTCTGGTGGCACAGAAATCAAACCATTACCCCATGCATTTATTTCACATTGAATACGACAACTTTCTGGTTGAAAGGTATGATATATTAAAGTGTACAGTAGGTTTCACTTCTTGAAAACATAAATGGAAATCAGTTGTATTCATACTGTTCAAGATAATATAGCTTTTCCTACATAACAGATCCTATGGCTCATTAGGAAGATACTAAAAACTGAAACTGAAATAAATATTTCAGTAAATTATTCAGTGCACATTCCTGCAACATTGGTGGTGCAATATTTGTATAGCTTATGAATTTTAACTGCAATTTATATACATATCTAGAAGCTTGGTCAAAGATTCAGGCTAATAAAACAGGTACTATGTCTGGTTATAGGTCTTAATGGTACCTAATGACATGTGAGAAGTATTTTTCAACTTTTGAGTGCAGCTTTCTCAAATGGCACTCTGCATATTCACTTTCCCTTCACAGTGGGCCTTAACTTAAAAAAATGTGTTGTGCCAAAACTTAAGTTTTATGCTGCTACACTTAAGTATTTTGGTTGGTTTTGTGTCACAATATACATTCTAAATTTTTCTGAGCAAACAGGTGATAAACGGTACAGGCAAGCAGAACACATCTAGTTGTTTGTTTAAAAAAAATTGGAACTCTGTAATGTGTACATTACAGAAAACCATGGTGAAATATGAGGATACTTGTTTTCAAAAGGTTAAAAGTTATTTTGAAGAATTTCTTTAGTGTATCTTGTAATACGTGTTCTGCACCCAGGTAAAGGAGATAAGGCCCCTTTAAAGATGTGCCTGCTCTTAATCGCACAGTGTGAATGTAAGCCTGCAATCTTATGCTCACTTTCCTGGGTGTAAACCCCACCAAATTCATGGGGTTTACTCTGAGTAAACGTGTGTAGGATCAAGCTGTTGTCCCCTTAAAGTTGATGTACATCCATATAAAATGTTTACAATCAGAATGTTAACTTTTTTGACAAACAAATCTCATGCTGCAAGGTCATTGTTAAACGTTAACCCTAGTTTCCTGTTGATGCATGTATCTACAATACTGATTCTGTTTACATGTTATTGTGTAATAGCTCCACAGTATTTCTGTAATAATTCTTTGCCAGCAGCAATTGTTCTGTTTCTAAGAAATGTTAGAATATCAGTAGTTTAGGAGAATAGTTGTTTTCAAAGGCAATTAATACGACGTGAAGCTCTACAGGCTGAAGTGTACAGTTCCTTTGGATGATGAGCTCTTCTTCAGAATATTACTTTTAAACATCCATATTGAGTCTTTTATGAGCTATAATCAACATTGAATTATTCATTTACTTATGAGACCTTGTCACCATAAGTCTGTATATTGTTAATATTTTTGGAGAGGTTTCTAACATTCCATGAATTTATATATAATAAACCTAAAATATATATACACTTTTTCAGTGGTGTCTTGGCCCAGCTGTCTCATAACATGGGCAAAAGAATCAGAAAATTATGCACACATACTGATCAAAATGTTTATTTTGCTTCTGTAACCATTCCTGTTGCTGGCAATGAGGTGGGCACTGGAGTCATAAACCCTTCTTTCATTTTGAAAATGTTGGAACATGTTCTTTGTTTTTAAGAAGTGTAACTAGTCACTGGATGGCTGTACATGTACGGGTCCAAACAGTATTTGTCATGCTTTATGGGACAATTGCACAAGCATATAAATAAGTTATCCATTGTTTTATGTCCTTAAACAATCTTGGTTAAATATCTAGGGCTCAGCGTGCATACTATTTTTATATGAACAATTTTACATTAAACTGGTAACCTTACATGTGTTGGATTTGTGAATAGAAGGACTCCAATCTCAGTTTATTTTTTGTTTCTCTTTGTAAAAAAATAGTGCAGGTGTAAAGTATTTGCTATTTGTGCTGTTGTGTTTAAGACCATTACACATACTGCTTTTTTCAGAGTTCACATTTTTACTTCAAGTACTTGCAGTAGGTGAAACACAACTTTGATCACATCTTGGATAGCTTGGAAAGGGTTTTATTTTCAGAAAATAATTATAGAAGTGTTCTCTGTTTCACTTTGAATATATCAAAGTCCAGGAGGAAGCAATACCAAATGCTATGAGTTGTTTTAGTGATGAATTCTAACATCTGTGTGTTTAGTTAAGGGTTAATTCTAGAGGTTCTGATACATAGTCATGCTGCTGGCCAGTAGTTTCCTGCCAAAAAAGTGATCAGTGCTTCCAGCTTTGGTAGTGCTCATAACTTGGGGGCTTTGGAGAGGAAGGATAGAATTTTTCCTGCTATAGCTCAAAGGTACACAGTTTTTTTGGTCCCAAGAGCTGAATGTAATGTGGCTGTCGGGCCACATAGATGTGTGCTCATCCAGTCACATGTGCACACGTATTCCAACAATCTGCCTATGGATCTCTTGGGGAAGAAGTAAATGCCTTCCCTCTTCCAGAGAATGTGATAGGGATCATACTTTCCTTCATCCTAGCAGCACTGGGGCAAGAATGATCCTTATGAAGCTGTCTGTGGGACAAAGTGGAAGAATGTGGTATCTCTGGGGTGAGGGCAACCCTGGAGAGGACCGCAGGTCATGCATCTTTGAAATAGGTGGCTGATGTCATAATGTAATTCTGTCCATATTGTGGCAGCTTTCCCACAGCCCCAGGTGAGAAAGAAATACTTTGCATGCAGCCCTGAGTGCAAAATAAGGATCCCCCCCACATATTCCTTTATCTGCATAGAACAGGATCCATAAAAATCAATCCTGTGCACACGCCTGTTTCCTCAACTTCGCCTCTCTCAACACGCAGGGGTGTCAAGAATAAACACTGAAGCTGATGCAGTTGCCATAAACTCGTGTTAGTCGACTCAACATTGCAATGAAGACATTAGCAATTTGTATACCTTAGGTATAATGCAGCCATGCTCAACAGGAACGATCTATATTATAACATTAATGCCTTTTGTTACAGTGTGCCTGTTTCTCTTGAACGTTTCAAAGTATTAGGTACTGTAAGATAATGATGTCTGGGGCCTGATACTTCGTGTGGTTTGTTTTGCCATCTTTAAGCTAACTCCCTGCCTCTTTTGTGGCAGGTGCTTGTTTTGAAGGTTTTACTTAAAATGATACATTTTCAGGAAGAATAGACAAATCCTGTACAGCCCCAGCCTTGTGTTGGCCTACATTGTGGTGCATAAGGGGAGATGGGATGGGAAGGGATTTTGCTTTCAGGCCTCTGCTGGACCTGTCCAAACATCATTGCTGTTGGCATTATTGCAGATTGTTGAACTAAATATCCTCTTTCATCTTCTGTCACATAATTTAAAACACTGAAGCACCATGCAGATTTCACTTTTAAATCAGAAAAAAATGTTTTTAAAAGTAGACTATTTAGGACTTAAATTTGTATGCCCTTGGGCATGGAAAGCATGTACATTTATAATAATCAGTAAATTTTGCATTATTTACACATTAATTTGCTTGTCAGTATTCAACTTGAAATATGCAAAGTAGTCATATAAATACCTTTTTTCTTAGTACTTAAACTTTGATAAATTGCTGAATGTACTTTGTAAATAATTTGCTTAATAGTAGTTGATGCAGATAATATGGCATGACTTGATTATGTATCATCTACCTAACTACTTGTGTCTATAAAATATCTTTACAGTTAGGGTGACCATTTGTATAAATTTATAAGGTTACTTGGGCAACTTCTAGCATTCATGTGAGGGTAATGGGCAACACCCAAAAGAGTGAACATTAACTTACAAATAATTTCTTAGAGAATGTAAATTATTTTTCACGAGCATAAACTGCTCTAGCACAAGGCCCATAGCATTCATTGGTGCCTGGCATGCCAGTTAATACTACTGACTTGGTGCTAGTGTAACATAATTTACACTAATGGTCATACTATGTTGGATATTGCCCAAGTATGGTGTGGATGCTGAGAATAAGCCATGTGATGAGTCTAAAAACCATAACTATTATAAAAAGATGGTTAAAATCCTTATAATGCATTCAAATTGAAGAGTATTTTCCTGTTTAGGAATATTTAAACTTTGTTGCGTGCCTTTTAACCCTGTTGAAGTTCCCAGATACACAGTGAACTTCTGGTTGGCTTGTCAAGTTAATTCCTGAGACCTGAGCATTTTGTTCGCTGCCTTTCAAACAAGGAGACAGTTGAAGTACTTGTTTAATAACAATTATAGTTTTAAAAAACCCATTTCTAATTGGTTTCCAGTCAGACCTTTAGTATGATGTAAGACTTCACATTAAGGGATGGGGTTGCATAAGGCTGGTCAGGCAAGTAGTTTAGAAAGTAGCATCCTTCAGTTCCTTTCAACAGTGAGGGGTCTGGTAGGCTTGCTACTGTTATTGCTGCAAATATTTCACAAAGTACTCTAAGGTTGAAGAGATTGGGTTAATTTCTTACACTCCATTATAGGAAAAGTGATGGATGCACTCCTGTTAATCTAAACAATTAAAGCATATGTAGATGCACAGTACTATAACATTTTAAATAAATTTGGGGGTAGAGAAGTAAGCTTGAGCTATGAACTTTGTTTACTTTCTCTGTAACTTGCTAAAAGGCATGTCTGGTGACACCTAGAGGCTGGTTTACAGAACATTCAATCTGTAAAATGCTGCAGTCCTGTACAGCGGGCTTCTCCCAACTGTGGGAACAGGGAGTTCAGCAGCCTTCTGGTAGGGAAGAGCGGAGCCAGCTCCAAGCTGCTGCTGCTTCTCTGGCTGATGGCTGCTCTAAATTGGATCCTCTTGCTTTGGCATAGTGCTTGAGGCAGAGGGAATGCAGCTCATCAACATTTACTGTTTGTTTAATTAATAGACCTGCTTGTCCGACATGACTTCCCAGTGGTTTACACTGAATAAAAAATCAGGTGCTTGTTTGGGCCGTACTGTGATGCAATTTGGTGCAACCTGGTGCACTCCAGGTGGTTTAGACTCAAACTCCCAACGCTGCTGACCACTGGACTTAGTTCCCAGTAGACATGTATAGGGAGTACTGGGTTTTTGCTAAGAGAGATTGTGTGTGTGTATATATAATACTATATTAAGGTAATAAGGAATATACTTAAAACCACAAGTTGATTCCTAAAGTATTTAAATCAGGACATTCCACACCCAAATTTGTTAGCATTTATGTAACAAAATAAGCATATAATGAATATAAGTGAAGGTTCTTTAAGTGCTACTGAAATGTTTGATCAAACATTTTAAAAATTGCATTTCTGCCCTTTGAAAGTCAGTGACCATTAGGCACATACAGTAAGAATTACATACAGAATTAATATATAACAGTAATTTGAAAGGACTAGGTAGACAATAATAGAATTAAAACAATATGTTGGAGGGGCTTTCTATTTAAATCACGTTGTGTTTTGCAATCTCCATTGGATTTGTTGTTTGCATCATTCGTGGATATGGTGAATTCTGTAAGTGTGATTAACTTAATATCCTGATTTTTTTTCCGAAACACAGATGGGTAATTTCAGGATGGGAATTTAGCCAAGACTGGTATAGAACAGCAGTCTATTTTTGATCAAAACACACCTAGCCTAAGGCATACCCTCTTTTTTTGTTACATTAGAAGTTTGCATGTTTTACAGAATCATATGTTCTAGCCTGGAAGTATCAAATGATGCTCATCTGCCAACTTACAATCATCTGTTGCAAGATACAGGTTTGGATTCAAGGATCTTGTGAATAAAGTTCACAGATACGTGGGAGAAAATTTTCACTGGCCCTCTCTGTACTCCCAGAAAATCTGCTTCAGAGGGTTGAATAAGTGTGAAAAAAATATTAAAGGGAATAAAACAAGAGTTTCTTCTTCACTTTCTGTAACTGTGAGTATGATGAATGTTGCAATTGGGGATTGTGAATTACTAGGTATGTCTTAATGTTCATTTCTGAGGATGTGGAATAATATGGGAAGTGCAACTAAAATATAATTTAGTAAAGGTCTCATACCTTACTTCATTCCAAATCTTTAAGTACAAAGTTACACTTTTTAAAAGAAGGCCTACTGAAGTGTTCACCCTGTAAAGCACAATATATTTTATTTACGCCTATTCAGCAAGAAAAAAGTGGACATCAACATTTTCTTCACATCTGTTGCAGCAATTTCCCCATTCTGCATTCTCTCTCAAACACATGTTCATTCACCAAAGTGACAATAAAGTGTGCTGGGTGAAATTTTTGTATATTACAACCAAGATTGAAGCCTTTTAGAGAACTGACTAGAGCAAAACATGTACTACTGAGCTTAGAGAGTTTCTAAGGAAGAGATTACTTTACAAATATTAAAATATTAAATGAGAGTAAATTGTATGCTGCATATGAAAAGGTTAACCCTTGGGACATGCCTACATTTGCAGCCAATACCTTAAATAAGTCTATAGCTATGATACTAATTTAAGTATACCTAGCAGTTTAAGGACATGTTCCTTGTGCAGGGTAAAATAGTCTGTTGAGCCTGTTGCTGGGATCAAAAGCCATGGAATAAAAACTGCTTGAATGCTCATATAGTTCTGTGGTTCTCACAGCTGGTTAGCCCTGCAGCTAGCCCAGCATGTTTAATTGGTGCTCTAACCAGGGAGACCCTTTACGCCCAGAATAAGGTACAGATAATTTTCCAGAATGTTCCAGCTGTAGCTCTGAATGTTTAAGGACTGATTTAAGGGCTATACAGACAGGCAAGGCCTCCTCAACTTCCAGGTATCAGATTTGTACTAAGTTCCATAAATTTAATGTTAAAGCAGTATTCTCTGCCTTTAGTGTACAAAAACATTCATTTTTATAGCAGTATTCAAATTATTTTAATCTTTCCCATTGTTGCAAAGCTGTCTTGCAGTTTTCTTCTGGTGCTCCAATAGCATGATGGATTTTTCAGCATTTTCTATATTTCTAAGCAAAGTCTCTAGTCGTCTTTTGATTTTCTTCTGATCTTCTATAGCACATCCAATTACAACAGACTGGAATTTTTGATCAACGGGTCCAGATGGAGCCTCAGACGTACATGCACCATAAAGTGACATTAAGCGGCTCTTGGAGTCTTCCAAATCATCCAGGGTTTTACTGACTATCTCATCAATCATTTGTGTGGCACGTAACAGGGACTCCTGCTGCTGGGGATTTCGGATGGTTTCTACAGACACCTCAACTGTGAGTGTTCTGCCCATCAGGCGCTTGGCTGTCAGATTGAGTTCTTCTCTTTCACCTGCATTTTCAAGGTGAAATACTTTGGTTTTAAAGCTTTGCATGAGACAAAATTGTCACACTCAGTTGGAAGATTAAGGTAAACTAATAATAATATGTGCATAATTTATTCTTCGTTTCAGAAAATTTAGAGAGCAATAAAACTTCTAATGGGCTTGAAGAGAATCTTATAAGAGATTGGCCTGGTTTGCATGCTGCACCAACCCAGAGTTTCTTTGCAAACCCTGGATTGTGAACAAGTTTACATATTAACTTCATGTAGCTTGATTGCTTTAATGGCAGAGGAAGAAGCTAAATAACCCAGGGACGCTCTGTCCCTCACATGTTTAGACTCTGCCTTGTCTCTCCTCAACAAGCCAGCTGAAACACAGGGTTTAACTGATGAGTCACATGCTGGCTTGTGCATGACAACCCAGGACATTTTTTTCATTAAAAAAACCAAACAAAAAGTGGTTGTAGCATGTGAACTGCTCCATTCTGGCTTGAATAATATTAGAAGCCCTTAATATTAGATACTAGGCACGTTTGCTCATCATGTTAACCCATCCTGGCAATCAACCACAGCAGGTAGATTGCCATGCACATAGCCCATGGCAAGCCCAGCATACAGTCAGGCTCAGTGGGGGATGTTGGCCCCCTTCTTGCCCGTTCGTTATCCTGTAGGTATTCCAAGGGGGGTGCTACAGGAGGACTGAGTTTCCCCGTCTCCTCTCTGCTATGAATTGTTTTGGAGTTGCCGCAGCTTCCTCCGCCTTATGTTTTCTTTGGCAGGTAGCTTCCACAGTCCCCGTTTTGACAGTCACAGACAGCTCCTTCAAAATCCTGGAGCAACACCCTGAAGAGGCTGTTTGTGGCTGTGTCCAGGCAGTGCCTCCTGCCAAGGTGCCGCAGCTAGCAAGCCTAGACACTGCTCAAAAGAAATTCCAACTTTTTCTTTCCCTTGACAGCTGTTAAAAAATAAGTGGCATGAGACGGATCTTGCCATTTGAAAAGGGGGTGTTCCGGTACAGTAGTACCTCGGCTCACGAACACCTTGGTTCATGAACAAATCGGGTCATGAACAAAAATTTCTGAAAAATTTTGACTTGGGTCGTGAACACTGCTTTGGGTGGCGACCAAGATCGCAGCCATCGCACCCCCACTAAGGGGGGAGATGGCCACGATCCCAGTTGCTTTCCTGCAGGGAAGGCGTGCGTGATCAGAGGCGCACTGCTGCAGGAAAGACGGGAGAAGCAAAGCAGAGCCGCAGGCGAGATGGCCAAGATTCTGCCAGTCTTTCCTGCAGAAGCACGACTCTGATGAGGCACGCCTTCCCTGCACGAATGGAACTGCGATCACAGCCATCTCCCCACCCACAGCACACCGTTTGCACCCATCTCTCCCTCTCCCAGTGCGCCCGCGATCATGCCCATCTCTCCCCTCCACCCCCCAGCATGCCAGGATGACGGGTGCGTTCAGGGATGACAGGTGCCATCTCGGTCGTGCTGGGGGGGGTGGGGAGATGGCTGCGCTTGTGCTTGGTGTGTGTGTGGGGGGGAGATGGCTGCGATCTTTGTTGTTACTTTGCTTCACATTTTTCTGATTTAAAAAATCATGACCAATTTGGGTCATGACCAGGGTCCTGGAACGGATTAAGTTATTGAGCCAAGGTACCACTGTATATAAATGCTACAGTATGAGTTACATGTATTTATGAATTCATTATCTTTCTACAGCTTTCTTGATTTTCCAAAATGAGGGAAATGGAAGGTTTAAGAATTCCAAGTGAGATGTTTTAGCATCCCTGGATTCTCACCTTCACTGATGTTTCTCATATCTTGACTGTTTTGTATATTGTGGATCATTTCCAGAAGAGTTTCTTTTTCTTGCTCCATTGAAGAAGCAGCATCACGCAAAGCTTCAACCCTGTGTTGAGGAAAAAACAAATAAAAAGAGTGTTGACAAATCATTAAATAGTACACATATGATTTGTCATGTTCTTCAGTGAACAACTGAAAGTTACTTATTTCTAGCAACGCAAAATAATTTTACATTTCAATTGAAAAACTAAATTCCTTGCACCACTCATAAGTTTTACTTTGTAAGCAAATGACGATCCTTTTATTTACCAATACAAAAAGAGATAAGAAATCCAGTTATGATTCTTGCTTCGCCCTTCATGAGACAACTTGGACTGAGTTATGTAAAACTAGAATAGCATTCATGCGACAAAGAAAAAAAAAAGTTTCCTCACCACCTATTAATATACACAAAAGAAGAAAGTGGGTGCAGTATCCCAGGTATTGTTGAAGAAGAAAGGACAACTAAACAAAAAGTGAAAGAGTATGACAAATTGGAACTAATTCTGAGACATTCCAGTGACCTTTTAAAAACCTGCAGCAGCCATTTTCAATTGTTATCAACTATTTACACTTACAGAATTGCAAGTATGCAAGTGTGCTCCTGCAAAAAAAGTATAAAAACGATACAATATTTTGTTAGGGGATTCTGTATGTGTACATGTCTTTATGTAGGGTCACTTCATAACTTTGTAAAGCTACATTTATATTTATGAGTAAAGGGGTAAACATATGGCTGTAAATTGTAAAGATCCCCGAGATTCCTGATAATCTCCTGTTCACCTCTTTGCTTCAGTGTAAGGATCAAGAGAAGGACGTTTTTGCCCACAGGAACCTACACAAAGATGCTTATATTGAAATGCCTAATGTCACTGGGGGAAGATAAGTCAGGAACAGTACTAGAATATGGGGCTATATTTGTTTCTTGCCTGTAAACAGTTAGCAGGGCCCTGCCTCTACACTGTTTGGAAAGGTCCTTAAATGTCAATATGTTGTTTTTAACTTAGCCATGTCAAACAGCCTTTTCTTTCCTTCACATATCTTGTTAAACATTCCCTAAGAATGTCATACAATTTGATCAGTAGGACTAGCATACATAAAATAATCATTTTCTGCTTCCAAAAGGAATAATTGCTATGTTGGAATTAGCAAAACTAATATTATCTTGCTGCTAATTATACTAGCTCTGAGGCTCCAGTGGTACAGCTGTGCTATATCAATGAATGCAGTTTTATTTTTGAAGCAAAGAGAATGTTATACATTATTACTGTTGTGTTTTTTCCAAAGAACGTAAGTCACAGAAAAAGCTTTGACCCTCTTGAAAACTCAGTGTTTCCATGCTTTGCACCACTTCAGATTGCAGAGAGGGTTTCACATGGTGCAATGCTTGCCATACAGAAGAATTATTTAAACACTGAAAATTATGTCAGACGGGAAACTAGACTAGAACTTTTCCTGAAACCTAGTTTTCTATGCTCAGGGAAGGTTTTGTTCAGAGGAGTATTTAGTCAAGTTGGTGGCAACCTGCTACAGCCTGACAATTATTTTGCATCTCAGCTGAGCACCTTACCTCTGTCAACCTTTAGAGTAGCTCAGCATGCAGTAAGATTGCTCATCACATGCTAGTTCTAGTTTTCTAAGTTCACCAGCTTCCTTTTTGGAATATATGTGGGAAGGTGACACACTTCTTTCAGCTTTAGTATAACAGAGAGGAGTATCCTATTCTAGTACCTAGTACAATAATATTAGTACAATAATGCTATTTAATAATTATAAAATACTTTATAATTAAATATATTTAATGATATTTAAATTTAATTATTTATTTAATAATCTATATTTTGGCAGGGTTTTTTTGTTTTGCCTTTATCAGCTGTCCCAATGGCTTGAACAGCAAGCCAACAATGCAAAAATTAAGCTTTATGAATTCTTTCCTTTTTCTGCATCTCCATCGCAAGAAAAACCTCATCTGCTAAATTCCTGCATATTGGGCTACTGTTACAAGCAAGCAAACAGCCAGAGGGAAATAGCATCCATAATTACTCTTCTTGAATTGCTTCCAGGTTTTATTTCGTTGTGTCTTACTCTGTTTCTCAAAGGTGCTCTGTGAACATAAAAAGGTATTCTGTTAAGTTTTAAAACAACCTGTTTCTTTCCTCCTGTCCGTAGAAAAGAACACATCCAGGTTGAGGTGTGCACTGTCAGGCAAGAGGATCCTGTGGCTGAAGCTGTGAGGGATGAGAAAGGGTGATTTTGAAGTCATATTTGGGTTTCCTAGGCTAAGGAAAAGGTGTCTGGATATACGCTGTTTGTGTTCATTCCAGACCTCATATTCCTGGCCACTTATGAAGAAATCTGAAGCACATTTAGCAGAGAACTCCATTGAACTCAATGGGCTTCTATCTGAGTAAATATGACTGTGCTGGGGTTTCCTCAGAAACTCAAGCCCAGGCCCTGCTAGCAAAAGAGGTGTCCAGGCTCCAAGTGGTTTCAGAAATAACAGCTGGGGTGGCCAGGTTCCTTCTAGTTTAGAACTATATATAGGTCTCTCCCACCATAGCACCTGTGTACATCACTCACAAAGCAAATTTCTTCTTCATTCTTGCACAGACAGAAAAAAGCCTTAGGCAGCCCCAGCCGCCAATGAAATTCAAATTCACCAACATCTACTATGGGCCATTCTTGGGGGCACATTCACTGCTGGAGATATCAATTATTTGCATATGTGAAACACCTGCTCCAAAATAACCACTAGAAATTTTTCATGTCACCTGATATTGCTACAAATTTTACAAAGAGACCAAAAGTGGTGTGTCAAAGGTATATGTATTAATCATCTCTAAGCAAGCAACACAGGACAAATTCTTATGCAGTAGTTTTGGGAAGATAAGAACCTGCCCTGTCCAAAAATAGTGTTCTGATGAACCCAAAATGTAATTACAGTAATGGAAAATTAGAAACAATCAATTATAAAGCAAGAATTATATGAACCAGTCTAAAACAAGGCACACAAATACTGAAATACTGCCAGAATGATAGGCTGAGCAGCACCTATGCCTTTCTAAAGTGGAAGAAGGTTCTAGAGTGGAATGCTGCAGCAAAAAAGCCTCGTAGCAGGCTGTCATCTGTCTCACTTCTACAGGCAAAGGGAGCTTGAGCAGGGCCTCTAAGGAAGCTCTCAGTGATCGGGCATTTATGTCTGAGAAGGCAAGCCTCAAGGTGCCCTGGTCTCAGACTAAAATATTTAAGGGTTTAAAGGTTAAAACCAATAGCTTGATTTGAGCCCAGAAACTAGGGCAGTTGGCTAGCAAGCTAGCTGTCCTATTTTGTATGACAACTGTGATTTATGAACTATCTTCAAGGGCAGCCCTGCATATAGTGCACTGTAGTAGTCTGAACACTGCAATGAAATATACCACCCAGGCCCTTTTGATATATGACTACAGCATTCCTCTTCTGTAGTGCTGTCATCACTGATTAATGAACCTTCCTTTCCCCTAGAAGTCCAACTGCCTCTGTGTGCAGCATGAGAAGGAGGCACTTCATCGGATGTTATCATGGATAGTCAGTCTGCAATGCTGACTTGGAACAGAGAGGCCTGGATTCAGATTTCAGCTCTAAGAATCCCTTGTGAAACCTTTAAGCAAATAACTTCCTATCAATTTCAATTTCCTCTCTGCTATCCAAGAAGGCTGTTGCCTGGATGGGAGCAGTGGTTTACCCATCCAATGAAAGCACTGATTTAACATCAAGTTTTGAACTGCTTCTTTTTAAAGGTCAAAAGCTTGCTTCCATTGTAAGGAAATGTCTGGTTTAAATATGGATTGGATCCAGAATCTGCCTTCAAAGGGAAGGGCTTCACACATGGATGGTGCCTCTGCCTGATTTTCAGTAATTCTCCTCTTTCCAGCTCTACCACAGCCCTTCCCATTCACTAGGTTTCCCACCTCTGTGGTATTTGCAGGGCGAAGGGCAGATATTCTGCTTCTGCCAGCCCAGTTGTACATCTGGGTCCAACAGTATGTAAGTGGTAGTGGCTACTTCCCACAGAAATGTCAGTGCTCCAAACAGCACTATCTCAACCACCCCATCTCTTCCCTTTCGGGTTTCCCCTGACACAGTGGGTTTTTCAGGAAGACACTGTACTTCTGCCTAAGTGAAATAAACAACGTTAAATGTGGCCAGATATTTAAAAAGAGTGAGGGAGTGCTAAATAATATTTCAGTTATTATTTAAGGAAGGTGCTGTTATAGTTAGGCAAAGGTATCTGAACAATGACTATTCTTAATCAACCAGAACCCAAAACCAGGGCTGAGGATACCCTGGCCAAAATGCCCTCTGGTGCACCCCTTGGGAATACCTGATATGATGGCAGCTGAAGCAGCACCTACTGCAATGCTCCAAGAGCGGCTGGGAACTTTGATTTCTCATAATGTCTTGGAGTGTTCAATGACTTATCAATTGATAGGGAATCTGGGAAATTTAAATTGCTGCCTGCGGAGTATTAGGTAGTAGAACTCCAGGATAGGTGTTAGTGCAGATGAGTCCTGCTGGTTGCTCTGGGATGCCAGAGGTTGAAACAAAGCCTGTATTCAATATTTATGTTTCTGACACCATTCAACCTTGTGAAAATGAACACAGACGTTTGAACCAGGTGACAAGAGCACTAATTCTCCTTTCAGTGTAATACTGAACATTCATAAAGAAGGAACAGGCTTGTGCCTTTCAGCCCCACTCCCTACCTTCGTATGTTCAACCTGTGTGTGCAAGGATACTCTGTAGCTTCCCTCTCTGGGAATGGGAATGCTAGTTTTCCCCTTGTGCAGAAAGCTTTACTGAGTTGTTCTTGAGTATGGTCTGTGCCAGATGTGTTGAAGCTCTTTCAGCCTAGGATGAAATCCCATTCTGGAGATGCTCTTAACATTCCAGTAAAAAGGTAAAGCCCAAAGATACAAAAGTGCTTAGAATCAGTGCTTACTGACCGGAGGTAAACCTTAGGCGTGGCATTCCAACCTTTTTAAATGGGGGAGGACTACAAAAAGCCCGGACAAACCGTAAGTGGAGGTGAGGGGAAAGGGATGGGGTCAAAGAAAGGGTGCATGCCCATCTGGGGGACCTTGGAGGGCTGGATTTGGCCTCTAGGCCTCTGGTTCTATACCCTTGCTCTATGCTCACGTTAAGGCATGGAGAAAGGGAGTGGATAGCAGCATCTGATTCAGCAATCTCTCACTCATTCACGTTGTTTGTGACTCGTGCTCGGGTTAACAAAGGTTCTGTGAATTACCAAAAAAATAAAAAATCACTGTTTTCCCATTCATTTCTTGGAAGCCCCATGTGGCAACACGGCAGCCTCTCTTAGTGAGGAAGGCTGGCAGCAGCAGGGCTGATGGTGTCCAGTCGGCCTGAAGAGCCTTTTGTAAATTTAAAAGTAATCCTAATTACAGGATTATCGTTAAAAGTTGTCAAGATTTATCTGCCCTGCACCCCACTCCCAGCAGCGTTCGTGCCGTATCTTTAACAGATGCCCGGGGGGCGAGGGGCTGACCCGTCTCCAGCAAGTGAAGTCATGCATCCCCGATCACCTCTCGCCCCTACCAAGCAAAGAATATGCAGTTCTTAAAAGACAAGAGGCGCACGAGATATTTAGAAGAAATATAATGCACCAAAATAAGCACAGTCTAGAATGATAAGGGGCATTCTTCCCAAGAAAGCAGCCGGCTTTCTCACGGCCATTCACACACTAGGCGAAGCGCCTCGATTCTCCCGTCCTCCGAGCCCCTCGATGGGGGTGGGAACGCTCTTAGCCGCGCGCGCTCCTTCCACAGACGCCCCTCAGCCACACGGCCGCGACCGACCGACCGACCGACCGACTCCTCCCTGGCCACGCTGCCTCGTCCTCCCTGCTCGGTTACCTCCGCTCCAGCTGGTCGAGGCACTCCAAGAGGCGGCTGGAGCGGTCCGCCATGGAGGTGGAGCGGAAGAAACGGCCTCGGAGCTGTTGACCGCCGCCCGCTTGTTGGACTGGCTCGCAGCCCCCGGAGCCGCTCTTGACGCTGCTAATCTTGGCCTGGGCCATGCCGAGCTGCGCCACCAGAGACCCACCGCCGCCGCGCCGGGTGCTTCTGCCGCTCGCCTTCAGGGGCTCCCCTCACAGGCAGCGGCTGCCGCGACAGCGGCGCTCCAGGACTGACACCCGACGCACTGCCAAAGAAGGAGACGGGCCGCCCCTGCCCAAAGCCGTTTCCTCCCCTGTCCTCAATGGCGTTGAAAGAGAGTGCCCTGTCCGCCAGCCCCTGAGTACTGTATAAGCGGGCGAGAGTGACTTCTTAAACAAGCATGCGAAGGGGGGAAGGCGCTTTGCGTATGCTCAGGAGCGCCTTCGTCGTGAAGGCGCCTCGAAGGAAGCTCCTTGCCGGGAAACGCTTGGAGCAAAGGGCCCCGCTGCACAGAAGCGCAGCGCGTGCCCGAGCAATCCCCGCGCCTCCATGCTGCAGCCACCCAGATGACGCCTCTGGGCAGCGCTTAGAGGATTGACAAGTGAGAGGAGGTCGCTGCAGCCACTGCCTTCTCGGGTTTGCACCCTTCTTTGCACCACACTGGAGGTTTCCTGGCTGAGGTAGGGAGCTTCGGACTCAAAGCCTGCCTAACAGTTCTGGGAGGCTGCCCGAGAAGTAGTGGAGGGAAGGTCATCCGGCCGCACGATAAAGGCAAAATTGCAACCTTTAAAAAAAATGTTTGTACAGTATTTGGCGGGCAGAGAAAATTGGCGCGCGCTCCCAACTACAAGGCCGGGTTCCTCTCCTTCGCTCTTTTTCGATTTCTACTGCAGGGCGGGGGGTAAGGACAAGAGATTGCGTCAACTCTTTGATCGTCTCTCCTCTACAATCAGCTGATTCTCCTTGAAAAGAGAAGTGGCTCGAGTGTGAAGCACACGTTTGCAGATATATGGAGTCGGCGCTGAATACAAACGTTGTGGGGCGGGGTGGCAACACTGTGATAGCCTCCTTTTTGCGAGGAGATGGCTAATTTCCTTTTCAAAGGTCCTAAGAAACACTTTTAACCTTTGCTTTAAAAATTAGAACAAATAACACAAAAGCATTCCATTTGTAAGGGAAGTGAATCTAACCACTGATACTATATATCGTCTCATATAACTGGACATAACGATCATAGAAACATAGAAACGGAGCGAGTCAGAAGGGGCCTCCCAGGCCATCTGGTCTGACCCCCCCCCCCCCCCCGGCTCTAGCTGGCTCCGCTCATGACCTGCCTACCATGAGCATGTCTAGCCTATCTTTGAACACCCTCAAGAATAGGCTAGACACGCACATGGTGCACACAGATCAAGTTAATACTTTTTTTTTTCTGAAATCAGATTCCCACCAATATGTGTGGCAAGAGCCTCACCTTGGCTCTTCCTAGAAACATGAGTCCAAAGATGCACTCTCTCAGACTATCCTCTCTACAGCAAGCCCTGCATATGCTCCGAAACCAAATATTCTATTGAAGCATGTAGTTCAGTACATCCACATCAGTCTGGAACTCTATGGTTCCTGTTTTCCCTTGCTTTTTTTTCCTTTCCATCATGATAAATTTATTCTTAATGTGCCATATCTAGGATATTTTCCCACTCCCCACATTGTTCCAGTAGGTTCTGGGGGCAGATAGATGTAGCAAGAGGGTACAGGTGGACATGGCAGGTGGGAGTGGGAACAGGCAATGGCAGGCAGTGTGTGTGCTCCAGGTGGAAGATGAGGTTGTGCCAATGCAGACTATTGGGCACAGGGAGGTGGAGAGGAAAGTTAACAAAAAATGGTTCCTTCCCATTGCATCAGCAGATTCCCTATTAGACCAGAAGCCATCTGAGGGTTGAAGGAATTCCGCCATCTGCTGAAGGCATATTCTAGATCCAAACTTGTGGACAGTATCCAACATTGTCCCAATCGTACCACCAATTATGTTGTGCAAGCATAAAGAATCACTTACTGAAGAGCGAGGCCCAGCTCCAGCACATTTAGCTCAGTTAGATTTGCCCAATTCTGAGGAGGCAGCAGAGGGACAGAGATCTGCAGATAACTTTGCAGTTTCAAGGTTACCTGATGAAGAGTCTCAGACAGTGTGAAGGCCAGCCTGACTTGGGAAGGAGATTAAGAATCCTTTTGGAAAGATAGGGATTTCAATTCAGATTCAACTCTTTACATGGGCAGATGCTTCTCTTACAATTCAGAGAATGCTGCATTGATATATACTATTTTGGAAACTTAAGCTTAAATAAAAAGATTGTGCTTGTAAAGTTTCATCTGAGTTTTCTAGAGTAGAAAAGAGGGAGGGAAAGACCTGCTCACAACACTTACAGTGTATTTAGTACAACACGGAAAAAGAGGCAGTTTGCTACCAAAATCCTGCAGTGAGTCAACAGAAAGTGCCTTTATTCCCTTCAGAATGAAAACTGCCCTTTTAGCTGATGCACCACTGAATTTTGGTGGCAAACTGCCACTTTCCCTATTGTATTATGTTACACAAGATTATACTACCCTATATCTGGACATTTGGCTGTTACTGTAAATAAGTTAACTCTCATTAAACCTTCCCTATGTGCAAAAGTGCAGTTAAACTTCTCCTTGTGCTCTTATATTTCACAAGAATTTGTTAATCCTGTTTCATCTGGTGTTCTTTTCTTCCTGCTCCCTGAAGCTGAACTGAAGGAAAAGGTTCTTGTCAGAAATGCTTAGAACTTTCCAAACTCTTGAATAGACTAAAATTTATCAGGAGATTTAAACTGATAGATGGCAGCTTATTGCAATTCTGTTTTGGAAGAACATTTGTATAAGGGGCAGCACAGTGCTAATGGGTGGCCTTCAAACAAATCTAAAAAATAAGAAACTGTCAAGAAGAATACCATGTTTCTGGGCACATAACAGCTGCTGGTTCAGAGTGTCCCCATCATCTCAGATTTGGAGAGTAGCAATTAAAGATCAGGGCCTTATCAGTGATGGCTCCTTTTTGCTACTGCTACCTAACTTTCTTTGTCTTCTTGAGAATGAACCAGAGCATGCTGTTTTTCTGCAGTTAAACATGATTAGATGGCTGCTGAAAATTGAGCCACACAATATGCAGAGAGCATCTAGTGCAACCTGCTGATTTCAGAAACAAGCATTTCCACATATTTTGGGTGATTCAGGAATTGCTAGCCTCTTGTCACAAGAGCACTAAATGCCATTAACATATGGGCAGCTCAGAATACTGCCCTGTGACCTGTAACATTGTTTTTCATAAAAGGCAGCCATACTGAGCTACAGGGCTTTCCCAATTTCCAGGGTTGGACCTCAGTTCCCACAATGCCCTGGTCTGCATGGCTGTGTGGAAAAACATGACAGGGTAGTTCACCAGACACAAGGTACGGCAAACATAGGATACAGCAAGACCTACGTCACGTGCTGGTTGGGGCACTGTGGGAGGAGGTGTCCAAACTATCTGCAGGAAGGCAGGTTGGGGAAGAATGATCTATAGCCACAGTCTTTATAGAATGGAATACGGCATAAAGATAACAGTAGGGACTCACACAATAAGCATACCTTTCGGTTTTCCTTTTAACCCATTTGTTTTTCTAATCTAGCTCATCTCAACAAGTCTTGCCAATTTTTTTCTCTAATCGGTGATTCTGTAAGAAAGCATGTTTTATTTCCAGATTTGTATATAAAGCTGAAAGAATGATAGCTGTAATTTACATAATTCAAATATAAATATCTAAATATCTGTTTAGCTATTCTAGTAAAACAATTGGCCGTGGTTTCAGACATGTTTTTAAGATTCTTAGGAAGAACTGAATGTGTGCATCAAACAGCACTGTTAAATCTTCTGGAAGAGTCCTAGTAGTTTCCGTAAGTCTCTCTATAAATAAGCATTGGAAGAGGACAGAAGGCTTTCCTTCTATGAAGAAAGCATGTTGTGACCCCACAGCTCTATAAACTTAACCATAATTGGAAGGATTCAAGGAACATGTGTGTCAAGACAGTATCTATTCACTAATATATTTAACTACATCATATTAAAAGGTCCGATTCTCTCCTGCTCACCTCCTCCCCTTTTCTCTTGCCTTATCTCTAAATAATTCAGCAATACTACCTACTATGAAAACACAAAGCTTATGTAAATATAAATTCTAAAGTTAAAGCTGCATTCTTCTGCACACTCACAAGAGGGCATATATATCACAGTGAATGCAGTGGCATGTATTTAACTTACCTAGGAAAAGTTATGACTACAATATATTAACAAGTGAAGCCACAAAGGCATGGTTTCCTCTCTCCATCTCATGGTCAACAAAAGATATTCCTACACAGAGTTTACTTTCCCAGACATTTACAAACATTCTTCTTGCATATGAAGCTGAGGGTGCTTTTCTCGAAACATGGCAGAAACAATGTTCATTTGGAATGGGAAGCCTCAAAAGTATAGGAAAAAAAGGCATTATTTATACACAAGATAGAAAAGACATAAAACTATAATTTGCAATCAGATTTGCATTGCTATGCGTTAGGAATATGTAAGAACTATTTTGGATGGACATTCTTGTAAGTAAACTTATTATTAAAGCTTTAAGGAAACATATACAGATATTTGTAAATGCAGTCCATATAAAATAAATGGAATCATTTTTAATGTCTAATCATATACATTATTTTCTCTTATTCAGCTTCTTAAAAATACTCTTTAATCCCTTCAACCTAACTTTTAAATATTTGCTTATATTAGTAATGTATTTAATGTTGATACCAATAATCTATTTGTCTTTTTCAGCATTTTAAACAATAAAAATTATTGTCCTATAAATTATTATTATAGAGAAGTGTTGAGAAGTTGTATTTAACACAAGGAGGGAACAATTCTGTAGCTCCTGGGAATTTTCTGAGGGGGTACACTATGAACCTGAGAACTAAAGTTCCAATCCCCCACAGTGTCCCCCATAGCTCGCACAGTAAGAACCATACTGGCTGCTCAGATTAGGGAAGTGACCTCACAGGGGGTAAAAGTGGGACGTTTGGGCAGCAGGGAGGGGAGCTGCCTGGAGATTCCAACCTCCTTCTTTCTCCCACTTCCCAAAAAGCTCCTCAGCTAGATGGGTGAAAAAAATCTAGTGCCAATTCAGAGTAGGATGGGGAAGAATTTAGGGACTTACTGGCACCCCAGTAGAACTGCAGCTGCACAAAGCAATGAATGGCAGGTATCAACTTAGATCCCTCTGCTTACAGTACAAATATTCTTCTGCAGCCCTCTGCCAAGAAAACCAACGAGGAATTCTTATTCTATAACTCTCTGGTAATGTGTAGTTTAATCCAAAGGCAGGTCTGCAAGATGTATAGCTATCTTTTAAGAAAGAAAGTCAAGTTGTAAAGCACTGTATTAGGTGAAGGAGGAGAGCTGCATGGTCAACTATTCTCCTGCAAATGAAATGGCTGACAGAAAACTAGCACATCAGAAAGAATGTTTTACCTTCACCTTTGCTCACACATGCTAACGTTCTGTTTTGCAGTTTTCTGTTCTAGCAGTTTCTGTTCATCATATCAGAGCAGCCAAGTGGCTTTGTAGTGAGAAGTTAATTGAATGAATGCTCTCTGACCAGGGTCATTATGCCTGGGTTTTGCCTGAGGTGGTTTGAGAGGAGTGATAAGGCACTCTCTCCCTTAGGGAGGCTCCTTATGCATGACTAAAGGCAAATCTATATTGAGATTGTTACAGCGGAATGACTGTGCCAACCTGTTAATGGAATATTGGGGGTGAGGTGGAGGGGCAAACAGCATGGAATTGGTTTATAAAATGTGGGAGTAAAATCCCCGCATATCAGATACTCTTCCAAACATATGAGCTCTCATTCAGAATAGCAAGCCATGCAGCTGAAGTAGGGCTTAGAGATTTCTATTTATAGGGACCCATGCTTTGTGAGGTGGGTGGATGGTTCTTTCCATTATGTTTACTTGGATTGCCTTCAGGCAACGTCAGAGGTACCCAAGGACATGTTTGGCTACTTGTACATGAGGAAGGCTGAGCGAGCGCAAAAGGATTGAGGCCTTTGAATTGCAGTGCTGGAGGAGACTCCTGCGAGTCCCTTGGACTGCAAGGCGATCAACCCTGACTGCTCTTTAGAAGGCCAGATACTGAAGATGAAACTCAAATACTTTGGCCACCTAATGAGAAGGAAGGACTTGCTGGAGAAGAGCCTAATGCTGGGAACAATGGATGGCAGAAGATGAAGGGGACGGCAGAGGATGAGGTGGCTGGATGGAGTCACGGAAGCAGTCGGCGTGAGCTTAAGTGGACTCCGGGGGATGGTGGAGGACAGAAAGGCCTGGAGGAGTGTTGTCCATGGGGTCACGATGGGTTGGACATGACTTCGCGACTAACAACAACAACATGAGGATCTAAGGATGGAGCATGCATGAAGTGAAGCTCTGGCTAACATGAAAACTCTACAAAGCAAACTGGCAACAGCTCAACAGCCAAAATACTTGACAACGTTGTGGAGCTACACAGCATAAAGACAGACACAGGCATAACCAAGCACAGATGAAAAAAAGGGATCTGTGCCCATTTCAAATTAGCCAGAGATAAGCATGTGCCCTCCAGAGGAGATGGCCAGTAGCAACTTCCATGCATTTAACTGTGGTAAGCCGTCCTGATGCTATGTGTAAGGAATGAAATCCAATCAATGACGATAGGGGAGGCAAAGTACCAAGCAGCAACAGTTTTATATGTTCTGGCCAGACCGGGCACTCACCCCAAAGGTAGTGCACTGAAGGAGCAGTTTACACAGCCTCTTATTGCCTACTTCACACACAAAGTCCCTGCCTCCTTTCTCCCATTGGTGGGATACTGGGAGTTCACATTCTTCCCGTCCGCCTTCATCATACTGCTCCTTGGTATGTTATGCCCACCTGCCCATACGTCCCATGTTCATGTTAATAACCCTCTGAGTCATAGTAGGAGGCACCACTAATATGTATTAGCTGATTACGCAGCCGTACCTTGGATTCTAAGTACAAAAGTTTAATGCCATGTCTGCCAATTACATCTTGTAGTCTATTAGTTTGTGTTGGTCACAGTACTCCTATTAATCATGAAGTGATCTGTATAGCTTTACCCGTTCTAGTCCGTTAATCACAATACCTTTATTAATCACTAAGTGATCCATAGCTTTACCTGTTCTAGTTTGTTAATCACAGTAATCTTCTACTTCTCACATATGCAAAGGACAGGATACAAATCATTTTAATAAATAAATAAATAAATAAATAAATTTATTGAGTGAAACTGGAAACTCCACATTGTCCCAGGACATCCTAATAAACAAACCAGCAAAACGGGGGCTTGACATAAATACTATTAGGTGGATCCACGACTGGCTACAACATTCCATTAGTATAGAACAGTGATGGCGAACCTATGGCACGCGTGCCACAGCAGGCACACAGAGACCTCTCTGTCAGCACGTGAGCCAAGTCGCCCCAGCATCCCCTCAGCTGCAGAGCACTGGATGACCGCCTACATACGGGCCCTGCGCATGCTCGGAAAGGAGTAGTGGTGCCAGGAGATGACATCAGAAGCTGCGACTCATTAAGCTGCAAATCCTGTGGGCTTTTACATGGCCAGTCAGTGCACTGCCAAGGATATGTATGTATTTGGGTGAACTGGCTGGGAGTTGTTTTTTTGAAACTAAACCCTCAGTTTTCAGGATTCATTGCAGTGTTGGCACTTTGTGATAAATAAGCGGTTTTTGGGTTGCTGTTTGGGCACTTAATCTCTAAAGAGTTCACAATCACTGGTTTAGGGTTAGAAAAAGGAAGTGTCCTGGCTTGATTTTGATGGTTGGAATGTGTTTAGAATGGGCAGAAATTTTGGGCTTTGCAAAAAAACCTACTCAAGGAAGCTTTTTCAAAATCCCCCACTTTTTGAGTGTAACTTTACCCCTATATTAGGGTTAGGGTGGTGCACCAGGGTAGGGTTAGGGTTAGAAAAATGAAGTGTCCTGGCATGATGTTGATGGTTGGATTGTGGTTTGGAATGGACAGTAATGTTGAGTTGTGCAGAAACCCTACTCAAGGAAGCCTTTTTAAAAATCTCCTACTTTTCAGTGGAACTTTACCCCTATATCAGTGTTAGGGGTGTATACCAGTGTATGGTAAGGGTTAGAAAAATGAGGTGTCATGGAGTAATTTTTATGGTTGGAATGTGTTTCTACTGGGTGGAAATGTTGAGCTGTGCAGAAAAACCTACTCAAGAAAGCTAATTCAAAATCACCCACTTTTCAATGGAATGTTCTCCCTACATTAGGGTTACGGGTGTGCACCAGGTTAGGGTTAGGTTTACTACAACGAGGTGTACTGGCATGATTTTGCTGTTTGGAATGTGCTTAGAATTGACAGAAATGTTGAGCTGTACAGGGAAAACTACTCAAGGAAGCTTTTTCAAAATTCCCCACTTTTCAGTGGAACGTTACCCCGACATTAGGGTCGGGGTTGTGCACCAGGGTAGGGTTAGGGTTAGAAAAATGAAGTGTCCTGGCATCATTTTTATGGTTGGAATGTGTTTAGAATGGGCAGAAATGTCAAGCTGTGCAGAAAAACCTACTCAAATAAGCTTTTTCAAAATCACTCACTTTTCAGTGGAATTTACCCCTATATTACAGTTAGGGTGGTGCACCAGGGTAGGGTTGGGGTTAGAAAAATGAGGTGTCCTGGCATGATCTTGAAGTTTGGAATGTGTTTAGAATGGGCAGAAATGTTTAGCTGAAAAATATACTCAAAGAAGGCTTTTTCAAAATCCCCCTTTTATATATTTTCCCCCTACATTATGGTTAGGGTATTGCACCAATGTAGGTTTAGGCCAGTGGTGGCGAACCTATGGTACACATTCCACAGTGGGCACGCAGAGCCCTCTTTTTCGGCGTGCTAGCCAAGTCGCCCCACCATCGTCCCAACGAATAACAGTGCGCTTAAGCACCATGCTTATTCTCTGAAATGGGTAGTGGCGCCAGGCAATGATGTCACGAGCCACGACTCATTAGCTGTCACTCATCTGAGCTTTTGCATAGCTGGTTAGTGTGCTCTCAAGGCTATATATATATTTGCTTGGACTGGCTGTGTGATATTTTTTCTTAACTGAAACCTTAGTTTTCAGGTTTTATTGTAGTGCTGGCACTTTGCGATTAAAAAGTGTGTTTTGGATTGCAGTTTGGGCATTTGGTCCCTAAAAGGTTCACCATCACTGGTATTGGACATGGAACAACGAACTTAGAACTACAGCACACCAGATTCAGGGCAGACACCAGGAAAAACGTCTTAAGTGTCAGAGCAAGACAACGGTGGAACCAAGTGCCAAGAGAGGTTGTGCGCTGTCCCACACTAGATGCATTCAAAGCAAAACTGGAGAGTCGCCCGAGTGGGATGGTGTGACTTAGCATCTGCACCAGCAGGGGTTTGGACCTGATGGCCTTCTTGTTCCCTTCCGACCCTACTATTTCTTGAATCTATCTCATGTAATTTATGATAACCACATTATTATTTTGCATCATGACTCTGTGTAGGCATACTCAGAAACAGACATATGGCAAAGGTTTTCTGGAGATGAGGGTGGGCTTTTCTATTTATCTCGCCAGAGTATTGATTATCTAAAGTTGTGTATCAGTTTATTTACACATAGTTACAATGGATGGCTGAAGAAATGACAAGTTCAGCTGGTTTCTGTTGTGGATGCTCTTGCAGGGTTCAGACTAGAAGGCCTGCACAGCCCTCTCTAGCTCTATGGTTCTGTAACTGCTTAGAGCGATTTTTAAATATGTTCAGGAGTATATGCATCTTTTAAATAATCCTTCCATTAATGCTTTGTGGGACTTATTCCCAGGTGACTGTTCAGAGGGCCAAGCATCACTGTTTCAAATCGAAAATCCCAGCACCAAGAAGGGAGTTTTGTCTTTGAAATGGGCAAACTTATCTAGAACCTAATTACTAGCATCAGTCAGTGACTACACATACACACTAACAATGAATTATGCATGACATTTAATTACGAACCCAGCAATACAAACAACCTTGAAACTTAAAACTTTTAAATTTTAACTTTAAAATTTGGTCTTCACATTTTTGAAATTAACCTGAGTTAGGGGCACAGAAGTTGTGAATACGATGCTTTAAATCATAAAGATTATGTGTTCTGCATAAGAAATGATTTGTGCAATGCAGGGGCACAGGTGGCAGCAGCGTACCTAATGCTGGAGACAGAGTGGGTCTGGCTTATACATCCCACCCTTGGCAACCACGCATGGTAGGTCGTCATGTTTGAACCCAGCTTTCTGCAGGGTGGTTTATGAACATACCATGCAAAGAATCCATGGCTTGTTTTACAATTGTTCATGTCCATAAAGGATTGCATTGTCTGCACTCAGGGGACTTATTGTAACTTGCTGTGACAGGCTACCAAACCACTTGGCAAGAGTCACAAAAAAGGCTGTGCTGCTTGCCTTCTGTGACCTTGTCAATGGCAGTTTTTCCAGAAATGCCAAAACAGGGCCTTCTCTGCGGTGGTACCCAGATTATGGAATGCGCTCCCCGGAGAGGTTCACCTGGCACTGAGTTTATATTCTTTTTGGCACCAGGTTAAAACCTTTTTAACTGTTATTTTAAAAACTAATTTATATTTTAATATTTAACAGTTGATTTTATTTATTTTTTTTGGTTAATTGTTATTTATTGGTTTTATTGTGGTTGTTTTAATGATTGTAAGCCGTCCTGAGTTGCCAGGCATAAGGGACAGCACATACAAGTTTTAAATAAATAAATAAATTTAGGACCATGACAGGTTTTTTAAATTGGTGCCTCAAAAATCGGTATTTTTTAATTATTTTTTGCAAGTGCAGAAATGTGTATCGACAACCAGCCAGTGTTACTATTGACAAGATGAGGTTCCCTATCAGATAATTTGTACAAAACCTGCCTGAGTGCACCAAAATGGGGGCAGTATTTCCCCTTTGGCAATGGAATCCTCCTGTTGTAAATGTTGAACTGACACTTCTCAGTGTCCCCCACCATTTCAGAATGTCTTCAGCTCTCCAGCTACTTCAGAATAGGGAGGTAACCCCGTATTGTTCACTCTGTCAGAAGAATTGCAAGAAAGTTAAATGGATGGCATGGTGAATTTTTCTGGTGTCAAAATATTTTCTTGAAGGCATGACTATCTCAAGGCCTTCAGGTCATTACGAAGAGCTGAAATCTGTGTCCATATGGATAAGAAAAGAGAGATGAAAGTGTTTAAACAGTGTTTGGCTAAAATGAGAACACGACCCAAAAATAGTCAATATTTTAATTTTGCTCAAATATAGACTGAAAAACAGCCACAATAAATTAACTATGTAGAAACATACAAAGGTCTTCTCTTTTTGTACTTAACACTATTCAGGTCTTGACAAAAAGAGGGAAAATAAGTTGTTGCATTACTAGGACAGGAAACAAAATAGACACAGCCCAGACAGTTTGTCAGTACATTCATTCTCAAAATAAAATATGCCTAAGGACAAATATATAGGCAATAGAAAATAACTGGACTGTAGACCATCAGTTTTAGTTCAAGAGTTGTAGTGAGTTTACCTGCACACTGTAAACTTCAGGATTGGTGCCTAATCTCTTTATGAACTGAACAACAAAGACAGGATGGGCCAGTAAATTAGGATTTAATACTCCTATCAACTGCAATGGTTGCACTTGACATAAACATGCAACAGGTCACCAATGCTTGTACATTAAAATTCAAAATGAAAGCAAATGTTTAAAAAAGAATACAGAATAAATCATAAAGCAAGTCTAGTTTTCAGAGTAGGTAGGAGAAAGTAAAACCATGTGGTGGTTTATGGAACTGCCATATTCTTGAACTTTAAGTATACTTTAATATTCCACACTTTCATATACTGTTATTGCTAGAGCAATGAAGTATGTTGATCCATATCCAGTGTACAGACAGAAGTGCGCTTGAGTTCCACTGTAGCTTATTGTAAAGTGTACTAGCTTGCGGCCGCTGACAAAACTCAGGTCTTTAAAGTGCCATTGAGACTTCGAAATGTTAACCAGTATTTTTCTTTTAATCTTTGTAAAATGATGAACAAATTTCAATACTTGGAAGCAGTTTAGATGTTTTTTGCATTGATCCTGGAAATCTTCACATTTCCTCAAGGCTTCGTCTGAGTGCCTCTTGAAATTCTGCATCCTCTGCATCTGCATGAAAACATCAGACTTTGAAAGTGCAGCAAGTAGGAACAGGCACTTAATTTGGATACTGACTCAAGTGCAAAATAGTTGGTTTCCTAATTAGTGCCCTGTTAAAACAAAATACCAACACACCCTCTCTCTGAGTGCCAGATCAACACTACTGTTGAAGATTTGTACTAGTGAGAGATGCAACAAGAGTCCTTATGTTTGTAAGCCTGCAGAATTATCACACTAGTTTCCTACCCTGAAGCCAGTTTGGTCCAATGGTTAGAGTACAGGGTTTGGTCCTGAACTGGGACCTTGCCACTAGACTAGTTTTGGCTTGCCAGTCTTGAATGCGGCCTGCCTTACTCAAGCAGAGTATTATTTCATCTGGCTGCATACTGAATGGCGGCAGTAGCCCCAGGTTCCACCCTGATCCGGAATTGGCCAAGACCAGACTCAATAACTTCTGCATGAAAAATATGTGCTCTGGTACTGAGATATAGCCCCTTCCTAAGGCAAGTCCCCCACATGCCCTGGGGACACACATGGGAACTTTACACAGAGTTGTCATGACGTGTGATTACAAGAGCTCTTAAAACAGCCTGTGTGGTGTAGTAGTTAGAGGGCTGAACTGGGGACCAGGGAGATTCAGGTTCTAGTCCCCACTTGGCCATGAAGCTCCCTGGCTGACTTCAGGCCAGTCACTCCCTCTCAGCCTAACCTACTCACAGGGTTGGTGTGAGGATAAAGGGGAGTGGAACTATAGAAGCTGCCTTTAGTTTCCTACAAGAAAAAGATGGAGTAATATATATTGAAAAGTATATCAGGAGCAGCTGTATTAGTATGAACTGTGAAGGCCATACACACAGAGTAAAAGCAGTGGTTGTATGAAATGGTTCATACACCACGCCTCCATGTGATCCTTAAATGGATCATGAGCCTGCTGATAGCTCTGCTCATCTGGAGGCTGATGTGCAAGCACCACCAGCTGCATGGGTTAGTGTCCAGATTTTGATCTCTAAACTGAAAATAATGGACATCAATAATAAGAATTAAACTACCACCTTGTGACCAGTAGTTCACTGAATGCAACAGCCATTTCATGGATACTCTCCTCCCTTCTCTTCCATTTTTTCTTTGCCAAATTATGTACCTACTATTCAGGAATTTGTCCTACAGTGAAAAAATGTCCCAAATTATTCCTCATTTGCTAATACCATCTAGCTTTTTTATTGCCCCTTTGTTTTCTGAATAAGTATCACACATGTAAATTAAGAAATACCCTTCTGGTCCTGTGTTTCTTCAAAAGACTGTTGCATTGCCACTTGGGTATCATCCTCTTCATTTTCTGGAAACAGACACAAATCCTGTGTTAACTATGCCATGCTTTAGCACTCATAATTATCATTCCTCTTTTGAGCATCTTTGACTTAACAACTGGCTGCCATATTTATGGTATCCCCATTCAAAAGACAATAGCCTCAAACAGAAAACAGCAGATAAGCAAAAATTCACAGTTAACCTATCTCACACAGGGACTTTGAAGATAAACAGAGCAGAGCCAGGGAAGGGAAAGATCACATCCCCTGCCGAGCTCTTTGTAAAAACAGTGGGATGCAAATGATATAAAGAAATATGCCTCTGTTTAAGGAAACTAGATTTTTATTTCTATCAGCAAGATCTGTTTTGAAAGGTCTCTCTAGAACTTCAATGTCCATTCAGGAACCAGCAGGGCATACCCTAGCATACATCCATGTATTTTACTGCATGTTCAAGCAAAAATATTGATGAGACTGGCATGTGGTTTTCATTCTTTGACACTTCAACCATTGCACAGAATATGGCCGACCCAAAAGCTTTCCAACAGGGATGTTTTTGTACAAAGTTCCAAACAGGTGCTGAATGATCTAAATTTTAATTGCAGATATTCTGCATAATATAGGCAGACTTAGGCATACCCTGTGATCCTCTAGGGCAGTGATAGCAAACCTTTTAGAGACTGAATGTCCAAACTGCAACCCAAAACCCACTTATTTACTGTAAAGTGCCAACACTGCAATAAAACCTGAAGTTTTAGTTTAGAAAAAACAACTCGCAGCCAGTCCAAGCAAATATCTCTCTCTCTCCTTGGCAGCGCACTGACCAGCCATGCAAAAGCTCAGACAAGTCACGGCTAATGAGTCGCAGCTTGTGACATCATTGCCTGGAGCTGCTACTCCTTTTCCGAGCATGCGCATGGCCCCTATGTGTGCTGTTATCTGATGCTCAGCTGCTGGGGCAACTTGGCTCGCGTGCCGACAGAGAGGGCTCTGCATGCCCACTGCAGCACGCATGCCGTAAGTTTGCCACCACTGCTCTAGGGAACTGGACTTGAACCTGAACACAAAAGGTTTAAAAGATTCCACTTGTTTTTTTTTTTTCATGAATCAGGGCTGCACCCAAATCAAAAATTTCTTCTCAAGAGTGGGAAGAAGTTAACCATTTTGTTCAGACGTAGAATGGCATGAATTAATGAACACATGAGTTGTGGGACTGTGCACATGGCACAAGTCTTTCCCTATTTCCAGTGAAAACCTGCAAACGTGGCATTCATAGGTTATTTCCATAATGTCTGAACCTAGGAGCCTATGGCAGTTTGTGAATTAAACTAACACAAGACAACTCTTGGGACTGTTTGTTCTTGGGTTATTTGGGGATGTTTAAACCATGAACAACCAAACCCAAGTTCTTTGGTTCAGATGTCATGGAAACAACCTATGAATGTTACATTCATAAGCTGTTGCTGGAAACTGGAAGCATCTTGCATTCCCACAATTGGTGGGTTCTTTAACATATGAATTACTGCTGAAAGTCACCATTACAGCTGAATAGGAATTCTATAGCATGATTTAAGAAAAAATTATCAGTTACTCTGAATCTCTAACAAACCCTCTCAAGACAAACTGGTTCAAAATAGTCATTTCAATCAACAGGTACGCCTGAGGCTATAGTGTTTGGTGAGCAAGTGTGTGCCTTGTTTCCAGATCTAAAGTGATCCAACAGTGATTTAAAATCTAGAGGAGGTAAAAAGATGGATAGAATTCTGGGATTGGTAGTTCTGTCCTCTGAATTTACCTTGACAATCTACTTCTAAAGGGTATCTGAATAAAATGTGGTCTAAGTTCGACAATATCATATACCAAATTGTGAGCTAGAAGCTTTTCTGGTTAAAAATGTGCCAAGTTCCTGTCATTGATGAGCTTTAGTCTATGCCTCAAAGTATGCAAACATATTGTACTTGTCAAGGATTTCCCCCCCCATTTCCTGCTTTGCAGTTGATAGGCCCATATTGTAGAACCTCTGCAGTTAGGCAGAACAGCAAAGACTTCAGTGGAAAGCAGTAGATCACAAAAGATTATAGGGTCCCAAGGTTTTCAATCAGAGCCAGATACAAAGCAGTGGTCCTGGAAAGTGGAAACAGAATTGAGGAAAAAGGTCTGTCTGAGCACATGCTTAGCTCAGGAACCTGTTTTTAGTACCAGAATATGAAACTTGTACATACTTGTCACACATAAATGTACTCCAAAGTTTCTTGATTCAAGCACTCTAATTCAGGGAGGAGGAAAAGGTCTTCTGTTGTCACTATTCTTAAACCATTGGGCACTGAAAACCCTACAAATCACCTAGAGATCTACCAGTGAATCTTGATCTACTTTCTGCCCATCTCTGGCATAGACAGTAAACTAGTTTGTCAAAGCTATGTCAGGGTGGCCATTACAGTCTTTCATGGGAAATTATCTGCTCAATAGAAATGTTTGTACTGCATTAGTTTCATTTACTAGGCAACATATGCCCAGTATAGAGATACCTTTGGCTGTATCTGAAATGCTGTTTAATAAGGCACACATCATATTGGCATCAATCTTATGAGGATCTAGAATACGGATTGCCCGTTGAGTCATCTTAAGCTGATCTTCCAGCTCTAGAAAACTTTTGTCTCCAGAAAGAATAGTGAAAGGGATATGCTTTGGCAGGTGTTCATCAAGACGGCCCACCTATGAAATGAGAGGAAATAAAAGTATATAGTTATCAAGATCAGCTGCACTTTAGTCTGTGGAGGAAAGTTATGCCAATTGAGAAATTTATGGAAATTTGTTTTTAAATTGCTACCAGATTTGCACAATTTACCTGTTTGTTCAGGTTGCACAGCGATCATCTAACACACACGTACACACACACGCACCAGAACAGGAACTGGTCATGAGGCAAGTGACTTGACAATGGTCAAAAATCAAAGAGAACTCAAATATTGTTTGTTCATCCATAACTGACACCAGTAAGACCAGAGAAAATCAGGGTGTCTTTCAAAAGATTATGCATATTGAAAGTTAAAGACTAGAGGCTTTAATTATCTCTTGTTTATCAGTGCAAAACCCTGAAAACTTACATGCACACAGATTGCAAAGTCAGCTGCCTCTCTCCTTGTACCACAGCGTGGATGGAGGAAGAAACAACCAATCTTGTTTAGATAATTAAAAATCTTGCAATTCATAGGTGGTTTCCAGTTGTTATGTCCACCTAAGCAATGAAAAAAGAGGTAGCTATTGTTAGAAACTTCACTTAAGCATGGTCAGCACAGGTTTGGGAGGGGAAAAAAAAGATGTTACATGTTCTGAAAACTGTAAAAATTAATAATACATTTTTGCGAACAAACTAATCAAAGTTGCACATGGTTGATATATGTAATGAACTATGTACACCCAACTTTAAGTCTCTCATTAGAAGAGCATTCCATTCAACACAGTGCCCAATCCACACATAGGACTTGAGTGCAACAACATTCTCCCACTTGTTTCCTGTAAGCTGGTCTCCCATGTTGGAGGTTATATATAACCGGCATGACTAGTTACCACTGATAGCCTTATTCTTTATGAATCTGTGCAAGTTCCTTTGAAAGGAATCCAAACTGGTGACTATCTCAATATCTTGTGGTAGCAAATCCATAGTTTAATCATGGGCTCTGCAAAGAAGCACTTCCTTTTATCTGCCCTGAATCTCCCACCAATTAGGTTAAGGGGAGGACCCCAAATTCTAGTATTATGAAGGAGGGAGAAAAATGTCTCGTTCACTTTTGCCACATCATACAGACCTCCAAAACAGGACTAATCTAAGAGTAATCAAGCCTTGCCTTATTTCTGCCACTTATAACAACAACAACAACAACAACAACAAATAACAGATGAGAATACCTAATTCAGGCTGAACAATGTAGTTTCAGGAAAGCAAGAGGGTTCTTGTGGCAAAAGTGAACTAGAATGTATCCATGCTCTTCTAATTCTTTAGACTGATCCTTGAAACACCTACCTGGCTTGTGCAACATGGCAGCTTACTGTGGACTAATTTACCTGCAGGACCTGCCATGTTGTATTGGGCACCTGACTTGTTGTGACTTCTTGTGTTGGGCAAAGTCAGTCAGCAGGGGTTGTTTGTGGGTTGTAAAATTCTCAAATAAGCAAAATAACAATGACATAATACCTCTGTGGGAGTAAAATAAGCCATACAGGGAAATGAACAGGCCCATTTCCTCAGAGTTGGTGATACAACAAATTCTACTGCCAGCTGCCATGAGAACTCAGATGCCACATATCATGAACTGTCCTCAAGAAATGCTATCCAGTTCTGAGATGCTCTAGTCACATAATTTATTGCCTGGTTAGAGAACCAGAGTCCATTTCTGGTAAATTCTTTAAACTGCCTTGCAGCAGTGGGCAGGGACAGGAATTAAAAATATAATAGAATCACAAAATACTAGAGTTGGAAGGGGCCATAAAGGCCATCAGGTCCAACCACCTGCTGTTTACAGCATCCCACTCAGATGGCTGTCCAGTTTCTTTTTGAATGTCTAGTGTGGGAGAACCCACCACCTCTCTAGACAGCTGGTTCCACTGTCATATTGGTCTTGACAGTGAGGAAGCTTTTCCTGATATCTGCCCTGAATCTGGGTTGTCGCAGCTTGAATTGAAGTCCTACACTCTGGCATCAGCAGGAAGTGCTCTTAAGCTTCCTCTCTGTGATGGCCTTTCAGGTACTTACAGAATGATACCATGTCCCCCCTCAGTCTTCTCTTCTCAAGGCTGAACATGCCCATTTCTCTCAATCTCTCTTCATAGGGCAGTGTTTCCAAACCCTAGATCCTTTTTGTTGCTCTCCTCTGAACCCTTTCTAATTTTTCTGCATCTTTCTTAAATCTTTGTGCCTAGAACTGGACACAGTATTCCAGATGAGGTCTGACTAGTGAGGAGTATAGAGGAACTATTACTTCTTTTGATTTGGAAGTAATACATCTGTTAGTGCATCCCAAAATAGCATTTGTCCGTTTGGCGGCTGCATCACATTGTTGGCTCATACTTAGCCTATTACTCCGAGATCTTTTTCAGCCATGTATTCCCCATCTTGTATTGATGCATTTGGTTTCTTTTTTCTTGTGTGGCGGACTTGACACTTGTCCTTACTGAGTCTCATTCTGTTGCTTTCAGCCCAGTGTTCATGTTTATCAAGACTGCCCCGGGACTTCATTCTGTCTTCTAGGGTGTTTCCTATTTAACCCAGTTTTGTATTGTCTGCAATCTGATTATCTTTCCTTGTACTACCTCATTCAAATCATTAATAAAGATGTTGAAGCACACTGGGCCCAGGTCTGAACCCTGTGGCACCCCACTAGTTACCTCCATCCAATTTGAGAAGCCTCCAGCTTTGTGTCCAATTTTGGATCCACCTAATAAGTTTTTCTATTAGTCCAGTTTTTACTAATTTGCTTATCAGAATGTCATGTAGCACTATGTTGAAAGCCTTGCTAAAGTCTATGCAGATTATGTTTGCAGTGACAGTGTTCCCTCTGTCCATTTGGGAAGTTACCCAGTGAGATTAAATTAGTCTGACAGGATTTATTTCTGATACATTCATGTTGGCTTCTATTAAGCACTGCATTTTCTTCAAGATGCTTACAGTTGGATTTTTTAAATAATTTGCTCCAAAATTTGTCCAGGGATTGATGTCAGGTTAACTGGTCTGAAGTTCCCAGGTTGAACTTTTTTCTCCTTTTTGAAGATAGGGACAGCATTACCCTTCTCCAGTCGTCTGGCACTTCTTCTGTTTTCCAAGATTTACTGAAGATAATAGCCAGTGGTTCAGCTTATTTTAGCTCTTACTGCCAGTATTTAAGCCTTCACACAGGCATTTCAACCTTTTAGAAGAGGGAAAACTGTAGAAAAGCTGTGAAACCAAAGGACTGCTGCTTGAGGAAAGAGAGTGGGACCAAGGAAAGGGAGCACGGCCATGTGTAGAATTTTGGGAGGCCTAAACTGTGCCCCCAGGAAGCTGCATTTTGCTTCCAAGCATGACATTTCTCACCTCTGCTTTACACAGAGCAGCAAAGAAAAACACATTCTAAAATGTGGGCACTGTCAGTCCCTATAAAGCAGTTTACATTGTGCAACTTTTATTTCTATGCTTGAACTGTTAGTTCCTTTCCTTACCTTGAAAGCCCCAGATAAAAGTTCCTTGATTAAGGGTAGCGGGCAACTGATGGAAAAGGCTTCCCCAGTTATCCAAGTCCATCATTATAATATGTGTCATAGTACATAAGTAATCAAGATCAGGTAGATCTCCCTCATCTAGATTTAAGAGTGAAAAAGAGAGAAAACAATAAAAATGTATTTGTGTTTAATCAGTTGTAGAAACCAGTATTTCAAGAAGTTTTAAAAATCTAAATGCACATTCTTAATAATTCAGCATAATTAACCAATTATATATTCAATTCCTTTACAGCAGGGGTCTCAAACTCATGGCCCGCGGGCCAATTGCCGGGACGGGCAGGGCACGGGGGAGGGGCCCTGCGGCCTTCAAAGCGCCGGTGGCACCCGGGCCAGCCTCCGGATGAGCGGCCCACCCCCACCGCGGTGGTGGAATACTTGATGCGGCCCAGCCTCACCCAGACTCTACTTCCAGCGGCCCCCGGGTAAGTTGAGTTTGAGACCCCCGCTTTACACCAAGTCTCAAGTCTTTACTTTCAATTCCAAATTGAGTCTCAAGGGCATTGCAAGAAAGTTGAGTCAAGTCAAGTCTCAAGAGCTAACTAACAGAAAAAGGGAGGCAGTGGGGGTGGGTGGGTGGGAGAGTTTATCCCCCTCCCATCTGCACTTCTCTCGGTGATGCTCTGAAGTCCTTTACCTCAGCCATGATTTATTTAAACAAGCTGTGCTACTATTCAAAATTTATCAAGATTGCAATTTAGAAAAATGATTTTCTCAACACAATTGGCCCCCAGCCTGGTGCTGTTATTCTCCCTGGAAATATTCTCCCTGCAGGAAAAGAGCAGAGGTAGAGAAGTGCTGCTGAGCTTCCTGCTGAGGAGAGCTGAAGCCTTCTCCCTATACAGGCAGTCCATGGGTTACGGACAAGTTCCATTCCTGAGAATCTCCTTAAGTTGAATTTGTATGTAAACTGGATCACATGAGTAAGCCAAGTGTTTGTCTTATTATATGTATATATTTTACCTTTACTATGCATATAAAACACTTAAGAAACACATCCATATTCACTAAAACTTCTTAAACACTATACGACATTGCAATAATACAGTAATAAAGTAATGGGGTACGGGGGTGGTACAGGGGTGGGTGGGGAGAGAATTGTATGTGTGCAGGTATACAGTATTGTATAAACAAAAGAA
This sequence comes from Varanus komodoensis, assembly GCF_004798865.1. Classification (NCBI taxonomy): domain Eukaryota; kingdom Metazoa; phylum Chordata; class Lepidosauria; order Squamata; family Varanidae; genus Varanus; species Varanus komodoensis. Next base: position 1,916,855 of record NW_025335349.1, on the reverse strand, counting down.
ATAGTTCTTAAAACAGTTTAAAACATTCTTTCAAATCAGTGTCTTAGAGTTAGATCAGCTCACTATCATTTTTTGCATGGATTATGAATATGAAGATCATGAATATGAAGCACTTTGAGCACTTTAAAGTACTTTATGTTGTCTATTGTTTTTGTTTGCTCATTTTCTGAATATATTTCTGAATTGCTTTGCTCATTTACAATAAAACGTAAGAATAAAAAATACCACAGTTCCAAGCAAAACCAAACCTAAGACGAAACAGAAAAAACAGAACATACTTTCTGTTTTTATACAGTTGGGTAACATTTGCAGGCCTGTTGGCCGCTTTGGAGGGGATCAAGCCTGCCGAATTCAACAAAGACAGATTTTGGTTCTCTCTCTTTCTCTGACTCTCCCTGTTGTCAATTCAGCATCATTTCCCCATCCACAGTATGGGCGTGCTAATACTGATCTAATTCCCCTTTAGTGTTTGCCCTTGTCATTAGCTCCTCAGCTGCTAGGCCATTTGTGAGGAGAAAAATAAAACGGCTGTACAAATGACCCTTGAAGGCTACTTCAAGAAAGCAACTCCAGTGATATTCCCCCACCTCTTGACTCTCTAGCACCAGCTCCATCTCCATCATCATCAGTTAATGTTAGGCTTAATGTCACTTCATGGACTGGGAAATTATTAACAGAAACAGGATTTCAAGCTTTAAAACAACAGCAAAAGAGGAGCAGAGAGAAGTCATCTGGGCACCTCTGCTTCTGCCCTTCCCAGAAACTCTTTTGTCATGGTTTTGCTTCATCTTTGAGATTGTACATGTGTTCCAAAATACACTGGCTTGAGGCAACATTGTGGAACAAAAAGCTGTGAATCCCTATCTCTACAGAAAGCCATGAATATCTCTAGGGAACTATGTGGCCACTGGTGGTGTGTTGTCAAACACCTCACATAATTCCCTAGAGATACTCACGGCTTTTCATTAGATTCACATAGGGTTTATGGCAGTCCCCATGTTCATAAGTACGTAGCCCAGGAACTACCTGTATGACAGCCCCCTCTCCCTGCACCCATCCCTTGTCCTTCATTCACACTGCTTCCCTCAGGTCAAAAAGTAACTTGGCTGTAAAAACAATTGAAATCTTGAGTGGAGTCACTAGCTTACTGCTCCTGAGTCGAGTTGCTGACGTGACTTCAGCTACACTTGGAAGTGAGTTGCTCAACTCAAGTCCCCAAAACAAACCATCAATTTTCCATGGAGATCCATGGTAAGCAAATGGATCTTGCTTCACTGTGCTTGCTGGATTCACACAAAACGACAACCTGTTTCTGCCATGGTTTCTCGATATGTGTGAACACAGCTGAAGTGTACAAGTCCCAGAGTTTTTGGAATAGTTGATTTTGTTTTATACAAATTGCTGGGTGTCATGCCTGATGGCTCAATAGAGACATCGACTCGCAAGAAAGAGTCAAATGTTCACAGTGAGAATCAGGCATTGGAACAAGGGGACTTATACTTGGGGCCCAGTAACCAAACAGCCCCTCTGCAGCCTGACTCTGGGATCGCTGAGCAAATAGCCTCTCCACAGCCTAACTATGAGGCTTCTGATTGGGTGGCTTCTCCTCGTCCTGACTCTGAGGTGCTTGAACAAGTTGCCCCCCCCCCGCCCCGCCCCGCCTCCTGACTCTGAAGCTGCTGGGCAGAGTTGAAAGCTTGAAAACACTCAGCAAAGATCCAGTCCGTACTACATGCTCCTTAAAGCAATATTGCACCACAAGCATTAGGCATATGAAGAACCATCCTGACCCATGCAGGCTTTAGAAGCCTAAAAGGAGAGCCCACCCCACCCCACCCCACCCCCCCACAAAAGCAGAGAAGATCCTTTATCATCTGGCAACACCACTGCCTTGATCCAAACCCCCTGCATCCACAGGGAAGAAACAGCTTGCTCACACTCACAATACCCATATTCACCCTAAGATCACAGGAGTAAGTGATGAGATATTTAACAGAGCTCCAACTATTACTACTACTATACTCCTATACCCCCACAGCTGAAGATTTCTGGGTGGCTCATAACATAAATCTGGTCAACCCATCCAGATTTCAACCAAGCCCAACCCTACTTAGCTTCCAAGATTAGACAGGAGCAGGCACTTCAGGCTATATGAAAGCTATATAAAGACTACAGGACTATAAAAGCCCTAGGTTTGCATGGTTAGTATCTGTACAAAGACACCATCTAAATTACAGCCACATATTCTCCTGTATCCATTTTCTGCCCTTCTTATGTAAGAAGATGCATTTACAACTCCTGCCCTTTACAATGGCAAAGAAGTCTCTTTAAAATATGAGCATGCAACCCAGCAATGGTCAGCCACAGGAAGGTCATAAGAATCTGACACGAGATGCTATGTCAGATGCTTGCTACAGGCTTCACTCTGAGCAGGGCAAATGATTCCAAACCATACGCTGTGTTTTATTTTATTTTATATTGCCTTATTGTTAAACAGTTCCGAGACCACGGTAAGGGATGGTCTGGAAAAGTTATAAATACATATATACATACAGAAACAGGCATACAGGAGAAGCCTATCTCACTGGGCAACATCTAGGTTTCAAGGTCTAGTTTTGTCCCACATCTAAATCAGTTGCAACATGTGCTTTAGCATAAGTGAAAGCAAAGATAGCAATAGCTCCTCTAATTAGGGGCTTGATGCCAGGTCTCCCTAAGAGCAACAACTGCCAAGATACAGCTCAGGCTGCAGCTGCTTCTCTATTCATAGTCCTTCTGAAAAATCAACTGTCTGTGTGTCCCCTCCACCCCGCTCCCCAACATACACAGGCTATTCTCACTGCACAGCTCCAGCCAATGTATTGCTATCTCTCACAGATGTGACTGCTACTTCTTCAATACAGCCTCTATTCCTTCCTGTCTCAGTTCTCCCTTGGAGCACCCACCCTTCATCCTTTTAATGTTCTCTTTGTTCCTTTCCTTGTTACTGTTTGAAAACCATATGTGACTAGCCATGTAAACAGTAACCAGGTAAACAGTACCTAGTATGTATTGCTGGTTTACAAAAAAAATCCACACAAAAAAGCTTTCTCACATAGAATCATATAACAGTAGAGTTGGAAGGGGCCATGAAGGCCATCAAGTCCAACCCCCTGCTGTTGCAGGACACCATGTTACATCATTATGGACACAAACTGTATCAAGACAATTTGCATTCATTATGCAGAAGAAGTGAAATGTTATCTTTGCGGCTTGATCAGAGAACTTCACCCATTGGAAGGTACAAAAATGTAACCAACAAACCACAAGGTTCTCTTTGCAGCCAGAATTTCTACCTACCATGGCCAAGCGCTTCAGAAAGTGGCTTCTTATCCAGCTCTTTGTTTTTATCTTCCAATTTCAACTCACTTTTCTCTGATGAACTTGTTGTGGCCATATCTACAGAAAGCAGTGGTTTATCTGGCTTCTTCTCCACACAGGAATCACTGGCATAAAACTGGAAGACATCACTCTCTGCTGGAGACCCAAAGCTTAGCTGGGGTTTCTGTGAGAAGCAATGCTTGCCATGAAAGTGCTGATGGGCAACTGCAATATCACTGAAGTTCTTGTTACATGCTCCACACCTCACCACATACAATTCTTGGTCTGTCTTTTTGCTTGAATGGCTCACAAGATGCACCATCATTTCAGAATAGGTTTGTGCTGTTGAGGAACATGAAGTACAGCGGAACCACAGACAACCCTTTTCCAGCATGGCTTCCTGACACCTCTTGTAATCTGCCTTCTTATTTTCTTTGCAGATGTATTTTTCCCGACAACCACAGCTGAGGAGGCTGCTCTCTTCTACTACTTCAGCAGTTTTGATTGATGCCCCTGCTCCCTCAGATACGCACAAATAATCCGTGCTGTGTAAACCCTGGAAGTGAAGGAAAAACTCCTTCTCAGCATCAAAAAAGAGGTTGCCACAATGCCCGCAAAAGTATTTAATCTGCACAACATTGTTATGCTTCTCCTGACAGTGTCGATGTAGTGTTTCTGTTTTCCGAAATGTCATTTTGCACAAACCACAGCTGTACCTGTGAAAATGATGGCTGTCTAATGACATACAATGTTGCTTCACACTGTCTTCCGAGTCAAATACTTCCTCGCACATGCGGCACTGCCATTGGGGAGAGTTTCTTTCAGATGCAGCTGCTGGACTTGGAATTGGAGACATTTCCACTGGGCTTGCAGACCGGCTATTTTGTTCAAGTGAATTACTGCAGTGGGCATCAGAAGGTAATGCAGGCTCATCCTCAGCAATGTTCTTCTCACAGTAGTAGCTGTGCCCGCCATGGAGTTCTGTCACATGGGCCATGACATCATCTTCCTTCTGGAGTGGTACATTGCAGGCTCGACACCAGAAGAGGAAATTAGCCAAGTGTGCCCCTCCATGAAACCGGCTCATGTGCAAACGGATGATACTTGCACTTTCTGCAAATTTCCCACAAACCCCACATTTGTGGCAGATTCTGTTTTCAGAAAAAATATGTTTTTCTACCAACTCCTCAGAAGGAAATGCCAGATCACACTGACATACCCAGGTTTTGACAGTCTGAACATAGCTAATCTCTTGGCTTTTCCCTTCCAAATCCTTTTTTCGTTTGGAAATGGCTTGTCTTTTATCACTAACTGATCCATTCAAGTCCAAAGGCCTCTTCAGAGAAGAAAATTTTAAATGGCCTACATGCTTCTGCAGTTCAGGAGCACTTTTATTCTCTTCATGGATGTGACAGATCATCAAGATAGATTCTTCCATTGTGGTGAAAACTTTAACTTTGTGTAATGTTTCAGAAACATGCTGAGTGATATCGTTGTCATTGGCAAACACTTTGCCACAGCTGTGACAGACACCTTTGGCTTTAAGTATTTCAGCAACCTGGGAAATGCTTTTCTTTGACAGAGCTATTGGACCAGCATTACGGCAACGAGTTCTAGAATTAGAAAAGACAAGTTAACACCTTCACAGCTGCACATATAACAGTATTCAGGTTCATCTAAGAAGCAATCCATGTTCTCAACATTATTTCTAGCAACTGGGGATGCAGCATTTGCCAAGCTCAGGCCATCCTTGCAAAGAAATAACCTTGAAGGCGTTTGATGCCATGCCATCATCTCTCATGGTTCCTTTTTCTTCCCTCTCTTGTAGTAGCAAATATTTATTTTTATTTATTTTATTTATTAAAACATTTCTATGCTGCCCCATTCGCCGAAGCCTCGGGGCGGCTCACAACATGAAGTAAAATACAAAAAATAACAATATAAAATAAGTAACAATATAAAATAAAATAAAATTTTATTTTATTTTAGCCCAGGTTCTCATCAAAGCCCTTTAAAACTAAGCCTAACACTTGGAAAAAACATAATTTTCTATCTTCTTAGCGTTTTTGAAGCCAAAAAGTGTATATACGTATAGCAGCTACAGTGTATTGTTCTTCCCTTCATAGTTCAGCACTATGCTTGCTACATGTGATTTTTAAAAATCTTCTAACATTAGGTAACCCATCATTTCCATGTTTCAAATACATCAAAGTCCTGACAGCTATTTAAAGAAAAGGCAAGCCTGCAGTTCTAATTTACAAGTGTGAAGACCCCCACAAACCTGAAGTGAGCAGTTAGCTCCACATGGGAACGCAACACTTGATGGCAGGATGTGCATTTCACTTGGAAAGGAACTTCTTTGCACAAGGAGATCAGAAGATTTTTTGCAAACGCTGGGAGAGGCAAAGGAAGGGGGTTCCCTGGTTTATCTGTAATCCGGTACAAAGAACACAGTGTCACTAAGTTAGAATCTGCATGACTGATTGTTGGAAAAAATGAAGACATTTCAGCCAGAAGACTCAAGAGCATTTAATAGAAAAATGATGGATAAAACTGAACATTCTACTGACAGTTCCAAAACAGGAACTTCCTTAAAAATTACACTATCAACAGTGATGACAGTGCTACCACATTTTAAGGTACAGGGTTAAGTCATGCAGTGGCCATGATTCCCAGACAGAAAAAAATACCTATCCAAAGAAACCTACCAGACAATTTCAAAGCCTGGAAAAAATGATTCTTCATAGACATATGCTGCAGACACTCATCTCGTATGCTAAAAAGAAGGAAGCAGCATGGACATGCAAAGCACTGAATACACTGAGGAGGGTAATTTCGTTCATGGCCATCATTTTCTTTTGCCTGCGGAGAACATAAAAGAAACAAACCAGGAACTCAATTTTATATGAACAGAATTTTGCTTGCTTGTTTTTTTTATAAGGCAATGAAAACTATTTTTCTATAACCTGTTGTGGAAAGATTTATTAAAACTAAAGACTACTGATGTATGAATGCAATGTTTGCTTCAATTATGTGTAATACTGTGAAATAAAATTTAGCCATAAATACTGATCTACAAGCAGATCTTTGGGAATTAACCAGTATTTAATCGAACCCTGTCCAGTCAAAATGGTTATAATCTCAACAGACAGAATTCGTTGCATTTCTTTTTTCAGAGATTACCTAGATGCCGACAAAACAAACAAACAAACAAATAATCCCAGTAACAGCCAAAGACCAACTTGCATGCAAACTGAGTTTTCTGAATCACAACCAGCATATACAAAAGGCTGTGTACAGCTTTGATGTTCCTTTCACAAGCTAAGCAGCCTATAAGAAATCAAGACAAATGCTAAATTTGAGTAAGGATGCCCAAAGGGAATCATGCAGAAATGAGTGGATACAATGGAGAAAATAAATATAATTCATCTGAAAGAAGAACTTGCTATCCTTAAATTCTTGCCTTAGACAAAAGGTGTTCACTATATTGTTGAGAGGTAGAAAATCTTCTATTACAAACTATGCAGGCAAAGGCATTGGCTGGAGGTCCACGCAGTGTAATTGTTGGATCACACGGAGAATGGTCAAACCTACGCAAATAATAAATTAGCATCCTTATGTATAACATGCCTTAGAAAACAACATTTTGCATTTGGGGCATAGTCCATGATAATAAAAAGTTTAAAATCAATCACCACCCTGTAGCCTAATTTAATATCAACAAAATGGGCCTAAACACTCATGTTAAAAACTTGCTGGCATCCATCTATACACTGTACATTGTGCATTTGAGACTCCTTATATGACACTACAGTGGTACCTCGGCTCACGAATGCCTTGGTTCACGACCAAATTGGGTTGCAAACAAAAATTTCATGAAAATTTTGACTTGGGTTGCAAACTCCGCTTTGGGTGCCAACAAAGATCGCAGCCATCTCCCCACCCCCCACCCCCTGTGATCGTGCAGGGAAGACTGTGTGATCACGGGCGCGCTTCTGCAGGAGACGGGTGCAATCTCGGCCATCTGCCCCCTCCACAACCAGGACGACTGCGGCCATCTCCCCACCCCCCCCCCAAGTGGGGAGATGGCCGCGATCGCATTTGAGTTCATGGGGGGGACTCGAGGGGGATGGGGGGGGGGGGGTGTCGGTTTTGGTGGGGGGGGGGGGGGGGGAATGGCCATGATCATGCTGGTTGCAGTGTGGGGGGGAGAGATGGTCGAGATTGTGTGCGTCTTTCCTGCAGGAGCGTGCCCATGCCAGGATATCTTTGAGAAGCACCACCCCAACATAATTGTAATGAACAGAGTGTTGAATCTGATGAACAATAACGTGGTCTCTCATTTCCGGAGGGTTATGCAGCACAGGAAAAAACAAGTGACTATAGACAGATGTTTCACCAAAATTGACCCTGCAGCTAAGAGATAAAGAAGAGATGAAACCCCTGAAATAGATCTCCCCAATGTCCTTAGGTTAGTATTCTCTACTGTACTGTACTTTGTTACTCTTTGTCACTTTGTTTCAAAATTTCTGATTTAAAAAAATAGTTACAAAACGGATTAACCTTATTTACATTGAACTTTATGGGGAAATTTGACTTGGGTCACAACCAATCTGGGTCACAACTAGAGTCATGGAAAGGATTAAGTTCGTGAGCCAAGGTACCACTGTATATCCCATATTCAAGCAATCTAGTAACATTTGTTTTTGAGTACCATAAGAACTGTTACCTTTTAAGGTGGCCCAGGAGAAGATGACCATTGTCAAACTTTCTGTTGCAATTCATTATAGGACACAAAATGGATCTACTGTTAGATGGTGTTTGGTCTGACTTCTTTGAGAATGCTGTTCTTCCAGAGTTTACAGCACCTGGCTTGAGACCTAAGAAACTGAAATACTTAGAACACTGTGCTTATATTTTAAGAAAAGATATAGGTAGATTACAGTAATAGGTCAACAGAAAATAACTATTTTATATCATGCTGTTTTCTTTCTTAGATTCTTGGGCTACTATTTTGAATGAGCTTTGAGACTGTTTACTTACTAACCTAGCCAATAATCTGTCTATGACAGCGACTGTCCTGGAACAAGCCATTCTAGCTAATCTGTACACTAAGGGCTAATCTGTACAATGGCTGGTAGACACAGACTGGTTGGCTGGCCACAGTAAAAAGTAGAGCTCTCACAACAACACTGGAAAAGCCTTCTAAGGTTGCAGAGGAGACGTGGCTTTCGGAGAGCACTCTGCCTCATAGCTGGGGGGGTTCTTTCACCAAATCCAGGTGGTGTTTCAGTACCTCTTCCTCATGAGGAGAGGGAACATTTAGATGGCCAAACCCCTAAACTGAAACACTTTTGAGGGCATTCTCCTCCCACATTTGATTGGATGCCTGTAAGCTTCTGGGTTCAGGCAGCCACATAGGACAGACAGTGCACCCAGAAGCAGTCCCTGCCTCCCTCTCTTCTGTACACAATGCGCATGCACACAAACAGGTTGCTTAGTTCCTTTTACTATCAAAAGCTCTCAAAAAATACTAATGAGACCAACCAACTGCTTCTGCTTTGGCTCCTAGGACCATTTCATGCCTATCATCCATGCACTACTCTCAGGAACTCTTTAGAAAGAATAGCACTTGCTATCAATCCCACAAAATGTAACATTTGCCCAGAAAAAAAAAGGAATATGGCGTAAGGTGGGATTTCCAAAATGCAACCAATTTCTATGCAAACCTTTTCTATCTCACTATCTATGTTCCGATTCATTGTCTCCTTTTTAAAAAGTTACGTATTAGCTGCTCTGACCTTTTGGGTAGAGCAGTATATTAATGTATCTTTAAAGCAGACAAATCCTAACATGTGAATATATGCTTTGCAGTAGTGATAGTTCATATGCCAGTTTCTTATCAGTGAAAATTCCATTTCCGCTGGCTTATGTACCTCTTTTCCAAGGCAAAACAACATATACTGTCACCTTTTTCCACTGGGCAAAAAAAAAAAAAAAAAGTGAAGGAACTTCCAGCATAATATGTACACTAAAGTTATGGGTTGGAGAACTTTGAAATACCATTTTTGTTCCTGACCTATCAGCCTCACACCGTTCTGATGGGTGCCAAAAGTAGGAGAGACAGATATTTAAGAAAATAAAAGAAACAAACCCAAATGGAAATTGGAGCTGCTCTAGAATGCCAGGAAAGTGGGGAGGGGAGTTCCAAAATGGTTAAAATTTGCTTACAAGCAAGCTAATTTTGACACTTTTAATGTTGCTCAGCAGCTCTGGATGCCATATTGTTTGCAAAAAGTAAATTAGTTTACATTTTGTGGGGTAATGAAGACTGCATGTGGCCTACAGGTAGTATGAAGTTCACCTCTGTACTAATTCCAAGATGGAAGACCTGTTTAGGCAGGTGATCTTTGGAGGATTAATCTTGTACTAGTGGGTCACACTTAGTATTTGTTAATGGTGAGTATCTTCTAAAAACTGGGGTGGGGGGACAAACAGGTGCCCCCCAGATGTTGTTGGACTGTAAAACCAATGATCCCTAGTAATTGGTGAAGAATGACAGACGTTGCAATCCAGCAGCATCTGGAGACCACTCTGCTGCCTTAAAGGGAATGACAATGCTCAGACACCTCCATGTTCACCAGTGCTATTTTTAACCCTGCTTCCTCCTCTCCACCCCTCTGAAAGTGAGATCAATTGTGACCAAGAAAGCATACATCTTGGTGGGGAAGAACTGTTGATGTTGCTTTTCCATGTGGTAGAATCATCATAAAATAAATTACCCGGCATTTTCAGCCACTGGTTTACGCACAGTCTTGCTGCTTCTGTGTCACTATGTCCCTGGATAAATTCCAGCTCTTGTAGTCCGTGAGCATGTTGAGAATCCAATTTTTCCTAAGAGTCCCAAGATTTAGAAAACATTTGTTTTTCTGTCATACAATTACTCATACTAAAGTTGAAATACAAAAATGGCACATGTGTAAATACAATAGGTAAAGCTGATACACCACTGAGAAAGATGCTTAAATATTCCCAAACATATACACTGCACAACTACTTCCACAATCAGTTGTCAACTGTAACTTCTGAAGAGAAATATTCAGAAACTTTGGCTGTAGGGTAGTATAGAAATGAAATAATGAAAAAATAACAGTAACAACAAGACTATATTGTGACTGCACATAATCATCAAAGTAATGTTCTATGACAGCATTGCTCAAAATGTGCTCTTTGCCTAGAAATCTACCCACATTATAAGAAGAAACATAGAATTAGAACCCACGCTGTAGTAAGCAGCTATCTTGAACTGTTACGATACAACTGTTAAATTGCTAGAGGATGATGGGAGTTGATGATGGCTGATGGGAGGGCTGTATTACATAAACTGGGGGACAGTGATTGCCACCTATCTGAACCCGTGGGAAGTGCAGATAGCTACCGAAGGATTCCTGCTGGTGGAAAGATGGCTCAACTCTGGAATGACACCATAACAGCATGGGGCAGGGGTCAAGAGTACAGATTATAAACGTATTTTTAGATGACAAATGAACCATTCAAAATCCAACTTAAAAGTTTACCCAACACATGCCATTTAGCATTTTGTTTTTATTTTACTTGTGCTGCATTACAAAATTAAAGAAATGAAAATCCCACTGTAACAGCTGTGCCACAGTTGTCTATGGTAAAGAATCATACCTTGAATGCTTTATTTTTCTCTTCTTTCAGTTGTTTCTCTACCTCTACATGGCGTGCCAGCCGATCTAGGGTTGAATCAACCTTTTTCTTCTGATAATCAAAGTGGTCTTTGCACTTTATGTTGCTCTGCAAGGGAAGAGAAGCTTTCTTGTGAGCAGAGAACTCAAGCTACCAGATCATTAAATTACAATTAAACACAGCAGTCTGGGAATTCTGGGAGAGGAGAAGAGCTAAGAATTCTGTCTGTTTATACATCCAATGCCTTTTGAGGAGGAGTGAGAAAGAACCAGAAACTGGATTCAAGAGCTGAGCTGTCCGACGTTAGAATTGTTAAATTGTGCCTATACAATGCCCTGGGCTTTATAGTCTTACTGGGTCCTTAGTCAGTTGGGACTTAAGTTGGGACTTAAGTTAAAGCTGGCACAAAATGGTGAAACTTGGGTTTGTTTTGCTGTTTATGAAAGATTACTAGTTTTGTCTCCTCTCAATATAGATGTCTTTAGAAACACCCTACGGTACAATCCTACTCTGGAACCTTCCTGAGGCTACAGTTTAACTGTGGCTACAGTTTAAATTCATGTGACTGTTTGACAATTAAAAACACAGGTTATGTTGGTATAAGAAAGCTTCTGTCTGCCCCTGGTTTGTGAAAGGTTTGTGAACAAGGCAACTTCTGAGCCGTGATGGACCTTTCGAAATAGCACTGTGTTCAGTATGAGAGAAGTCTCGGTAAAAGGATTTCGTTAGGATGGTCATTTGTTACATCACCTTCAAAACTGCGTAAGTGTATGTCCAGGAATAAATAAAATCCCCAATCTAACAATTTTGAAGTGTGAGTGTGTGTGTGCTATGTTTCTATGCTGTATTCTATATTTTTAATATACAGCATGCAAAATGAATTGATCTAAAATGAATCATCTAAAGTCTGCATTCAAGAAAATGGATGGTTGGTTCAGGACAATAGGTAAATTCAGACCTCACCCCCGGTCATTGATTCTGAGTTCCTGGACTGCCACCATTAATACAAGTATGACACACACATGAAACTTTTCCTGGCATGGGGTCTATGTGGTGGAAAAAGCTTTACCTATTCAGTTGCTCTCCTCTACCTACCATTTCCCCAGATTTCCTTTTTTAGCTCCTTACCTACTCAGTCATCTTCCTTCAGCCCTCCCTGCACCTCTGCTACCCCATGCGATGTTTTAATCTTAGCCAGATGACAACGTTCCCTTACCTCACAAAAGCCACTTGTGCTGCTGAAAGCTTTGTTCCCTAAGCAGCTGAGAAGTTGGTAACAAACTTAGCTGTTGGGTGTTGAATTTCACAGTCACAACCAAAGTACAAGTCCAGATGTGGGACTTATTAGATAATATAGACATTTGAGAGGAATGTAACAATAGCCACTAGGTGTACTTCACAGAAATTGACTGAGCAGCACAGCTAAATTGGGATTTAGAAAGTCCATTCAGTTGTTATTGCCTAAACCTATGGAAGAATGAGTGGGGCCATGCATGCTAATCCTGCTTCCCCAGTGACCATGTGACCATTGCAGGAAGTTTGGGTTGAAGCAGCTGCACAACAGTTTAATATGTTTCAAATTCTTCCTTCCTGAAAACACACTTGGTCATCCAAGGTTTTCTCTGGCTCATCGTTAATTTCAATCAATCACATGCTGCTCAACCGTATCGTTCATTGCATTATACCGCTGCTGCTGCAGTAAGATTTGTTTTTAATAGTGAATTTTAAATATAATTTGTATTGTTACTGCAATTTAAAAGTGCTTAGTACTACATTTAAATGTGATGTTTAATATTTATATGTGAACATAGAGAGATTCTATCTTATTAAATGGTATAGAATAAATAAGAATAAAAAAAGAAGCCCACAAGGCTGATGGTGTAGATTTGCTCTTGGTTCTTTCAGGATTTCCAACAGCAATTTAAAGGCCATTTAAGACTGTATACAATACAGAACAATGAAGCTTTTAAAAATATACCTACAAGTATCATTTTAAAGCCTTTCTTTCAAATTATTGCTATTTCAAAATTTACTATAATAAAGGAAAATAAGATTGTGTATGCACACCATGCACAGTTCCTGAAATTAGTACAAGTCTACAGAAAGACAAACAGGAACAAAAAATTCCCAAAAAACCCCCCTTTGTCCAACAATGTAAAGAATCAGACAACACTTACATTAGAAGAGCTGCTACAGTCTTCATCACCACTACTAAGGAGGTCAATGCAGTCCAAGACAGGTCTCAATACACCTTCCTAGGGAAATTAACAAACATTTTATCATTAGCAGGTATGTTGTAAGCCGGCATGAGACGTTTGCTAAGGATGGGGTAAAAATACTGTAAATAGACAGACAGATGGATAGATAGATATAGCAGTATAGTGGTACCTTGGCTCACGAACTTAATCTGTTCCAGGACTCTGGTTGTGACCCAAATTGGTCGTGAGCCAAGTTAGATTTCCCCATAAGGTTCAATGTAAATAAGGTTAATCTGTTCTGCAACTATTTTTTTTAATCAGGAAAATGTGAAGCAAACTGACAAACAATAACAAAGATTGCTGCCATCTCCCCACCCCGAGCACGAGCGCAATCATCTCCCTGGCCCCTCAGCAAGATTGCAATCGCGCCCGTCATCACTGCACGTGTCCATCATCCTGGCGCACTGGGGGGGGGGAACAGGCACAAATGCGAGTGCGTGGGGGGGAGATGGGAGCGAATGCGGGCCACTCAGGGGGGAGGTGGGCGTGATCGTGCTGCGGGGGGGCAGAGATTGCGGTTGCGCTCCTGCACGAAAGACGGGCACAATCACGGGTGCACTCGTACAGGAAAGACAGGTGCGATCTGGCCATCTCCCCCCCACACCGCACGATCGCGGACATCTCACTCGGGGTGGGGGAAGATGGCTGTGATCGCGGTCGCCACCCAATGCAGAGTTCGCAACCTGAGTCAAAATTTTTATGAAATTCTTGTTTGTGACCCAATTTGGTCATGAACTGAGGCGTTTGTGAGCCGAGGTACCACTGTATACTGTCACCCTGCCTATTTAACTTAAGTGCATATAGTCAAGGCTATGGTTTTCTCATTTGCAATGTATGGCTGTGAAAGCTGGACCATAAGGAAGGCTGAGCGCCAAAGGATTGAGGCCTTTGAATTGTGGTGCTGGAGAAGACTCCTGCGAGTCCCTTGGACTGCAAGGAGATCAACCCTGACTGCTCTTTAGAAGGCCAGATCCTGAAGATGAAACTCAAATACTTTGGCCACCTAATGAGAAGGAAGGACTCCCTGGAGAAGAGCCTAATGCTGGGAAGGATGGACGGCAAAAGAAGAAGGGGGCGGCAGAGGATGAGGTGGCTGGATGGAGTCACGGAAGCAGTCGGCGTGAGCTTAAGTGGACTCCGGGGGATGGTGGAGGACAGGAGGGCCTGGAGGAGTGTTGTCCATGGGGTCGCAATGGGTGAGACACGACTTTGTGACGAACAACAACTCCTCTACTTGTGGGTAAGGCAGGCTTGTGTGAAGATTATGTAAAAACCCATGATTTAAATATAGTCTTTCTGACTTAAATCAAATCCACCCTGGCTCTCACTCTCTTTTGTTCTGTTTTTCTCTGACCTAATATTTTATGCCTCAGGTACTTTCAGACACAAATTTAACTAACAGATCTACCTTGCTTACTTGATTTGTGATTTTACCCCCTTCTCACTTTTTTACATGTTCAGTGCCATTAGTATTTTTTTACCTTCAATAAGTTCACAGATTCTTGTCTGATGGGTTGAGAATTTTTAAAATTCAATGTAGAAACATACACTTCTGCATACCTAGAAAGTTGTTCAAGTATGTAAAAACTGCTATTTATATACAGATTGCCTTATTTTGCTTCCTAACTTATACACACTTAATCACCCAAATAAGTGGGTTACTTACAGGTTTTATAGATAAATTGTGTACCTACACTAACAAACTCAACATCATCTTCATTTTCTTCCTGTTGAGAAGAAGCGTTCTCAATGTTCTTCGAAGACATAATGTACTCCATTACCTAAAAAAACAGGAAAAATCACTTAAGTAATTTTAGTATTTGCATAATAATCTAACCTTTAGTCCCACAGCTTTGGTGCTTTACATCAACTACTGTATAGTTACTCCATATAACTAAACGTATCTAGTAACATAACACTCTCACACACATATACTGTACAGTGTGTATACACATACACACACTGTATATCTATATCTCAACAACCTGTACTCTAGCCAAATACAGATATCATTTTATTTATTAAAACATTTTTATGCCGCCCCATTCGCCGAAGCCTCGGGGCGGCTCACATCATTATGATGACAAAGTGCTACAAACAAACTCTATTTTTGCAGACATGCATTGAAAGAAAACTATACAGACTATACTCAATGATAACTTATCTTTTAATAATTTACCAGTTTGGTGCTATGCAAAATTACAAGGGCTACACAGTCCCTGCACTCAAAGAAAGAACGATTGGTAAAGGATGATTATGCTAATCTTAAAGAATGGGAGATGCAAAATGTCCTTTTATTTAAAATATTTTTATCGGTGTCATAAAGAGTATACGGACTTTCAAGCTTCACAGCACTAGTGCTGTAAGCCTTGTTTACACAACGATTCCATGCTAGCATGCCTGGCCCTGTATTATTACTGCATTTGTGATCGAGAAGGATGGAGATAAAGCGATGAGCAAGTGGAAACAGGAAACAAGCGATGGTGACTCAGGAAAGGCGGGGCAAAAGAAATCGGCAGGCAAAGATCTCCTTTTCTTGCACGCCAGTCTTTACAGGGAACAGGAAAACAACCACAAATACCGCTGGGAAAGAGTAGACAACACCTCCACTCCAAGGAAGGAGGCGAGAAACTGAGAGAGGACAGAGCCGCAAAGGCTGAGACGGGGCAGGGGCAGGTTACCAAGAGGCTGCCCCCGGCGCACGCAGTCAAGGCTCGCAAGCAAGCCACGCGACGGCGATGGCGATGCCGCTGCGAGTACCTTGCGGGAGCTGCTGCGTCCGCCCGCCAGGCCCTGCCCACGACTCAGCGACGCCCGGACTTGCAGCTCCCACACCTCGCGGCGCTTCTGCGGCCGGAGGATGCGGAGAGGAGAGCAAAGGCCGAACCTCCGCCACGGGCGCCCCGCGCACTTGCAAACGTCCGCGCCCGCAGAGGCAACCCCCGGAACTCGCCTGTGACGCGCCCGCGAGAGCAGAGTGCGCGCGCTTTTCGGGCTCTTCTGCTTTAAACTTCGAGGGCGACGCTTTTTTCCCCCCACCGGAAAGCCGCGGAGGCCTGCTGGGAAGTGTAGTTTCATGCGTGTCTCCAGCGGGGTGGGTTCTGATGCCGCGCTGAAAACGCGAGAGTTCGGCTCTTTTCTGCGGCTGCGCCTTCCTTTGAGGGATGCCGGCGATCAAAGGGCTCCGTTAACGCTAAGCGGTTGCTTATGGCATACACGCTGGAGAGCTGCAGTCTGTTGCTGTTTCCCCAGCTGTGTCATCTGGCAAGAAACCGAGGACAACATTTCAAGCCTCCGATGAAATGGTTCCGAGTGCACGGAAGGGTGCAAGCCCTGTGACCTCCAGGTGTGTTGCACTATAACTCCCATAATACCGCGAAGAGTGGGAGTTGTAGTCCAAGACAGATGGACGGCGCCAGGTTGGGGAGGTTCCCGGATGAAATTGCTCTTTAAGATTACTCAGTGTTGCTCCTCTCTGGAAGCTGACTTAATGTTTTCACCAGTGATTTCAACAACGTGGATGGATCCTCTCTCTTAAAGACAAAGAAAAGAATCTTGTCTTCCTGTTAACTTGCCTTGTGCTATCATAGGACAAAAGGAAAGACATTATAATAAAACTGGTCCTACTTCAGGTTGCAGTCTCACATACATTTATTTCAGGGTAATCAGCTCCCCAAAGATGTGTGCCTGGCACCTATCCTTTTCCTGGGGCCAGGGAAAACCCTTTTTATTCTCCAGATATTTTAATAGTTAAACCTTAGTTTTACTATTTCATTTTATATCATTATTCTGCCTGTATTTTTAACTTGATCAAGGCATTGGTGGAATTGTTGGATTGTTTTACTATCTCAGTGTTTTAATATGGCATAATTTAATAATGCTATGGTGGCCTTGTTTGTTACTGGTTTAGTGATTTTATTGGTTTTATTGTATTGTGGTTGTTTTATGTCTTTGATCTTGTTAACTGCCCAGAGAACTTTTGGGCTATTGGATGGTATTAAAATATTTAATAAATAAATAATTCCCACATAGTGCAACAGGAAAAACATTCAGCTCAGGAAACCACTGCCAGCCAGGTAGGTAGTATTGGCCCAGTTAGTTCATGCTTTTCAATATTAAAGCCCAATGCATGGAAGTAAGTTCCTATTATTTCAGTTTTGATATGTGCTATCAAGTTTTCTCTCATTTATGGTGAACATATGAATTAAAGACCTCAAAATGTCCTATCCACCGCAGTCCTGCTTAGTTCTTCTAAACCATAAAGTGAATAGCTGAATCTGTTAGTGTTTTTATTGTATAGAGTTTCAGGCCAGTTCACTTAACATCTGTACTGGGTAAACTACTTGAAAGCATGATTAAAGATAGAATCAGTAAGCACATGGACAGGTGATCTAGTAGACACTGTTTACTTGGATTTCTAAAAAATCTTTTGACAAAGTTCCTTACCAAAGGCTCCTCAAACTATGTAGTGATAGAATAAAAGGTTCGGAGGGCGGTCCTCTTTAACCACTAATTAGAGAACAGAAAACAAAAGGGGATAAATAGACCTCTCCTTGTGGAGATATTGGAGCAACTTCTTACCAATGGAGTCCCACAGAGTTCTGTATTAGGACCAGTGTTTCTCAACTGATTCATAAACGACCTGGAATTGGGAGCAAGCGGTGAAGTAGCCAAGTTTCCTGATAACATTAAACTATTTAGGGTGGTTAAAACCAAATATGATTGTGAGGAGCTCCAAAAGGATCACTTCAAGCTGGGAAAATGGACATCAAAAGGGCAAAGTTAGTTCAATGTAAGCAAGTACTGCACATTGGGGCTAAAACCCTCAAACTTCAAGTATAGGCTGATGGGATCTGAACTGGCAGTGACTGAGCAAGAAAGGGATCTTGGGGGTATTGGTGGACACCTCAAAGAAAATGTTCACTCAGTGCACAGCTGCTGTGAGAAAGGCAGACTCCATGCAAGGCATCATTAGGAATGGAATAGAAATTAGAACTGGCAAGATCTTACCCTATTATACAAGTATGTGGTGTGACTGCACTTAGAATATTCAGTTCTGGTCACCTTACCTGAAAAAGGACATTGAGTTGGAAAAAGTACAAAAATGGGCAACAAAAGTGTTTAGCAGCCCCCTCTATGAGAAATGGCTACAACAACAGGGACTGTTTAGATTAGAAAAAAAGGCAAGTAAGGGAAGACATGATAGAGGTGTTTAAAATAATGCATGGTGTGCAGAAAGTCGAAAGAGAGATATTTCTCCGTTTTCCATAACACTCGAACCTGGGGTCATCCTGTGAAGCTGGCTGGTGGAAGGTTAAGGACAGATTGAAGGCAACTGGGACGGCTTGGGACCAGGATACCTAAAGGAACACCTTTTTCCCTATTTGCCCTCCCGCCCCGATATTGGCAACAGAAGCCCTCCTCTGGGAACCCTCTGGGAAAGATATTAGGAGACAGAGTACCTGGAGGAGGGCCTTCTCTGCAGTGGCGCCCTGACTATGGAATGCGCTCCCCAGAGAGGTCCACCTGGCGCTGTCATTATGTTTTTCGGCACCAGGTTAAGACCTTTGTATTTAATCAATATTTTAGTAAGTTTTAATATTGAATTGTATTATTGTATTTTAATTGCAGCCAGAGTGGGTCATCAATTTATTTATGCTGTTAGCCGTCCAGAGACATTAGTAATTGGACAGCATACAAATTTTATAAATAAATAAATTCTTCACACAACATACAGTTAAACTGTGGAATTTGCTGCTATGTGAAGTGGTGATGGTCACAATCTGATTGACTTTAAAGGGGGATTGGACAGATTCATGGAGGAGGAGGCTATCAGTGGCTACTAGCCTTGCTGGCTGAGTCCTTCTAGAGGCAGCATGCCTGAAGACACCAGTTGCTGAGAAGCTTTGGTGGGCAGAGGTCTTGCACATTCTGCTTGAGCAATCCTGTGTGGCCAGCTAGTTTGCCACTGTGTATGGAGTTCTGGACTAAATGGACCTTTCATCTGATCCACCTTAGCTGTTTTATGTTCTTATGTTTTTAAAGCCTGCAATCTATGCCTATCCTAGAATAATGTTTAATGGCAATAGAAGGAACAGTTTCTAGAGATGACTGGCTTCCAGTCTTGGCTGTTTTTTTTTTACACAGTAAATTGCTAGGTTGGCATTACGTTCTAAACCATGTAATTTACTTTTTATTTTCAGTAACCTCTCCTTTTACAATTCACCATGCCTCTGAAAAAATGCAACGGTTGTTGCTTCATTCCCTTGTTTTGTGAAATTAAAAGATTGGGCAGAGCTGGATCCAAATACTTTGCTAGACATTTTTGGTTATTCTTTATAGACATCTCACCCACCTTGGTGGCCTCCAGAAGTTGTGGACTTCAGTTCCAATGAGGCCCAGTCAGCATAAAGAATGGTCAAGTATTCTGGGAGGTGTGGGGGAAGAGGGTAACTAATTTTAAGCATCCTAATGAAAAGACAATTGTGTGCAGGAGATATTGCTGATGTGGGGTGGAAAAATGTTCTAAAATGGACAATTTCCCACACTTTATATGGCTCTGTTTATCTATAGCTGCCTTGGCTGTAGTACTGCAATAAATCATGTTCAATGGGCTAAATTTAGAATATGAATTTTTATTACATTATTCTTCTAAGGTAAGCATTGAAAAACCAAAGTGTCTCAAAGTGAAACTGAAAAGTAAGACAAGGCAAACTCTTCCTGTGCACAATGCAATTGACTTCCAAGCTGAGTCTGGCCTAAACTTATACATGTGCATTTGCCCCTCTTTAACATTTAATAAAAACCTGAAGGAAAACTGAAATTAAGGCTATGATTATTGTTTGTTTCTTTGGAGTATGAAACAATCTATGCTCAGTTAGACCAAGGGTCTATCTAGCATTGTATTTACACAGTGGCCATGGCTTTGCATAAGAAGGATGAGAGTGCAAATTCCCCTGCCTGGAGTCATAGACTTACATCCATCCTGTAGGGAAACAGAATGTTAAGCTAGTTGTTCTGAATCAGATTTTGTTTAGCTTCAAGTAGAGCCAATAAATGGAACAGAGAGTGAATGATAGTGAAGATGCTGCAGTTACCTTACCAAAAGAAAATTAGTCTCCTGTTATAAGATAGATATTTACTCTTTGGGTAAATATCCTAAAAACATTGTGTTCTTTCAGATGTAGTCATATTTATAATATAAATATGGGAATGTTATAAGGAAATATATGATACTGTATTTGCAATTTTACAAATGTTCCAATAAAATAATTTCCACATAAAGTTTTGAATGATAAGAGTATAACACTGAAACTATATTCTGTGATTTAATCGCCCTGTAAGCAAACATTTCAGTTCGAGTATTTTGTAGGGATTGGGAAAACTTTTGATATATTTATACTGCATGTAAGATTGGCATGGATTATATTTTAGTTCTATTTACCAAATATAAAATATTGGGTGTGCTTGCTGAGGGAGAACTTTGTTGAGGAGTAAATATGAGCTAAACAAACCTGCTAAATTAGATAACATCATTCAGAGCATTGAAAAATGTTCTGGAAATTTTTTGAGTTCTCATTTTTTCCAAAGTACCCACATCATTGGGAGACATTTCTGCAGTAGATGACTCTACTTCCCTGCCCCCCAGTTTTATTTGCTTGGTTTTTTGCTGTCTTCTGCTTTCAGGGAAATTAAGCAGTTGAAGGTTTTCCAGATACTTTCTGTTCTCAGATATTGTATTTCTGTATATCAGGCGACTGGTAAAAACACAAGAGCAGCAAAAATATTGGCAGACAGAGAGCACTAGCATTCATCATCAGCAGTGCCATGGGCACCATTCAGTATATATTAATAACATCCAGCTATATTTCAATGACTCAGCAGTGAGTATAAAATCCTGCTATTTATGAAGAGTCGTCTTATTTTTTATTGCAGGTGATTTGAGCTCATTTTTGATAGTGCAGCTGAAATGTCTAAAAATCCTTTTGAGACTGAAATGCCAAACATTAACAGCATTTTAAAATGTTCTATTTGTGCATAGTGTCATTAGGCAGCTTAGTGATTTTGAGACACCTGTTTGAGATGGATTTAGTCTTGCCCCTGTTCTGTTCTTGTTCGAACAAGTTCTTGTCCAGCTTTCTGGTGGGTGTGTCAACCAACCCTTCCCTGATAATACTCACTGAAGTCTGTGTCTTCAGACAAATCCCAGAAAAGCCTACATCAGGCTGAACTCATAACTCCTCAGCCCTGCTCCCAAGATAGGCAGGGCTGTCTTAACAGCATTATGGGCCCCGGGCAAAGCAGTGTACTGGGGCCCCTATGACAACTACAGCTACTGTTAATTTTGGAAGTTTTCCAATTTTCCAAGGGTTAACATACACAGATTAGTATGGGGCCCACGGGCAAGTGCCCATCAGGCCCATGCATTAAGATGGCCCTGAATGTAGGAGTTAGAAATGCTCACTGACCATTGCCAGCTGATGCTTATTGTTGCTACCGCTGTTGCAATGACCTTCTGAGTCAGCATAGTTAGGTTCAGGGTCCAGCAACTGCACCAAGATTCCCCCCCACACCCACTTCCCTTAGCCTGAAACTTTATGCCTGCTGTCCCACAACCCTGAGATCCCATTTACAAATATGAAGGGGGTTCTATGCATGAAAAGAGATGTGGAGCCATGCCATGAGCCGCACTCCTAATGTCACATTGCTTCCCTGTTACTACCCTTGGTGTTCACACTTTGCCTGCAAAAGTGAAGTCTATGTGAGGACCTCTGTGTTTGTAGCCTTTCAAAGGTTCAGGAAGGCACAGCCCCTTTGTGTAATGTGTATTGGGAGCTGTTACCTTCTTTGCTGATACTGTTATTATACCACAAACATCAGGCTTGTGTGGCAATAAACATTATTGTGGCCACTCTACCCAGACCTTCAGACTGCAACTCTGATTCCCCATTCCTTTTTCAATGCTCCATAACACAGAACTATTAACATCCTACTCTTCTGAAGGTTTAAGTCAGACTTGATCCCAGTATATCACTACAATAAATGCATTGGCACTGAGGAAAGGCCTTCAATATTGGGTTCTTTTCAAGCCAGATGGAATAAAGCAGAAATGAGGGAGGCGCAATTTGTGCTCCTCCAAATATTGGACTTCAGTTTTCATCATCCATCACCATTGGCTATACTAGATACGACTATTGGGAGTTGTAGTCCAACATCTGGAAGCCCACAATTTTTTAATCCCTGGATGAGGCCTACTTGTTAGGCTGTTCCACTTCAGATTTCAGGTAGGGGCTAATGTGACAGGATTCTCTTCCATGCAAGCCAATTCCTTCCACACTGAAACGAGCATAAATAAAGGTGGAATAAGGGAACAGATCTTCTCCCTGACATCTAGTTATCTGCATGGATGCATACTTTTGCATAGAGAAAACTTTTTCATGTCAACTCCCCCCATCCCATGCAAAATAGTACAGACCAAACACAGCTTATTATTACAATGAGAAATACACTAAATCTCCACTTGCCATGGATAGTATTTTCTAAATAGTGCAGCAAATATATTGGAGAAACATCCAAGCCTAGGAGAGAAGCATTTCAGACAAGATTAGACAGGCCCATATCAGGTAAGCTTAAGTATTGTATAGTCCAAAGGTTGCTTTGAATTGTGGTGTGGTGCCCCTCCCCCCACTTTATATGATATAGTAAGTTGTATAAATTATCAGAAAACAACAGAAAGTGACAAGATACAGTATATTTTATTGTAATGTACAATATCTGAACACACAAGTATCATTTTTTCAAATGTGGGGTGAACGAACAGAGCCAAGCAGAAACTGCCTTAATTCTAATTGCAAGGTACAGGTAACAGGACAAGGATTTTCCTGCTGTAGTGGAAGGTCTGCTTTAACATTAGGCAGCAGATGTTGGGTCTCCTGATAGGGTGGGAAATTATTTTTTGTTGTATTTTTACTGTCAGAGAAGTGGAGAACTGATTGTGTGTCCCTCTGCCAGAGGTGTCAATACAACTTGTCTGGCCTTGAGTATTTTGTCCCTTGATGTAGCAGGAGGGGGCAACTGCTGCTCTGTCTTAGGTAGCAAAGTATTTTTGCCCAGTTCTGTGTGTAACCCTTTGCCCCCATATTTGGGAGTAAACTCCCCTGAACATGAGATTTATTCCTGAGTAAAAGGGTACTGGATTACTGTGTCATGAATTATTTTACACAGTCTCTCTTTAGATCTGTTTCAATCAGGGTTGGAAACATTTTGGCCTTTCTGCTATTGGCACACAGCTTCTGCTGACTGGAACGATGTTGATTGATGGTCACTGCATTTCGTGTAAAACAAGCCAACAAAGGCTGTGTAAACTAGCTTTAGATTCATCCTAGGTGTCACTGCAATACAGATCTCCCTAATAACCTGTTGGCAAAAGGTGGCATGCGTCACTCTGCCAGTGTCTGCTGGGCCAGGATCAGTCCTGCAGCTATTTGAAAGGGCTGGAGCCTGTGCATCACATGGTGCAGCTGGGCTGAAAGGCTCTGTAAAAGGCCTCCCTGTGCTACTCGCTTGGCCATAGCGACCTGCCCTTGTAGAGGCTGCTTTGCATTGCTCATCCTGCTTTGAGTCTTCCTTGCCTTTGACTGTGCCTCAGGTCCTGACTCTGCCCTTGCCTCTGATCCAACCCTGCTCTGTCTGGCACCTGATCTTTGCTTTTACCTCTGGACCCGCTTTGCCTTGTTGATATCCGATCGCCCTTGTTCCTGGCTCTGCTTTCACCTCCAGACTTGCCAGGCCTTGCCAGGTATCTGGCCCCCACTTTCTCCTGAGTCTGTCTTTGCTTCTGCTTCTGCTGTGCCTTGCTGGTATACGAACTTTGTGTCTTCCTGACTTTACCTTTGCCTGTGACCCTACTGCATCACACCATGACCTCCATCCACCTCCATCACCCCTGGTCCTGGTGCTTCAGCCACTGATACTTGCTGCTTACCTCCCAGAGTTGCCATCGAGTAAGAATCATCATCAGATCTATGCCCAGTTCATACATGTGACAGCAGGATTGTGAAGCAGAAGACTGGACAAGCATCCTACACCTCTACTGCACCCATTATTGAACAATGTCAGCTGGGACCACATAGCAACAGCTGTATTGTGCTGAACACCAGTTACTGAGGGTTAAGGAATGGTGGGCAGCTGTTGGTTGTGTGCCTTGTGTTCCCAGAAGCATCTCACAGACCACTGTGCTCCTCCAGCATGTGAAGGCTGCCACTGGTGGTAGCTAAGCAATATAAATGCAATACTCTGGGCATCAGATCATTTTCATTTCCTTCAGGATGACTGCAGTTGCTACACCTTGGAGTGGTTTCTAGTAAATGAGCAAGTTTCTGGTTCTCCATAGTCCAACAACACCAAGTAAAATGTCATTTATTTTTTTTTAAAGGGCTGGCTTCACTTTAATCCCATGTCCTTTTCCCTGAGTTTTCCTCATCTGCAAAACATGGGTTGGCATTGATATGTCTTTGACTTGATCTTTCTGTAGCTCTGATCACTTGTACAGGTTTTTGCAAAAAAAACCTGTAATAACTCAGATGTAAGTTAGTAGTTGCATGTGCAGGTTATCCTAGTACCAGACAATTTGATTTGTACCAGGTAATTGGCCATGTCCCCTGGGCCATTACATTGTTTTAGCTCCATCCCCTCTTGCCACTATTTTGTGTCTGCCTCCAGTTAGTGGATCTTGGGCTTCTAGCATGTTATTATTTTTTTAAGGAATTCAATCCCGAAAGCCTTAACTCTGCCCACCTTTGATAAATATCATGGCCTTCTTGAATTTTCTTTCCATAATATTCCCCCAGTCTCTGTTTTTTTCTTACTATATACTGAATTCTTAATTGCTACGATCCCAAATAAAAGAGGTATCTACTTTGGTCATTCCATGCAAACTCACAGGGCAGCATCCAAGGTGCTAGTGGGAATGGAGAATAGTGTAAAAGGAAAGGAATGCTTGCTAGCACCACCCAGAAGTAGTGCTTCCAAAATAGGACAAGTTGATTGAGATTGCATTAGTAGGCACTACTTTTCCATTGCACTAATGGTTATTCCTCCTATTGCAATGAGTTTAAATCTGGAATATTGCCAGCACAATGTACTGCTCTTACTCCTGACTCTGTGAGTCACTTTCAGCCTGGCTCAGTAGTCATCTGCTAATCTGTCTTAAATTGAATTTGCAAACTTCAGTGTCCTTCCAAAGCTGTCTGAGGACCACTGTGCTTGTACGCTTGACTCTCACCAGCAAACAGTATGCCACGTAGGAAAGGCCAAGTTATTATCAGGGCTATGGCATGGGAGAGAAAGGGCTCTTCTTTACTCCACAGCCCTTACCAGGGGTTGGGAGGAAATCAGCTTTAGAAGTAAATTACAGCGGAAGACTTCACACAAATCACCAGTGTAAACTCTCATTTGAACCAGTTTGTTACTACATGCATCCCAAATAATTGCATTGGCCTTGTCTCTTGTTTGGGACAGGCTCTTTAAAACCATGATCTGTTGTCAGGGGAAAAAGATAAGTAAAATTTCCATTCCTTTTTCATCTTACTGCAAGCGCACCCACCTGGAACATGATCACAGAAGCAGATGTGAATTGCTCATCTGTAAAGCTGACCAATTTTCTTCTGTCTTGCACCAGAGCAATGCACTTTCATGCAAGCACTCATTACTGTTCCTTTTGCCTTACTCCACAATAAAATTCTTATCTGAAGAATCTGTAAAATAATTGAGTTTTCTTTCATTTCAATCAATGGTCTATCTAAATCTTTCTCTGTTATATACATATTTTTTTTTGCTTGCAAGTTATTAGAGCATAAATTTATCCATTTTGAACTTTGAAAATTTTCTTAAATATGCACATTATCTGCTTCACAAAAGGTGAATTGCAATAGATAGTATATTAATTTTTAGAACATATAATGGAAACTTTGATCCTGAGATAAATTCATTTAAAACATCAGCTGTAGGGTGAGAGGATGGGAAAAGTTATTGCTATGAACTTCCCAAATTAACTTATCTTAAGATTCAGGGTTTGGGATGATTTATTTTTCTACCTACACTGTATTCAACATTGTTCAGGAGGGCCCCAAACCATCTAGGGAAGCTTTTTAGGGCAAGAGCGGAGAGACTGGAGTGGGGAGGAGAGGACAAGAAACTCTCCTTTCACAAACTTCTCATAGTTACTCTACCTTAGGACCCAATTTTATAATTTGCAATTCTCTGGAATTTTAAGTTCCAGTACTGTTCCCTATACCTTATGCTTGTTAAGACTTTAATCCTACACAGTTCACCCTATTTTTGTTGCCTGTCTGCAACTGCAAAAACAGGTAGGTTTTTAAGCATCAATCAGGCAAGAATACTCTTGCATTTAACTTGATAGATGATCCCATGGAAGTCCTATTTTTGGTCCATGTGTCATTTATGAAACAGAACCTCCACAACTTTTTTGTAAGTTTTCTTCTACAGATTAAAAAACATGTGGAGGAATGGAAATGTCCCCCCTCAACAGCACTGGCCTTGTTAGAACCCCGTCATGTATCTGCTGGAAGTTCTGAAGGGGAACCTGCACACATGAAGTTGTACACAAGAGGTGCAGAATAATGCCCTCTAGGGATCCCATTCTGGCTTTCTGTGGATACTGAAAAGACCACATACCGTTTTCTCAAATAACCATCAATCATCTGGTGGGTTTCCAGGTTTTGTGTGATTTCCCCTCATTCCAAAATGTTCAAAAGCCTCTCCTAAGGTAGGAAGAGCTTTAGGGCTTAGCTCAAGCTTAAAGCTGATATGGTCCCATCCCTCTCACTTTTGGCCCTGTGAGAACAGAGCAGGCCACAGATTTACCTGAGGAGGGTGCCCAGCAGATGTCCCCAGGCTTATGATAACAACCAGAGCAGAGATGCCAACTAGAGATAAGATCTCCCTGTAGGAATAGGCAGACGGACACAAAACTCTAAGAGTGCCACCTCTGCTTAAAAGTCAGTGGAAAAGCCACTGAGCCTTTCTTACAAAATATTATTGGAAAACTTTCTTGCCTACAACGATCTTGAACCCTAGATGCATGTCTGTTTTGAAATGTGTGTCTTTGGGGACTCTGGTTGGTATATCTATTACAGACCAAAAGCTCTTGTTTTTGACTCAGTGAGGATTTTTTGTCTTGAAGTTTTGTCTGACCTTTATTGCTCTGGCTTAAGGACTGTTTTATTGCGACTGTAAATCCTGCAAAAAATTGTGCCACAAGCTCTGGCTGTGTACCTGACTTGTGGCAATGAAGCAGAGTTTGTTGCTTTTTACACCTGTCTTGATCTGGTGCCGATGGGGAGTTTAGGTAACTGAGCTGACACCTGCAAGATCAGAGCTCCCAGTCAAGTGGATAAACACACAGAAATTCATGATGAAGTCCTTGATGACTGCATCGTGTGCTCAGACATTTTGAGTTGTGCTTAAGTCAACTGTCCCCCCAACCTATGCACTGATGATGTATGACAGCCATGCCATGCAGTCAAGGCCAGACTGTGGCTTCTCTGCCTTCTATAAAAGAAGGTTTTTGCCCTACATAGACATTTGTGGGTGGGGTATCCTTGAAGAGTGATCATTCTTCAAGGATTAGTGATTGTCCTAATTTTTTATGCCAATTTGTGATTTACCCGATATTTAACTAATTAATTTTTCCTATTGAAGTGTTTACCCTGTAGTGATACTGCTAAATTTCACAATTAGTTGTCTTGCTGGTTGAATTTGACATGTTTTTAATGTTCATCTTTTTAATAATCCTGGACTGATGATGTATAAATTTGTTGTTGAGTTCAGAATTGACTGTGGACTTCTGAGAATGCAGTCTGTATCTAAACAGCCTGATCTACCTCAACAGTTGTTGTAGGAATGAGACTGAGAACAGGAGGAGGAAAATGGTATAAGTTGCTTTGAGTTCGTAAGAAAAAAGCAAGTTCTCTATCTAATAAACAAACAATGCAGTTGTGTGCACATGCTGAGCAAATAAACAAACAATGCAGTTGTGCACACATTTAACTCCTTTCTGATAACTATCTGTGATGATGTCACATCTCTCTCTTATGCTTGCCAGATTGTTGTTTGTACCTTTATTTTGCTTGCTAAGTAAAGATGTACTTGACTTACTGCTTGTAGTGGGTGGGGAGTTTGTATGAGAGGCCACACAGAAATAACCCATTAGGAAGAAGGAACCTAACCAGAGGACACATACTGTCATGATACAGTACCCATGTCCAAACATTAGCTTTCAAGAGGCACTTTGATATTGTGCATATGCAAAATTTCATTGACCCAGAACAGGAGTTTGTTTTACGAGAGCTCTCACATTCAAACTGACAAGGGTGAGTTCACGATCATCTGAAGAAATAACAAATTCCACCCGGGGGAAGTTCATTCATTGCTAGTACTCTGTGCATTCTATTTCATTTAAAAGGATGCATAACCTTGGAATGATTATATTCAGCATATTACACACATGCCGGTTTAAAGCAATGGAACAAGTATGATGTATCCCGACAAAGGAAGAATTGACCTATATATGACAAGACCCTCAACAGTTGAGGTGAAACTTTCATTCTATTTAACTTCATATCATAACTTCACAACAAACCAGTTCAGGTTCTCATTCTTTCATACTTGGAGGGCCTTTTTGCAAGATGAAAAATGAATAGCTCTATGAGAATCAAGACAGTTTCTGCCCTCTTTTTCTATGCCAACTATGCTGTCAGAATCTTTAACATAACGGTTGTCTAAGTATATAAGCCATGTATCTATCTCTTGCTGAGTAACCTAATTTAACACTTCAGTGGTTGCAGCTTTCCAAAATGAATATGTATACCTCACTGCTGGCATGATCCAGACCAGAGTAAGGAGCAAACTACAAGTTATGCTGGAGCCAAACGTAATAGAGCCTTTTTCTGTTGCAAAGCAAACTGGGAATGAGGCAATTTGCTCTGGGAAAAGTGACAGGAAAGGATTGCTTAATGCTTTTCCTGCCACCATTTCTCCCCTGAACGCTTGGTGAGAAAGAAAGCTGGGTGTAGGAGGAGAGTCTGAGGGAAAGAAAGTGGCAGAAGAAGAGTTAAGCACTTTCTTCCTGTCTCTTTGATGGAAAGTTCCCCTTCCAAGGGTATATTACAGTGGAGTTGGTCCAAATGTGCACATGTGCAGTTAGCAGCTGCAAAGTAATGTGTAATTTGCCTCTCAAAAATAGATGGAAACTGAGCTAGGCTTACTAGCTGCCTGCTTCCAAAAGGCTAGCCACCATGTCACTATATATTTGAATAAACCTCAGACATGGACACACATATACATACACACATGCATATGGGCTTGGCTCATACATTTAACAAGATGTCCTTTACAGAATTAACTGATGGTCCATGTATGAACTTTGCTTTTAAAATCCCAAGATCTTGGCTGAAAGGAATTGGCTGAGCCTGTTTGGTTAAAGAATCCTGAAAGCAGCTGGTGTCAAATTCAACTGACGGCTGTTCTGAACACATAGGAACATGCTGTGATAATGACATGTCATGCAAACTCCACAATCTCTCTGTGGTTTTGGAAAGCTCAAGAGCATACATGGTTACTCTGTGGGCATCTCTGAAGTGCCAATGAACCTGTTGCTTTTGCAGGAGCTGAAGTGAAAAGCAGTGCTGGCATCGGCACAGCAATGCTTCTAAAGGCTTAAGTGTTTTTGTTTTTGCCAGATCAAAGATGTACAATAAAATGGATGCAAAATAAGGATGTGGAATCAAATGGATGTACATCTCTTTCTTTCCTTATGTATTTCCCAATGCCTTTGCTTTCTCCTTGCTACTGTTGGTGCACAATTTCCCATAATCTACCGTGACAAGTCATTGGCGCGTAGGATGTCTTTTGGCATCTTCCTAGTGAGTGATTTAAAAGGGATAGAAAGATAGTACTACTGTCTGCTATGAAGGTAAAGAAGAATGAGAAAGAAATATCTCCACCTGTCAGGATGGTTACACAAGAATGCAACCCCCGAGGGCTTCTCTGAAATTGAATTTGGCCTTGAGGTGAAAGAAGTTCAACATCCCCAAGTAAATACTGTGTGAGAATTGTCAATGTTTTCTATATAAATATAAAAATGGGAAGAGGGTATTTCTTTGGAAGCAAAAACGATGAAACTGAGGCACACCATGAGAAAGCAAGACTCACTGGAGAAGACAACCTTTGGGAAAGGCAGAGCCAGAAGGGGAAGACTAAGCATGATGCCTGGATTCCATAAAGGAAGCCACCGCTCTTGGGTTTACAAAAGTTGAGCAGTGCGGTCAAAGACAGGACATTTCAGAAGGCACTCATTCATAAAGTTACCATAAGTCAGTAGTGCGTAACAACACTTCAGTTGAAGAAAATGCTAAATTTAAGATAAAAACTACCTGTGAGTTGGCAACACAGTCCCCTGGAATGGCTTCTCCCTGCAACCTGCTTGCTAGCTTGCCACTTGCTCTGGGCCAGAGAACAGCATTAATGAGAAAGACTCAAAGATAGCACTGCATCCTGCCAAGTAATGAAGTGGTAACAATGAAAAAAGGCTGAGGAGCAATAGCAGCTGGTTACAATGGCCATGAGAAAGAGGACCCAATGAAGAAGGCGGCACATTGAATGAATCTTGCCCAAGCACCATCAGAAATGTGGCACAAGATCTGGCTCCAGGGGTCATAATGCAACTCAGCAATCCACAGCTTCATTAAATGCTGCACATATTTTAAAAGCTACCGGTTTAGAGCCAAATGATGTATTTTATCACTGTTTAAACAACCTTAGAAACATACCATAATCACAATTTATTACACTTCTATACTGCTATATTAGGGACTGCAGGTGGCGCAGTGGTTTAAACCGCTGGGCTGGTAGATCGAAAGTTCGCCCGTTTGAATCTGCACAACGGGGTGAGCTCCCGTTGCTCCTTCCCAGCTCCTGCCAACCATGCAGTTCGAAAGCATGCAAATGCAAGTAGATGAAAAGGTACCACTTCGGTGGGCAGGTAACAGCGTTCCGTGCACTTTGGTGTTTAGTCATGCCGGCCACATGACCACGGAGACTGTCTGCGGACAAACGCTGGCTCCCTCGGCTAGGAAACGGAGATGAGCACCGCCCCCTGGAGTCAGGCATGACTGGACTTCATGTCAAGGGGAAACCTTTACCTTTACCTTTACACTGCTATATTACTCTAACAGTACAGAACTTCAGCCAGGGGTTTCAGTCCTGTCTTGTGGGGTTCCTCAGAAGGTTGTACCCTTTTTCTTGGTCCCACCCCTTTCCTGTAACTACCACTTACTCAGCTGCTTCTGGCTCTTGTGCAGGTTTCCCACCATTCTAAAAGGCGGAATTTCTCCCATAGGCTTAGTAGCAGTAAGAGACTGAATGGTTTGTTGTTTTGTTTTTTACCCTATCCACAGTGTAGGCTCATGAGTGGTTTTCCAAAATGGAGTTTGGCCCTTAGGCTGAACGTAGTTCTGCACTAACTTTATACGATCTACAGTGGTTACCTACATACCACCTTTCCCATCATTTTCTGCTGCATGAACCCCGTTTATCAGAGATGTTGCTTCAGAAGCCTCTGCTGAATAGGGCGGAAAGACGCAGGAAAGAAAAATAGGTGATTTGCTGGGAGCAAGACCTTTTTGGTAGTGGCACCAATATCATGGAATGCCCTCCATAGAGAAGCCTGACAGGTTCAGATGTGAGGTTGCTTTAGAGACATGTAGAACTTGACACGGGCTGATTGACGGATCCTGATAAGGGTGTTATATTTGTTGATGTTATGTATATGGTGTTGCATAGATGAAATAGTTGTTATATTTTAACAAATGGATTGTTAGCCAACATGTATTGTGCTTGAATGAGAATGGTGGTATGTACATTTTAAAAAAGCATACATACACCTCCCATTATTTGTATCATATATAACTTCATACTGGTCCTGCTCAAAGGGGTGGGGGGGTGGGGGCGGTGTCAAACAATTCGGTAAACCTACTATTTTCGATCTGCTTCTTCAATATAAATATTAGAAGTGCATCCACAACCATTCATCTTTATTCTCTTTCAACCTGTGAATGCTCATGCCAGATATGTTTTACTTGTTATATGTCATCCTCATAGGGATTCCACTGTATGCTAGAACTAGAACTCTCCATTCTGCAATACATCAGTGACATGAGAGCGAGAGAAGCGGAAAACTTTCTTGATACTGCAATATCTTGCAGCAAAGCACTGCAGCAAGGCCGAGTACAGGTGACACACACAATATGCCTCACCTTGAAGCAACACATCTTTTTAATAATCTCAGAGTAACCTTCATGCTTTAGAAGTGATTTACTGCAGTGTACTGCAGCATTCGGAAACACTGCGTTTGTCACATCAAACCATGCACCTTCAATGCATCTGTTGAAACCCCAGCCATGAATCCATAATGGAAGTTATACCAGTGGTCATTTATAATGTAATCCTGTTGCAATAGACTATGACTAAGTGAAAAAGGCTTCCTTGTTCAAAGTTATCTGTGCCATCTATACATATCTACCCATTGAATTTAATGTCTACTCACTGAGTTTACTGTGGCTTTCCCCCAGCTAAATAACTAGGTATAGGACTGCATTCTAGCATATGCTATCATACTCTTACAAGAGTTCAAAATCCAATGGGAGTTACTTCTGAATACACATGCATAGAATTGCACTGTCAAAGTACAGTCCCACCCACCTACTCTAACTTAAAAGTAACTTCCCATAGGCAACATGAAATGAATTTCTAAATAAACATACATAGGATCAGACTGCAATGCAGTTACCCTATACAGGAAGCAAGCATATACTGAAATCTTAAAAAAATATCAGGAAGCCGAGTTATAAAACAAAATATATTTGATTTCCATCTAGCATTTCAATCCACATGCATTTGGTAATCACGTTTAATATTGTTTCCTTATTTACTTTAATAGTCCATGAGTCCTGTCCTGTAAATATGTATTTAGTTCTGCTTAGAAAAACAAATCCTTCTACTTGTTTTTGTGCCAATCTAATTAAAAATGAAATCAGGGTTACAATTTGATTAATATCACACAACTGGAAGGAGTTAGAAAGTGTTTCCCCAAGTAACTTGCCGTTTAAAGAAGTATTTCCTTGGGTGCTTTGAGTAAAAAAGCAACTTAAATATTTCTGCCCTCCATTTTTTTGCCAGTTTAACTGGTGCAACGAAATATGTAAGTCAGAAAAGAAAGTTATCTGTAAGAAACTCTCAGCAAAGCGTAACTTCACCATAAGTATATTTTATGATGCATGCCTCATGCAGTTTCTACAGTGGTGATGGCTGCTGCAAGTGTATGCAGCAAGTTGCAGTCAAGACCACTATATGATGCCAGGCTAATTTCTGATTTTGCTGCAACAACACAACAGCACCAGAAAATTCCTCTGGAAGTAACAATGTGTAACACAGGCTAAATATTAAAAATACATACCCTCATTAAATATATATATATGTAACACGTAAAAATTCTGTAATATTCTATTTTAGGGTGCCTATGGATTCTTTTTCACCCTAAGAAGGCATTACACACAGCTGAAGTGAAAGGAAACATGCATATTAAACAAACATTCCCTCCCATCATGAACACTTTGACTCCTGAAACCTGTGCTCCACTTTTACTACGTAAAGGCAGACTTACAGCTAAACCTGTCAGCAGACATTATCACAATTACACCGCTTTCGAGAACAGGAATGGTAGGCAATTTCTGATTAGTAAATTAACTAACCCCATTCTTAGACAAATGGTGCAATCTACGGGCAACTGCATGGGAGTAAGTCCCGCTGATCATACTAAGAGCTTCCTTCTGAGCAAAAATACGCAGGGTTGCACTGCAAACAGACTTTGGTATATAGCAATTGGAGGTTTTTCCCTCCAACAGCGCAGCCCTATGCATGTCTACCCAGAAGCAACCCTCCCCCGCGGTTCAACAGGGCTTACTCCAGGTGAGAGTGTGTAGAATTGCTGTCTAAATCCGTTTGCTCTCCAGATGCATTTGACCCTTTTCCAGAAGGAACGCCTGTTCCCCGACACGTGCAAGCATTCTGTGTGTGTGTCTGTGTGTGTTGGGGCAAGATCAGCATGACGCTCCTGTGCCACCAAATCACTGCACGGCACAAGGGCGGGGGGAGCACGACGTGTGGGGAGGGGGCCGGTAGATAGAAGAAAGGTCCACCTGCTCCTCCACCGTGTCTGATTGTCCTCGCTTCCCAGTGCACTGGCGTTGCTTCCTCTTCAGAAGCTGCAAGATCCTCCCTCGATCTGCGAGGCTGCGAACGGCAAGCGGATGACGATGCTGTGCCTGCCTGGCTCTGCCCCTCGCGCCGCCAAGTCTGCGCGTGTGCCCGCGGTGGGTGATGTCTTCCTCTCTGAACCACGCAGCGATCCTCCGTCTTTTCCAAAGCTGCCTCGGTTTACCTCCTGATCTTCTCTTATTTGTCTATTAAAGCAGCCATTTTTCACCCTGCAACAGCAACAGTCAGCTTGTGATGTCACCAACCACCAGAAAGCTAAATCCCCCCCTTCTCCCCTCCTCCGAAGCTAAATCCCCTCACTCATGAACAGTCATCAGCAAGAGTCGCAGCAAACTTTGGGAGTCACCCCTTCTTTTCCCGCCCCTTTCGCAAATCGCTTTCCTGATGGGCAGCAGCGGCATCAGCAGCAGCGACCACCATCTCCTTCGTGTTAGCCACATTATTGCTACGGGGCACTGCTGGGATGCAAGAGCTGGAGGCGCACAGCAGCAGAAATTGCAGCAATACTGTGCCGCCGTGCTGCAGAAACAGCTCCGGTGGGGTGCCCTCTCCCTGTCTCCAGGCAGGACTGCAGCTTAGGTGCTGCTGCTACTGCTGATCCCGCCGATCTGTCCCTCCGCCTCCCTCTCCCTCTCCCTCTCTTATGCGTGCAAACAGAAAAAGAAAAAAGCCAGAGGAAAAAAATTCTGCTCTGGAGCGCTGCTGCTCTTGCCGCCGCCTTCTCGTCTGCTGAGTCATGGATTGAGGGTCCCTCTCTCTCTTCGCGGAAATCACTGACACGTCTCAGAACTGTTTGCCGCGGCCATTAGGAGCCCTCATTCCAGGGCCACAAGGACCACGGAAGGATGATCATGCTCCTCCTCTTCTTCCTCCTCCAGCCGTCTGCATAGGCAAGCTTGCCCTTTACTGCGTTCTTCTCCAAAAGCCCTGTCTGTCCTCTAGGCTCATACTCCGCACCACCCCTTCCTTGCTCCCCTCCCACCCCGGCCCATAAAATAAAAAGCCCCCGCGTCTCACTCACACCCTCTCCCACACGCTTGAACCATGATCGCCGCCGCGTTCTTAGTTTTGCTGAGACCTTACAGCATCCAGTGTGCCCTCTTCTTGCTGCTTCTCCTGCTGGGGACCATCGCCACAATTGTATTCTTCTGCTGCTGGCACCGTAAGCTCCAGAAAGGGAGGCATCCGATCAAATCCGTCTTTTCAGGGCGCTCCAGAAGTCGAGGTAAGAGAGAGAGAGAGAGAGAGAGATGCAGTGCCTGTGCCCCTCTTTGCTAAACGGGGATGGTGGAATTTAGATTCCGAAGGGGGGGGGAGAGGTTAAAAAGGGAATTCCCCCATCGCCTGCCCAAGCTGTAATGGTTTTGTAGAGGACGGGGTTCCTAATAAGAAGCTTTGCCTCTGGATCCCCCCTCCCCAATTATATTTGGGAAAGGGCTTCTAAGAGAAGCAGGGACTGCGGCAGCTTAGTCTCCACCCCATCCCTTAAATGAAATCTTAAGCTGTGGGATGGGACCACCCCCACCAGGTTGCTCAACTACACTAGAACTTTCCCATCAACTTCTAGGAGCAGAATTAAATATACATGTTGGCTGCCAAGGTTAGCTCTGCTTGGATCTTTCAGGGCATTTCAGCAGTGGCTGGGATAGATTATGATGATGACGACTGTAGTGATTTTTCTTAAACCACCCCGCCTTGTACCAAGTTGTTGTGTAGAACTTAAATGACTCTGAAATGGTGAGAGATAACAGTCCTGCCTCCCCCTCCCCCCCAATTCTTTTCCAGATGCTGTAATGAGAACCCATCACTTTCGTTCCGAGGTAATTTATTTAGCACGCAATCTCAAGGTCAGAACAAGTTTTGTTACCACAGTACAAGTCACTTTAAATATATGTTTTTGGTTTTTAAAAAGCCCTTGGCATCTATATTTTGTAAAGATTGTGCATGGAGACCTCATGCTTTTAATACTTTTTACATATTCTAATATGCTTAACTAACATTGCATTCTTGTTAATTATTCCTGTCTTTAAGTGGGTATGAAACTATTCATTTTGCAAGGCAATTAAACAGATGTGGCTATTTAATCATAGCAATACAAAGGCAATAGGATTGCATGCATCCATAATTTAGCTTTTAGTTGCTTTATCATCAGCTATTGACCATATGTTGGCATCCTACAAGCTTCATATGAAAACCCAAGTAAAAGGAGTGTTGGAAGATATTAAGGCACTAACATAGATCTGACTACAGCAGCCTTCCCCAACTTAGACTGCCTGGGAATGAAGGCATTTGTAGTTCAAAACATCCGGAGGGCACCTGGTTGGGAATGACTGGTCTAAGCAAATAAGGAGGGGCATCTTTTGAGAGGGACCACATGCAGAAGGCCATGGTGTCTCCAGAAAGGTCTGAAAAAACACCTGCCTGAAACCCTGGAAAATCTCTGTTGGTCACTGTTGCCATAGGTGGACCTATGGTCTGATTTAGCACAAGGTAGCTTCCTATGTTCTTAATCTTTTTTATTTTGAGCTGTCATCATGCTGTAACTATAACAGGGGCCTCCAAGCTTTCAGTTATCATTCACATCTTAGCAACTTGCCTACCCGCCTCCACTAATAAGGAACAAATAACTTAGTACATTCCACAATTTGCCTCCCTTGTTCACTGGCTATAATGCTTAATATTAAAAGAAAACTCCTTAACTAGCCAGACATTTCTGGCTTCTTGCAACAGATTTAAGTAAACAGAGCACATCTAATCTTCTCACTACCACTCAAGGTTATTTGGTGTTTCTAGCATGTAATTTTTTTTCCAGTAGACTGATTATTTTTGTCTTGCATTTGTAGATTAAGAACAGAACAATTTGCTGGGGATCCTATTCTAGAGGGATATCTTTGTAGAACTGCCCCTTTCTTACATGCTAGTGTTTCAAGGACAATTGATTCCCTATTTAAATAGTAGCTAAGCCCACTGGAAAATTAAAACATCCATCAGTTACTGTTTTCTCTTTGTGTAAAGGGGCTGATATGCATCTGTAAAGTTAAGCTTCAAAGCTAGGCTTGGAGTTTGGATGTAGCTTTTATCTAACATTCCCACTGCAATATTAAGTAGCTACAGATATTATTGGCATGATTTCTGTTTGTCATGTAAGCAGTGTCATTCTTGATTACCCAGATGAGAATGCTAACAAGTTTAGTGGGTTTACTCCTTGATAAATGCACATGGCTGTGTAGCCTTGCAATATGATCTTAAGGATATTTATTCAGAAGTAAAGTCATCTAGCCCTGATTTCATGAAATGTACTATCCTAAAAGTGAGGCTAGTATTAAAAGTTTAGCCAGTTAACATGGAATCATAATTAATTTACTTGGTGAAATTTACTCCTGAGTAAACATGCTGAATTTGCACAATCCTTTCAAAGTTAAGCATTTTAAAATCCCACTGATTTCAGTGGGGGAACTAATGTTACCCTTTGAAATAAGTGGACATAAGAGCATTCTACTTCTTAAATTGGAATGCTTCTATTGATTTCATCAGGATTAGTCATCAATATGTGAGGCAGGGCTATGTATTTCATAAAAAAACTTTCCATATGTAATTTGTTATACATAGGTTTCATATATTAAGGCTGCAATCCTAAGAATGTTCCACAGAGAAAACCTTTATATGATTGAATTGTGTGAACTGTACTACTGGCAATGGGATAATTATTTGACATAGTAAATTAGAATATTAGAAGTGTTTATGATTAAATCAATAATTGTGCTGATTTTGCCTTATCTCAAATTAACTGAGTTGAACACAATTTGTCTCTTCTAAGGGAAGAGTTTATTTAATGTTTCTTTATTATAAAATGTGCATTACATCATTTTTACAAATTACAAATCCTTGAACAGTATTTGGAAAAACCTCTGAATGGAAAAGCATATCAAGAGAAAAATAGTTGTTTATTAATGCTGCCACCTTCTGTATTTTAGAATGAATCAGTAATTTTGAATCCATGGACGTATGAGAAAGGAAATAATATACTGACTTTTAACACTAGTTATTAATATCCTGAAATTTAATTTCAGGTGAGCTAGTTCACATGCGTTTTGCATGTATTCTGTTTCCAAAGAGTTAATGGTCAGCATCACATAATTATTGGTATAAGCTGAATTATGGGTGTTCTGACAATGAAAATCAAATCCCATTCTTTTCAGGAGAAATTATTCCAAGTAAGTGAACAAAGGACCACAGCTCTGAACTTGTAACATCATGAGTCAATAATAGGTTCTCTAAACTGTACCTTTTATGGAATCTGCTAATGTTATGATTATTATGCATTTTAAATATCAACAACCAACTTAAATACATTCAGTCAGATGACTGACAGGTCTGTTATAAATACGTTTGGAAGGATTCTAGAACCTAAATATTCAGAGTAACAAACCACAACAGGACATCTCAAAATATTCACGAATACAATTTCACAGTAGTTTGTGCCACAAAAGATCTGTTTGTTCGTAAAGTGCTATTAGACTCTTGGTTGATTTTGCTGGGATTTATCACATTATGAGATTCTATGTCTCCCCTCACCCAGCAGCATTTGAGAATTTGGCAAGGGGGCATGGAAGTTCACATTTGAGGGATGGATGGGTCCCTTGGCAAGTAGTTACTGAGCCAGGGATTGCTTTTCATAAGGAAGCTGAATCCCCTTGGTAACTTTGGGGATGCTGAGAATCGCAGGGGTGAATATATGGATGCCAATTCTCTTTAATGATCATAATAGAGGAGTAAGTAATTGGAGTTAAAACTAAGGGATAGCAAGTTTCCCTTTAGTTGTCGGTCTCCTGGCAAAATAAAACGAGAAAGTGACATATGTAGTAGCAAATACAATGCCATGTCAACTTTATAGAGCTGGGGTTGAGGTTTTTGCTTCTCCTCATGGCTATTCAAGAAAACTAGTTGCTGATCACAGCCATAAATAAATGAGCCCTGGTCAAGCTGTGGAGTGTCGAAAGGACTGGAGCAGTTGACATTATTGCTTCTAAGCATCCTCTTCATCTATCGCTCATTCGGCTTAATGGCATAACATGTTGAGAACAATGAATCAGCATAGGAGATGGCCTGAGTATGGATGGAGGAAAACTCCCAGTGGATGAAATTGAACCTTGGTGTATGCCTACAGTTGGGTTTATTTAAAGACAGTAAAGAAACAACATCTGACTGCCTCTGTTCAGTCTTGTCTTTGCTGGCCAGTGGGCCATTTTAGGGTTGTCCATGCTGGCCCCAAGGACATCTTAGAACTATTAGAGGCCTGTTATAATTTATTTTCTGGACACTTCCAGGAAAAAATCTCTTGCATCTGCTGAGTCTTAGACTGCAGAGTTAAGAGTTGAATCTGTTGAGATGCCCTCAACACAGCCTGGTCCAGTTTTATTGGATGAATTTCATCTTGAGGATGTTGACAAGGTGGTTGGCCAGATTCATGATCCTTGCCCCTTTTGGCTTAATAAAAGCCAGCAGAGAAGGAACAAGTGGCTGGGCCAGTGAGGTGATTACTGCCTTCTGGCCAGAGGGAGTGGTCCCATTCCTCCTGTGGAATGGGCTTGGCAGTGAGGCCACTCCTGAAGAAATCTTCCCTTGACCCTAAAGACCTTAAAAACATCAAGCTATTAGCAAATACTCATTTCCTGGGCAAGGTTCTTGAATGGGTGGTGGCTGACCAACTTCAGGCACTCTTGGATGAGACTATCTAGATCCATTCCAGTTGGGGTTCAGGCCTTGGTCACCTTGATCCATCAGCTGCGCCCCTACCTGGAGTACGACCTCCTGGCGACAGTGACACACGCGCTGGTGACTTCCCGCCTTGACTTCTGTAACGTGCTCTATGTGGGGCTGCCCTTGAAGACGGTCCGGATACTTCATTTGGTTCAAAATAGAGCTGCCAGGCTGCTGATGGGGACTGGGTGTTATGTTCACATGACTCCAGTTCTCCGTCAGCTTCACTGGCTTCCCATTGAAGTCTGGGCCCAATTCAAGGTGTTGGTGATGACCTATAAAGCCCTAAATGGCTTGGGTCCTGGTTACCTGAAGGAGCGCTTACGTCCATATATGCCCGCCCGCCCCCTGAGATCAGCGGGAGAGGCCCTTCTCCGGGAACCCTCCGTGAAGGAAATTAGGAGGGTGAGTACTCGGAGGAGGGCTTTCTCTGCGGTGGCGCCCAATCTATGGAATGCGCTCCCCAGAGAGGTCCGCCTGGCGCCGTCGTTATTTGCTTTTCGGCGCCAGGCGAAGACCTTTTTATTTA
The DNA here is from genome assembly GCF_004798865.1 of Varanus komodoensis. Taxonomy (NCBI): domain Eukaryota; kingdom Metazoa; phylum Chordata; class Lepidosauria; order Squamata; family Varanidae; genus Varanus; species Varanus komodoensis. The sequence continues at coordinate 1,875,881 of NW_025335349.1, read as the reverse complement.
AACGTCATTTTAATTGTTAATATTATTTGCTTATTTTATCTGGCCAGGGCGACTTATTTTATATTGTTAATTTGTTTTATATTTTGAATGTATTATATTTTAATTTAATGTTGTGAGCCGCCCCGAGGCTTTGGCGAATGGGGCGGCATAGAAATGTGTTAAATAAATAAATAAATAATCTTGTATGATGACCGATGCCAGTGGCAGTGTTAGATTCTGTTTATACTCCTGAACCTCTCAGCAGCATTCAGTATCATCAACCTCAGCATCTTTCTGGGGCAACCCTCTGAGTTGGGAATAGGGCATACTGCATTGCACTGGCTCCACTCCTACTTGAAGGGACATCTCCAGAGGTTATAAAATATTGTTTAGCCCCATGAATTCTCCAGCATGAAGTTCCCCAGGGGTCGTTCTGTCCCCCATGCACCGCTGAGTGGGGTCATCCAGAGCTGTGGAGTGCATTGCCATCAATATGCTGGTGACCCATAGCTCTGTTACTTCTTTTCATCATCGGTATGTGAGGCTGCGGATATGCTAAACTGGTGTCTGTTTGCCCTCATCCAGGCCACTGTTGCAAAGCTTAGTCCAGACAAGACTGAGATGCTGTTGGTGGTTGTTGTTCTGAATGGATGGAGTGTGTTCAACCTGATCTAGAAGGGGTTGCACACCCCTTGACAGGGCAGGTTCATAGCTTGAGGGTTCTCCTTCAGCCATCGTTGTCACTTGAGGTGATGGTGGCTCATTGGTTTGGGGTGCCTTTTACTAGCTTCAGCTGGTGGCAGAGCTGCTCCCCTATCTGGACAAGAATACTCTGGTTTCAGTAACTGATGCTCTGGTAATCTTTAAACTAGATTATGATGCACTCTGCATGGGGATGGGGGTGCACTTGTTCAGAAGCTGCAGCTCATGGAGAATGCTGCAGTCAGCTTAATTACTGGGACCTGTAGGTCCAAACACAAAAGCCCAGTTCTGGCTTGCTTGCATTGGGTATTTGTCTGCTTCCAAGCCCAATCCGAGGTGTTAATTTTAACCTATAAAACCTTAAATGGCTTGGGACCACAATACTTGACATACAACCTCTCCCAGCTGCATTCTGCCTGGATATTATGCTTAACATCCAAGGCCTTTTTCCAAGTGCCAACTGCAAGCTTAGATAGCGGCAACAAGAATGAGGGCTTTCTTGGTGGCATCCCACAATTGGTGGAATGGCCTCCCCACTGTGGCCTGCCTGGCACCAGCCTTATTATCTTATCAGTTTAAGATGATAATTTATGCTGAGACTTTTCAAGATATACATGGTATATCTGGAGGCTTGAAGGGATTACCCATCTGAGGTGTTTTTCTTTTGCAGGGTCATTCTTCACTATCTTTCTTTTGGCTGCTTTTAATGCTTCTAGAATTAACTCCAAAAATGATGTCCTTATCATCATGGGGGATTAGAATGCTAAAGTAGGAAGCCAAAAGATAACTGGAATAACAGGCAAGTTTGGCCTTGGAGTACAAAATGAAGCAGGGCACAGGCTGGTAGAATTTTGTCAAAAGAATATGATGGTCATAGCAAACACTCTTTTCCAACAACTCAAGAGAAGACTCTACACATGGACATCACCAGGCAGTCAACACAGAAATCAGATTGACTATGTGCTCTCCAGCCAAAGATGGAGAAGCTCTATATATTCAGTAAAAACTAGACCAGGAGCTGACCGTGGCTCAGATCATGAGCGTCTTGTTGCAAAATCTAGGCTTAAATTGAAGAAAGTAGGGAAAAGCACTAGGCCACTCAGGTATGACCTAAATCATATCCCTGATGAATATACAGCAGACGTGACAAATAGATTTAAGGAATTAGATCTGATAGACAGAGTGCCTGAAGAACTATGGACTGAGGTTTGCAACATTGTACAAGAGGCAGCAACTAAAACCATCCCAAAGAAAAAGAAACTCAAGAAAGCAAAATGGCTGTCTGAGGAAGCTTTACAAATAGCTGAGGAAAGAAGGGAAGCGAAAGGCAAGGGAGAAAGAGAAAGATACAAACAATCAAATTCAGAATTCCAGAGAATAGCTAGAAGAGATAAGAATGCCTTCTTAAATGAACAGTGCAAAGAAATAGAAGAAAACAATAGAATAGGGAGGACCAGAGATCTCTTCAACAAAATTGGAGATATGAAGAGAACGTTTCATGCAAAGATGGGCATGATAAAGGACCAAAATGGCAGGGACCTAACAGAGGCAGAAGAGATTAAGAAGAGGTGGCAAGACTACACAGAAGAACTATACAAGAAAGAGCTTAACATCCCTGATAACCTCGATGATGTGGTCACTGACCTCGAGCTGGACATCCTGGAATGTGAAGTCAAATGGGTCTTAGGAAGTCTGAGCAACAACAAAGCTAGTGGAGGTGACAGTATTCCAGCTGAGCTACTCAAAATCCTAAAAGACGATGCAGTAAAAGTGCTACAGTCAATATGCCAGCAACCTTGGAAAACTCAACAGTGGCCACAGGATTGGAAAAGGTCAGTTTACATTACAATCCCAAAGAAGGGCAATGACAAAGAATGTTCAAACTACCGCACCATTGCACTCATTTCACATGCTAGCAAAGTTATGCTCAAAATCGTACAAGCTAGGCTCCAGCAGTATGTGAACCGAGAACTACCAGAAGTACAGGCAGGATTTCAAAGAGGGAGAGGAACTAGAGATCAAATTGCCAACATAACTGGATCATGGAGAAAGCTAGGGTGTTCCAGAAAAACATCTACTTCTGCTTCATTGACTATGCTAAAGCCTTTGATTGTGTGGATCACAACAAATTGTGGCAATTCTTAAAGAGATGGGAGTACCAGATCATCTTATTTGTCTCTTGAGAAAGGAGTTCGGCAAGGCTGTATACTGTCGCCCTGTCTATTTAACTTATATGCAGAGCACATCATGAGAAAGGCAAAGCTGGATGAATCACCAGTTGGAATTAAGATTGCTGGGAGAAATATCAACAATCTCAGATATGCAGATGATACCACACTCATGGCAGAAAGCGAAGAGGAACTAAAGAGCCTCTTGATGCGGGTGAAGGAGGAGAGCACAAAAGTAGGCTTGAAACTCAACATTAAGAAAACTAAGATCATGGCATCCGGTCCTCTCACTTCCTGGCAAATAGATGGGGAAGAAATGGAGGCAGTGACAGATTTTATTTTCCTGGGCTCCAAGATCACTGCAGACGGGGACTGCAGCCAAGAAATTAAAAGATGCTTGCTCCTGGGGAGGAAAGCTATGGCAAATCTAGACAGCATACTAAAAAGCAGAGACATCACCCTGCCAACAAAAGTGTGTATAGTCAAGGCTATGGTTTTCCCAGTTGCAATATATGACTGTGAAAGCTGGACCATAAGGAAGGCTAGTGCAAAAGGATTGAGGCCTTTGAATTGTGGTGCTGGAGGAGACTCCTGCGAGTCCCCTGGACTGCAAGGCGATCAAACCAGTCAGTCCTAGAGGAGATCAACCTTAACTGCTCTTTAGAAGGCCAGATTCTGAAGATGAAACTCAAATATTTTGGCCACCTAATGAGAAGGAAGGACTCCCTGGAGAAGAGTCTAATGCTGTGAACAATAGATGGCAAAAGAAGAAGGGGACGGCAGAGGATGAAGTGGCTAGATGAAGTCACTGAGGCAGTTGGTGTGAGGTTAGGTGGACTCTTGGAGATGGTGGAGGACAGGAAGGCTTGGAGGAGTGTTGTCCATGGGGTCACGATGGGTCGGACACGACTTCGCAACTAACAACAACAAATGTTTCTTTTGATAAGATTTATAGTATGTTATTGTATTGTTTTTATGTACTGTTGTAACCCACCCAGAAAGCTTCAATACAGAAATGAAATCAATAATAATAATGAAGAGTGGTTTCTGACAACTTGATAACCTCACTAAAGGGTTTAGTGTTGCTTGACATTGAACCACGAGTTCTTGTTGAAACATGGATTATAATGTCTGAGCCCAGCTAAAATAACATACCATGATGAGAAGCTTACAGTTCACAACCCAACAACAAATCAGTGGTTTTCTTCACTGGTTGTTTGTTAGCACAGCTGGGTTCCAACAATATGAAAATCCAGAATTCAAGAACAACTCATAATATAACAACAACTCACACACAACCTATATTCAGACATTGAGTATGGATTACTTTGTTCTCTGAATCCAGTTACTGTGCGCTTTGCTTTTTTCCAAAGGAGTATGGTCAGGATTGTAGATCATATGTCACTTGATGCATTTATTTGTACTTGACCTTCTGTGAAGTTTCCTTAGAATGGAACTTACTTCCATGTCTGGTATCCCTACTTTAGTGGATTGTTCCCAAATATCAAGTCAGGCAAGATCTAGTAATTCCAAGGAAAATACTCTTTGAAGGACATGGTACTGACCATCAATGTGTTTGGTGTCTCTAGCATTTTCTTTTTTTTCTTAAACATAGAAACTGATTATGAAAAATGCTGAAAACTGCTGCAACAGCACAACCTTTATGAAAGGTAAGCTGTCTGAAGACTGTACCCTCAGGCTTTAATGGTGCATACAGAGCTGATTAAATCCCATGGACTTCAAATGGTGTTAAGCAGCCAGACTGCATGGAGGAGTACAGCCTTAGGCATCCAGCAGTCCAGGTCCCCTTGACTTTCAATGACACTTTGCTTCCTAGGCTCCATGGGGAATAGGTTTTTCAAAGAGAAGACATGCAAATGAGGACAGCTTTGCTTCATGCAGCTTTTACAGCTGTGAAGTGTATGCGTTACTGAAATTATAGTTAGCACATGATAACAAGAGCAAAGTTCTGAGGAATCCTTTCTGGAGACTGAGTTGCCAAAACCAAAGCTGTCCAGGGGGTGTAGGGCTGTTAAAGCTCATTCACATAGGCCCAGTTTGCATATGTCAGGGTCAATCTGGATTAATTCCCACTGTGCCACAGTACACTCTTGGTATGGTTCTGAATATACAACTGTTAATCAGGATGATCAGGGGGTTCTTATGTCTTACAAACATAGCCACTGAGGATTATTTGAGAGTTAAATAATCCTCATGTAACTCTACTATAACCTGAAAATTATACAAGGGTTATTTAACACTCAAACACTTGAAGTGTTGAATCTATTGTAAGCTGCCTAGAAAGGCCTGGGCAGTTATAGATTCCCGTAAATATGTGTATAAATAAATCAGTGGCCAGGCTTGTATAACATGGTAAGTCCTGGCATGTTATACACACTGGGTGATAATTCATTGAAAACATCTACTTTTCATGGAGTAATTAAGGTGGCTGATTGAAAGGATGGTACTCACAGGCTTAGTGATCCATGATTTAGTTTTCTGAAAGAACTAAATATTGTGTTTGCATGCTTATTGTTTTGAATGTACTTTGAGGACTCAGTTCAGTATATACAAGGCAGGTGATAAATGCCACAGGGTCATATATAGTTTGCCATGGCTTTCTGCTGTTTTCAGTCACTTAAATTTGTATGTTCAGTTACCATGATAGCCACTGGAAATCTGGTAACAGTAATCCATGACTACTTAATACGTACCTGTAGCCCCATTATGTGTTCTAAGATGGCTCCAAAGTGCCATAGGGCAAAGAGGTTTGTGCATAAAGTTAGTCCTTGCATTATTCTGCAAGCAACATTTGGCATTATAGGTTTTATAAAGTTCATTATGCTGCTTAAAAAATACCCATGTGAGCACTTATCTCATCATTAGTAACTTACACAAAACAGTTCCAACATACTGTGTTGAAATAAATTGGTCCATTTTTGATGATTTCAACTTCCCCCTCCCCCATATACTGCAACTAAATACTGATGGTGCAATTAGATAGTTGCACATCTAGCAAAATCATGCAATCAGTAGATTTACTATGAATCAGGGTTCATCCGGGGCATGATTTAATTCCTGGGCTTTTAAACAGGAAGAAACATGGGAGCCACAACAAAATGTTGCATTGTGGAGTGTTCCTGTTCAGGATTTCAGCCAGACAGTCATGCTCTATTCCAAGATTGCGTTATGTTCCATTCTTTTCTCCTCCCCACCCTTCCATGCTCCCCTTGCAATGGTCAGCTAGTATTCAACAGCCACTGTGCATGCTCATTTCTTATTGGGCTTCTTTTTTTTTTCCTATTTCCCTCTTTGGTCCCCCTGTCTGAAGTTTTTGTTGTGGTTCTGCAAAGTTTGTGGATCACTCCAGCTTCTTTAGTCCACCCACTTGATTGTGGACGGTGCTGTTTTGTTTACATAAGTAACAACACTTACAGAATAGTGTTGTTATGGATGATGATGATGATAAAAGGGGCTTCTATAAATGGTTATAGTAGGCATTTCTCTCACTGTGGAGAAGCCAGAACCAGATCCAATAACTTTGAAGTCAAGGAAAAGAGCTTCTAAGAAAGGCTTGAGGCGCCACACCACATATTTTAAAATTTATTTATTTATGTCTTAGATTTATATCCCACCTTTTCCTTTTTTAAAGAACTCAAAGCAGGATGCATCCTTCTTCTCCCCCTGCTTCCAGTCTTATCCCCACAACAGCAACCCTGTGAGGTGTGAATTCCCATAACACACCAGTCCAGGCCATCTGTGGGCAACCTGCAGCCCACAGGCTAGATGTAGCTTCAAGAGATTTCAGCTGTAGCCCATCACAAGTGACCCAAGCTTTTAAATCCTCCTCTGCAAGCCCACCATTCCCCTTTCAGTAGGCTGTTCAGAGCATGATTTCCTGGGCAGAAAGGGAGAGGAAGACTCTGTGTGTCCGTATGTGGCAGGGGGAGTGTGGAGATAAAGGAGAAAGTGTGTGTGTGTGTGTGGGGGGGTGCTGGCGGTGCGGCTCAGCTTCAACAAGGCTTGTCACTGTGTTCTGTGACAGCACATGCTGTGGCCAGCATGTGGCCCCTGACCCCCTGTACATTGCTGCATGTGGCCCTCAGTAGCAAGCAGGTCACCTGCCTCCCTCCTAAGGATCACTCTTTCTCAATCTTTTTATCTTGGTGGACTCTTGGAAGTAATTTCCATGTGTCAGAGAACCCCTGCATTAAAATAATTACACAGGTAGGCCCTGGATTTAATGCAAATATAGGTGGTAAAATGTTTTTATTAGTGCAGTTTGCCACATTAAAATGTTTTGACAATGTTGTATAGCAGGGGTCCTCAAACTTTTACACCAGGGGGCCAGTTGAAAGCTTCCGGTGCTGGGCGCAGGCTGGAAAGGTGGTGCCGGCGGTGCGCGAGGCACGGTGAGGCGAGGCACAGGCGGGCGCTTGCAGCAGCGGGAGGTGAGGCGTGGATGGGCGCATGCGGCAAGGGGAAGCATGCGCAGGTGGGCGTGCACGGCGAGGGGGTGCAAGGCAGGAGCGGACACGTGCCGCAAGGCGGGCGCATGAGGCAGCGGCTTGCTCGCTTGGAGATCGCTTTCTCTGAGCGAGTAAACTGCTGCTTCCCCGTGCGCAGGACGAGGTGGGTGGTGACGGGCACGCGCGTGGGCTCAGGTGTGCGTGTGGCGGGTCCAGATGGGCATGGCGGCCCAGATAAATGGGCAGTGTGGGCCGGATCTGGCCCCCGGGCCGTAGTTTGAGGACCCATGTTGTATAGTATGGTTACTGAAAACCATAAGATCAATCAAAGCAATATGAGCAAAAATATCAGCTAAGGCAGTGTCATTTTTGAAACTGAAAGAATGAAGTTTACTACTTTGATGAAAAGCTTGTGCTTGTGTTTTGCTGCACAGATACTTAATTCTAGGTCAGACATTGGCCATGAATTTAGATAGGGAAGAGTGATTCTTCAGCATCTTCTAAGGTCTGTGAACCCCTCAGGTCAACCTTTGTGCATACACTAAGAAGTACCTCAAAACTTATTTGTGTTGTTTATTTTATTAGTGTGGTATACCACCCTGCCACACTTACCATAAGAACCAGATTAAGTAGATGTAGAGGAAAGGCCCCTCTAGCCCAGCCTGATCTGCCTGTGGGCCAGGCATGAAGGGAGCAGCCTCCTCCTCTTCCTTGTCCCAGTACTGTGTCCCAGAGATAGACTGCCTCTGTCCATGCAGGCTTCACCAACAGCCCACCACTTTCTCCTGAACTGCTCACCAACTGGGGCCTATTTCTCACCACCTCTGTGGCCAGTGCCTGTCTGTAAATCATGAAGGGGTGTGTCATGAAAGAAGGATGTGAAATAAGGACTGTCACTGGTTGTTTAAAATGCTGGGCACACAGAATTGTTGCTGTGCTGTACTACAAGCCTGAGGCAGACATGCTGCCTGCCCCGGCCCCTCCTGTCACTGACAGGGCCTCTCCCTGGGCCTCTTCCCCTCTCCTGGGCAACTGGGGCAAGTGGAAGGGTTCCTCAGGAGTGTGTGTTTATATTATAAATACACACATGTGTGAATGTGGAAGCACAACATTTATTATTTAATTTGTTTTGTTTTGTGTATATTCACAATCTCTCACAGAACATGCATTGCCCTTTTGTGGAACCCTCAGGTTCCAGGGAACCCCGGCTGAGAAAGGCTGTGTCAGAGTGATTGATTGATTGTAATTTTATCCAATTCCTCAGCCAGAAGAAGTAATGCAAAAGGCTTACAACCAGGCAGTAGTATAAGGCAATCACTGGCCTCAGGTTTATGGGCAGACTCTGTTATTTTACTGCATGGATGAAAGTAGGCTTGCAAACTAAAAAAAGACACTGCACATAAAGACGGAGGAGGGAAAGTCTTTCAGCAGGACTGGTGGGATGGCCCTACTTCCCCTCTTATCTCCTTCAGCACAGCCTGCTGTTGGTTGCAGTTGGAGGGAGGATCCTTCATGGGGAAGGCCCTGCTTTCCCTCTCCCCTCCCTGCACAGGAGCCTGCAGAGACTATATTCTGATAAATACTAATTAGTATTATTACAGTGACTGCCCTAAAAAGATATTTTTCCATTTTAAGTGCTTTAATCTACCACGTTAAGACCCACTCTATTATATTCTTCTGAAAAACCCTGCTGGAGCTGCTAACCTCTTTGAAAAATCAAATTAACTTGCATAATGTAATCCCAGTTCACAAGGCCACTAGACAATCTTTAATCCCCTTGGGCACAAGTGGGGTGAAAATGGTGCACAATGTAGACTCCCCCCTGATCCCAGATGCAGCCATAGAAGAAAGCATGGATATATTCTCAGTCTTCATCCCTTAAACAAGTAAAACTGCCAGTGAAGTAGAGTGGTGCTATTAATGTTAAAGGAGGAAGAGAGGTGGTGTATTGTTTCTTAAATCCTGTTGTTCCAAAAATAGACCTCATTTTAATTTGATCACTTTCTAGTCTGAGGAAATGGTCTGGTGGTAGCAAAGTCATAATAGTTTTTCAGTGCAGTCATACGTTTTATGCAAACAGTTTTCCAAAAATCAAATTTGCCCTTCCCCATTTTAAAGAGGTCAAGAAAACTATCTATTTGGACGGTAAAATACACTTTTGGTTCTTAAAATTGATGTGTGTTATGCAGACAAGTTTATATCTCATTACATATTCATATCCATATCATCATATGCCCTTCGTTACAGTAGCTTAGGGCAGGCATCCCCAAACTTTTTTGATCAATGGGTACTTTAAGAATTGTGAGAGAGTGTATGGGCATTTACAAAATGTTGACCATGGGTGATGGGGAGGCTGATGGGCATGAAACGCTCATTTCCCAGAAGACCGGCAGAGCGAGTAAAAGAAGAGTAATTCGCCCAGGAACCTAAGTACAAGGCAGAAGTAGGGGCTGAACTCTCAAATGGAAAACCATTCTTTTGAACCCTGATAAAGATGGTGTTGGAGAGTAGCCCTTCATTTTTCAGCATGCCAGATTCCTATTTTTTAATATTATTTAAAAATCTTAAGAAATGAAAATCAGGAACGATAGGGAGCCTGGTAGGCCAAAGTTATTCGTGAACAGTGCAAGGAAGGCCACGCATCGCACTACAACAGAGGGGAACAGCTGGGGGAGGGGCAGTGGCTTAGGTGGAGCACATGGGAGAGGGTCCCTCTGCTGCTCTTCCACATCCCCAGCATCTTCCTCTTGAGACAGCTGCCTTGTTTGGTCTAATGGTAGGACTAGCTGTAATCTCCCCTTTGCGCCTTTTTATTGTTTTTATTTTGCTATTAGAGGCTCATTGATTTATCAGTAATCTTTGGTTTTTCATTGTGAGACAAACTCATGGCAGTAGACCCTACAGCTGCTACGTCAGGGATTTTTGATTTGTCAGAATGGATGATGACAGGATTTTGCTCCCTGTGCAAAGGAACCAGTGTTGGATTCATTATTATCCTATTTGTGGGGAAATGACAGCATATATTAGTACTAGAGTGAAGAAATGCTCCTTAGTAAAATTTACATTTCATAGACTTTACATCTGCTGTTTAGCCTGTTGAAGAGTTACTGTCATTGCAAGAGATGACATCTATATATTCATTTTGCTGTGTAGATAAGATGCTTATACATGTCGGGTGCTAAAAATAGGTCACCCAGAGAAGCTCATGCACATAAAAATCCTGTCAGTAATCTTGATAACAGAAAACTCAAACTGTTGCCTCTAATAGCTTGGTACATTCTGCCCTACTTGACAAGTAGTAACTTCCAGGTGCATGAAAAAAAGTGGCATAGCCATCTTCAGTGTGTGACCCATTATCCCAGTCAATCCAATTCCTGCTTTACCAGGATAAACAACTAAATATATAATTCTTGATGACAGTATAGAATTATAATGAATAGCCTTGAAAGTCATGTGCTGTAATTCAGTAAAAGAATTGCAGGTTATTTATAAGCTTCTGAGGGCATGCCCAGCTCCAATGAAAAGAAAAATCAGCAAAGCCTCTAAGCTGAATTATAGTTCTATGTTTGATTTGTAGAAGCACAAAGAGTGACAGAGGGAGAAAGAGAGTGGGAGATACAAGCTTCTGCCTACTTAAAAAGCCATCTCTTTCTCCCCCCCCCCCCCCCCCGATTGAGTCAGTTGTGTTTGGATACATTTTAACCCTGGGGTTTTAGAACTGCATTCCATTAAGCACTTAAGGTTTCAAGGAGCAAAGTCAAGAAAAAAGGCAATCAAGAATGAAAATAAAGCTTGATAGCCCATTACTATATAGAAAAGGAACTATACCTCCCAATTCTTACCTAACTGGGAAATTAGTGCTTTCTCAATTCCATATAAAATTTATGATGGATGCAGTTTCCGACATAAGGAGTAACTTGAAGGCACAATAAATAATCGCTTCATCAATTACATGTCAAATTTGCTTGTTATGGTGCATGTGATTCAGTTATGTAAACAGTGAGCAAGATATAAAGATTAGCCTTCCTTGACCAGGTGGTTGCTGTCAGTCAGTCCCAGCCAGCATGGCCTGGCCAGTGGTCTGGTGTACTGGAAGTTGTAGCCCAAATCATCTAGAAGTTATGTGATGATATAGAAAAATAGATAAAAGGATAGATGGCAAGTGTGTGTGCATCTGTGTCTGTGTCTCTGTCTGTCTGTGTGTCTGTGATTGTGATGCATAGTCTTCCTTAATGTAGAATGCAAAAAAAAAAAAAATCCTTAGTAACTTACCCTGAGCAAACTCCTTTGAAAAATAAATGACACATTGGATGGATGGATGGAAGATGACTCAGACCATAAGATAAACAGACTGTGGGCACAAATGCAGTTGTAAAGTGCTGCTTACCACTAGCTGAAGCAAAGTGCCAAATCCACTGATCTTTTTGCCACTTTGATAGCTCTACACACCTGTGTGCAATGGTAGGGCCTTTGCATATCTTTTGTGGTCAGAGGCTGGCTGCCTTGTCTGGTAAGAGCTGATAGGGCACATCACATCTGATGGCCTAGGAGTTGTGCAGACTTAAAAGCCATGTATAGAAACATTAAACAAGCAGTTGTAAGGATCTGTGAATTGCGGGGGGGGGGGGCACAAAATAATGACTAGAGTGTTAACTAAATTACCTTCTCTGCTATACAAACTGTCTAAGACTGACATAACAGACAAGCACAATTTTCCTCAAATAGGACCTTGGTTTTTATCTCCCCAGCCCAGTCACTATCCTTTGATTATAAATGCAGCCATCACCCTCACAGCAGCTGTCTGGGCAAAGGTAGCAAACAGGAAAGCAAGCTGGGCTCTTACTATTCTTTTACATGACAAGATATTACAAATGACAGAAACAAAATGGGAAAGGATGAATGAGAACTGTTATCACAAAGTGTCTATGGGTGAAACCCAACTGAATTCATGAGAAGTTACTTTTGAGTAGACATGTACAGGATTGTACTGTCGGAGATGAGGCTATGCATCACAATCTATCTTGCTCAAATCTGGCCTCTGCCACAGACTCACTGTAGAACCCACTGACTGTCAGCATCAGACCTTCCTCAGCAATATGGGGTTGACAATAGTAGTGCCTCACTGGGAGAATGAATGAAGAATGCTCCAAACCTTTTCAAGAGTTCTATAGATGCTGAGTATTGTTAAGGTTTTAACTTGCCCTTTCTTCAGCAGCTCGAGGTGAGGCAATTTGTTCTCTTCCCCCCTTTCCATTTTACCCTCACAACAGTAGGTCAAGGTGAGAGATTGCGACTGGTCCAAGGTCACCTAGTAAGGTTCATGATGAAGAGGGGATTTGCACCTGGGTCTCCACTAGTCTTGAGTCTTCAGTACACTTTATCCCAGCCTTCCCTAATCAAATGCCCTGCAGATATGCTATACTACGAGCTCCAACATTCATAGTTAATACATCACACTTGCTTTCCCTGTTGTAGCAAATATAATGATCATTTGGTGTAGTTTAGCTTTTTGGTAAGGCAACAACTTCTGTACTATAGTTCTCTTATATTTGTAGATTCCTCATTCAGATATCTCAGTGCTTCTGTTGTTACAGGTTTTGGGCAAAAGCCATTAAAAATAACCCAAATAGAATTAATACAGGTACTGCAGCATGTTGTCTGTGAGCTGCTTCTTAGTTGTGATTATTGCTGCTTTCTCATTCATTCAACTACTGGATAGATAATACAGTGCTGGGAAAAGCAAAACAAAAGCACTTTCTGTACATTATACTCTTCAAATGCTTTCCCCATCATACCTTGTGACCCTGATATTCTTACAGTAAACCCATGAAGCATTATGAATGGGGAAATGCCTTTGAATCATAGCTCCCTTGATGCAGTGTGTCATTGACATAACATTGGCCTTGGTAGGCAAATAGAGCAGATTGTGCTGTAATATCTCTCACAGCAGATTCCCTTAACTTCAGCCAGAATGCTGAAACTTTGCTTTGTCTTGCAAAATCAGACACTTCCCCATTCGGTGGAGATTAGCAAGGCCTGCTTGTTGCAGAATAAGAATATATTGTACAGCAGAGGTATTGTATATCACTTCAGAGAAGCTCTTGGAGATAGCATTCCAGTTGTGGTTTGGGCTGAAGGCAAAAGGAGTGGGACTAAAATATTTTTTTTAAATGCCAGCATATTGTCGGTTGAAGCTCCTGCTGCCAGTAAGAATGGTAGTAGGAGAGCCATTCTAAATGTTCATTGGTGCAACAAGCTGCACAAAAACCAGGGAACTGCCAGATGATGGGTGGTCAGGGAAAAGGGAGTAGGGCCGGAGTAGGGTCATCTTGAGAAACCTGGAGGGCTGCACTGGCACTCCTACACTTAAGGTTCTGCACTGTTGTTGCGTTAGGAGTTCTGTTGTATTATGCAGTTGTGATAGGCAATATGCAATACACCTGCAACCAAAGCAGGGGCTACAATCTGGAGGTGGTAGAGTGTACTGTACCACTTTGGGCTGTAAGTGGGGTATAATTTAGAAAGTTACTCTTGTCAAAAGAAAAAAAAAGTCTCCCTGCCAGTAATAGCAGTAGTAGTAGTACACCAAAGAGAAAAGCTCTAGCCCAGGTTCTTCTCTGTTGTGCTAGTTTTCTACTTCCAGAGATTTTTTTCAAACAGGTGAACATTCAGTAATGCGATCCTACCTTATTATTGCACCACACCAATTCCCCATTCTGAAGATCAGACTTGGTTTGTCGAATGCAGGACAGGACAGTACAATACTGTTAACAGTGGAACAACAGCATTCCTTCCTTTGCGGGGACGTAGGTTCTCCCATTGCAACAGCACTACAATGTGGGACAAGCTGTTGCTACTCACAGTATCAGCTCTGTGCAACTATTAAAGACGCTATCGTCAATAAGAATTTGGCAAGGCTATTGGTTCCAAAAATTACTTCTGCGTCTTTCAGCTAGGATTTTAAAACTATCAAAGACCATTCTCTGGACAGAAGCATACAGGTGTGGGCAAAATATCACTTAACACAACATAACATCACTGAAGCAGAGTTTATTTTCTTCTTCGATTTGATTTGTACCTAACCCTTTTATGAAGAAATTGCCATTGTATGTGACTTAGGTTCCCAGGAGTGTCATGCAACTTTTTTTTCACAACTGGGAAAGAAGGGGATAAATTCTCTGGAGGAAAATAATAATGCTTCTCCGGGCATGAAAACGTTGCCATTTAAGTGCACAAAAAATATTTTTCACTGCAGTTTTGCTGAAATTAATCTAATTTCCCATTACAAATGATTAAGAGTTGATGTTTATTACACTGGTATATGATACTGTAAAGGCTCTAAACTGCCATTCCTGTCAGGGAAGCCTTTAATTGATTCAGCTGTCCAACCATCAGGGAACTCTTTTCATGCCGATTCCTGTGTCACAATTCCTGCAACTTTGCTGGAGCTCCAGTATAAAAGTGTTTTGGAGCACAATTTCTTTGTTTTAAAGATGCAATCCCATCAACACTTACCTGAGATTAAGTGAGACTTACTTCTGAGTAAATATGTAGAGGATTGTTCTGTATGGCATTAATCCTGTCTCTAGTGTTAATTGTACTTGCAGCCATATTGTCTGGTAGTCTGAGTATGCACAGAGGCAAAGGAAGTTGTTAATGAATTCTTAAAAGTGCCTTGAGGCATAGCTACACTACAGATCTAAACTGGTCACACCAGGGAACATGGAAAATTATCACTCTGTGATGTGGGTGCTTTGGGATTGCTAGCAGAGAATTCTCAGCAGCACCTACACTAAATTAAAATTTCTAGAATGCTTTGGAGGAAGCCATGACAGTTAATCTGTGTGAAACCAGCTAGGTTTTCTCCTTTTGCACAGAGCCTGAAATCTTTCCTGCAAAATGCTTATCGACCAGTGTTTTTCAAAAGCACAAACACCCAGAATGAATTTCTGAACCTGCACGGAATGGCTCATGGAACCTAACTTCTAGGAACGCTCCGTATGAGTTTGTTTGGGCCCCATCCTTTCGGGAGAGGCCTTTTGGAAATGAGCATGTCTCCTCTCTGCATGCTGATGTCTAATTGAGCTGCCCTTCTCTGCCAACTTTACAACAGGGGGTCGAGAGCTATATCCACTTTGTCTGTCTCCAAGAAACCCCCCTGTTCTACCCGCCCTCCCGATAACTGCACTTGGTAATTCTCATCGTCTTCCTGAGCACCTGGGGAGTCTGGCCTTGAGATAAGTGTCTCCACTTCTGTCATCTCAGTGTCTGGAAGTAGCCCACATTCTGAGGCCTCCTCCTGCTCTTTGTCCTCTGAGTCCCAGCCGGGAAGCCTTGAGAATGCACTCTAGGAACAACTGTGTTTCTCACTCCTGTCAATCAGTACGTTTGTCATAAAGTAGGTGCAACTTGACTAGATAATATATTTGAATTCTGAACTGGAGAAATATCTCATTCAAAGTGTCTGCCCTGAGTACAGTTCCTGTGTTGCACTCATGTGTCAAGAGAGCTAGTCTTGTGCGGTGGTTTTAGTGCTGGCTAGAGGGCCTGAGAGATCTGGGTTCTAGTTCACATTCTACCATGAAGCTTTGTGCCAGTCACTCTCTCTCAACCCAGCCTACCTCACAGTGTCGTTGATTTGAGGATACAGTGGAACCATGTGAGCTGCCTTGGGTTCCTCTCAGAAGATAACAGGTAGGATGCAAGTGCAGTAAGAAGAGGATGAAGATGAATGGCAGTGTTCTCTAATTATCTTAAAATCAAATACAGAGAAAACTCTTAAGAGGGTTGCCTATTTCTGCTCTGTGTGTACATGTGCATTAGCTTAGATTCCAGAAGCTGTTCGGCAATACTTAATGCTTTCCCTGAGATAGGCAATACTATTATCTTCCTCACAATACCTTTTATTATGCACATTGATATACTAAGAATGAACTTGGTCCCTTTATGACCAGCCCTCAATTAGCCAAAGCCATCCTTATATAAGAATGAGGTGTAGGCAGGTTTGTGGGGGGAGGGCTTACGGTTTGCAGAAGTACAAAAATACTTCAGGGAGAAAATGCTTTTAAGCGGTGAAATCCCCAAAACAGCCCAGAGGATTTGAGCAGGCCAGTGGGCATAAAATATTGACCGTTGACAAGGGAAAACTTGAGAATCCTAGAGAAGGAGGATGGTACAGTGGATACAGGGTAGAGGGAGCTGGCTCATTAACTTGATTTGTTCTTGTTATGTGCTGTCAAGTCATCTCTGACTTATGGTGACCTTATGAAAATGTTCCATTCCAGTCTATTTTAGTTTGCTCACACCAAATACTGTGATGTTCAGCCATTCCATTTCCTGCTTAATGTTTTCCGGTTTGCCTTGATTTATACTTCTCACAATCCCAACTGTATATGTTGTGCAGTTTTGAACTTTCCTTTCATCTCTGTGCATGTCAGTTACTAGACTTCCTTTCAGCTTTGATCTAATTGCATCATTAACTACAGTACTATTCATATTTGTCCCTTGCTCTTTTTTAGTAGCTCATTTAGTGCCTTCCAACATGGAGGTCTCATCTTCTGGCACTATCTCTTGCTTAATTTTGGATTGTTCTATCATAGTGTTTTCAAGGTAGGATTCAGAAGTTTACCATTGCCTTCTTCTGTGTATCACTGCTGTTGTCTTGAAAGATCCTCTGCCCATGTTGCCTTCAGCTACTGATTCTGCTCAGTTGCTACTCTTCAGGAGTTTCTTCTTCCTCATCACCCTTAGTTATATATTTTCCGCTGATGTGACCATTCCTTCTAAAGAGGGTGGATGTATCTTAGTCTGGTGACTTTGCTTTGTCCATTCCGTCGTGAGTGACCCTGCTAGGACACCAGCCTAGTGAAATAGAGTGACCTCCTGGTGGCATTGCTCTTAGAGTTATTGACACTCTCGGTCCCCCTCAACACATTAATGTGTGCATCCAAGAAGGGTAATTTGGTTTGTATGATAATTAAGGCTTAAATAAGCTATGATGGGTTGTGGTGCATGCCAGGCAGTTTTTTGAATATTCCAACCATGTCTTGTCATCTGAACCTAGTGGAATTGGGTTGTGCAAAGGTTAAATAACCTTCTCCTAACCCCTGGCCTGTTTTTGAATTGTTTGACCCTTGCACAACACATGACACAAAATGCTGGAGTTGTGGCATGTATATTCAGAATGGCCACTTGTCCGTGTTGCAGTTGATACTGGCTTAAATAAGCAACAGTGCATTGTTCAATTATGCACAGCAGCCCAGTGTCTAGCTAGGTCATTTCTTGGCACACAGTGGAATGCTTTTATTGCATTGCATCAGAGTGGAAACTGCCCATGAGCAATCCAAGATTGTAATGTACTTGTTCTTAATGTTAGTTCATCCTATCCCCCCCCCCCACATCTCCTTCCAAAAAAAGATAGCAGTAAAAAGAACAGTTCTGGCTCCTCTTAAATATTTAGTCAGTGTGACACATTTAAAAACTAATCTTGCTAATAAATGTTAGAACCTAAGCCAACATTTTAGAACCCACAGCAACATTGTATTGCTTTCAAACCTGAGGCCCCTTGTTTATTAACTTAGAGTAGCCTTGCCTAATCTGATGCCTTCCAGATATTTTGGATTAGGACTTCTAGAAGTACTGAATATTGGCCCTTTGGCTGGGCCTGATGAGTTGAACATCTGGAGGACCCTCAGAAGTTGACACAGAGGAAAGAATCATACACTGGATTCTTCCTAGCTGCATTGAATTCTGTTTTCTTCAGTGGTATGTTCCTTTGATATGTTTTGCTTTTCTTTGTACATATTAGCCTGCAAAGAACAGAACTGGTTAAATTGCTGAATTCATTTTGATTTCTTGGAAATCAAATGAAACCATGCCCCTTCAATGCACCTTTTTCAGCAATTTAAAATGAGTGGACTGGAAACATGGATGCAATAAATGCTCCTTCAGTTTGAAAGAAGACAGGCGACATTAGGTCTTCATTGTAAGCTGAACAGGTCTATTTAGTCTATATATAATAACAGATTACACGTCTAAAAGGAGGAGGCACTGAGAGGAAAGATACAATCTGAGCAATGTCCTTCTGTGAACCTGCTGACTTCATTATAATTCTTTAACGCCTTGGCAAAGCCAGTCATAATTGGCCACTGAATTTGGTGGGAAGCACTCTCAGAAACCGTAATGGCATTTTATGTATTTTAGGCATAGGCTTGGTCAAAAAGAGAGAAATATCTCTGTAGGATATATATATAGGCTGTAGCCTATATAGGTTGACGAAGCATCCTCTCTTCAAGTCACCCCAGGCACCACGAGGCAGCAGTTCCCCATCAGACTCTTGCCTCTTGCCTTTCTCAAGGAGTGGAGCTTCAGAGAGGGAAGGGGCCTTTGTCCAGGGCGTCACCAGGCTGGCTGTTCTAGACCAAATGGCACTTAACTGAAGAGTGCCCTCCACATCCTTCTCTGTTTGTACAACTCTTTAACATTTTTTTAAAAAATGCATTGTAGCCAGTTTCACAGCTTTGATGCACAATTTGCATTCATGATTTATTGCTGTCATGTAAAAGGATAAGGCTCTCATGAAGGACTCAGTGACTACAAGTGCTGAGGCCTCTATTACTTCTGACATCAGAGGGAGATGCTGCATTTTAGTCCTGTCAGTGGGCTTCCTGTGAGCAGGTGTTTGGGCTCTGTGGGATCAGAATGCTGACCTTTGCTAGGATCCAGCAAAGGTCTTCTTAAGGGAAAACTTTTATATGCATGGAGCTGATCATAGCCCCCCCCAACACACGCACCATTTTCTGAGTGAGCACAGGTGTTGTGTTGTGAATGGGCACTGCAGATTTCTCCACAAATGAAAACAACAAATGCAAATGTTACACTGGCCACATAGATCAGTGTTGCCTGCTTTGCAAGTGAAGACAAGCTGTTTGGCCTCTTTGTTTTGGCCTTGTTGAGTGAATACTTAAATCAACCTAGTTCCCCAGGCAGTCACTAAATCCAGCCCTGTTGCCTATGGCAAAATTGAACCTGGCAGATGAGATGGAGGAGAGAGGAGGCTGTAGAATGGGATCATGAATGAAATATTATTAATGTGTGCCCTTTTGTGATCACCAATTATCTCCCTGTTGTTACTACCTCATAAACATATGGTGTTACATATACAGTGGTTCTTCGTCGTGGCCTCTGTGCATCACACATATGGGTGCTGCGCCTGCGCAGTGCCTTTGGCCGGAAGATTGAAAGCTAACGGTTTTTGGCGGGAAGCTCCGCTCCCCTCCCCCACAGGCTATAAAGAGCGGAGCGTCCGCCATTTGTTCAGTCTTTGCGACCGCCGTTCGCTGTGCCTCGCGCCGCTTTCGTCCTTCGCTTTGGCCATTCTGGTTCTCTCTCTATATATATTGCCCTTAAACTACTTTCCCGTTACTTCGTTTTTCCCATTTTGTGTAGTTCTCTCTCACTTCTTCGATTTAAAAAAAAAAAAAAATCAAAAAATATATACTTACCCTCTGCACTATCGCTCTTTTCTTCCTCTTTCTGCGATGGCGCAGCGGGCGGCTTTCCGCAAATGTGCCGATTGCGGGTCAAAGATGGCACCGACCGATCTGCACGACCTATGCCTCCTCTGCCTTGGGGAAGGGCATAGGACGGATAAGTGTGTTCACTGCCTAGCCTTCTCTAAACAGGCTAGGAAGAACCGCGAAAACCGGCTTCGGAGGCTCCTTTGGGATAGGGCTCTGATGCAGTCAGACCCGCTCATCCCTACCCCAAAACCGGGCTCCGCTTCTGTGCCTCCTTCACGCCCTTCGGACGAAGGCGCGTCCGCTTCGCTGGCCCCCTCTGCCTCACCAAAAAAGAGGCATGAGAAGCGCAAACATGCTGAGGACAAGCCGGCAGGCCATAAGAAGGCCAGAAAGGAAAAGGCCTCTAAGCCTCCAAAGAAGGCTAAGCCTACGGATCGTCCCCAAGATCGGGACTCGGGACCGACAGGCCCTTCGGTACCGGTGGTGGTTACGATACCGACCCCGCCCGAACTGATCCTCCAAGAGGCTATGCGGGTCACCCCTCAGGGGTCTCCCCGACGTGTGGTTGACCTCCCGCCAGCACCCCTTCCAATTCTACGGGGGTCTATCTCGGACGGGGAAATTCAGGACTCCCCTCCCAGAGCGAGGTCACCGACACCGATGCCCGCGGTGACATTGGAGACAGAAGCTGGCCTGTCCCCACCAGGGAATCGGAGGAACCGCTCGGTAGAACAACGCCCGGAGAGTTGGCGTCGTCCCTACTACCAACCTTGGGGAGACCCGCTCTCTGTGGGATACTACCCTGCTCCCAGAGCGCGATCCTCACCTCCGCCCCGGGCTGTGGATTCGAGGAGGGTGCCGCCTCGATCCCCGCGAAGCGGAAGCAGCCGCTCCTTATCACCGGCGGAGTCGTCATCTTCTGCCCCGCCATATTATGGTGCTGATTCGGATGACTCTGACGTAGATTCAACTTCTCCGGACGTCGTGGTGACATCCCAGGATCCTGCGTCACCCGATGAGTCACACGTCTCCTTCGCGGAGCTGATGTCGAGGCTTGTCCAGTCCCTGGACATCGACGCTGCCCAGCGCCCGGGACCGTCAACGGATAAGTTCTACGACGTCGTCCGCGGGGAGCAATCGACTTCTATCGTCCTGCCACTTATAACTACTCTGCGGCAGGCGATGACGCAGCCCTGGGACCTGCCTTCACATCCCCAGCCGACGTCTAGGAGATATGAATCTATGTACAGGGTCAGGGAAGAAGACATTCCCTTCCTATTAAAGCACCCAAAACCAAACTCGGCGGTCGTCGAATCCTCGCAAGGCAGGGAGGCGAGCGGACATACGGCGCCGAGGGATAAGGAGGGCCGGAAAATAGATTCCCTGGCCAGACGGGTCTATGCTGCCTCGGGCTTAGGACTTCGCATTTCTAACTATGAGGCGACGTTGGCGCGCTATCAATATTTTATTATGCAACGCCTCCACAACGTCGCCTCCACCCTCCCGAACCACCAGGGTGACCTTGCGAAGGTCCTGATTAAGGAAGCCATGCAGGTCGCGGTGCAGCAGTTGTCTACGGCACGTCATCACGTGGACACTGACTCCCGGGCCTTGGTCGGTGCCGTTTCCCTTCGGAGACACGCATGGCTTCGGAGTTGTAATTTCCCGGAGGAAACGAAGCGGCGAATAGAAGAGATGCCCTTTGACGGCTCGGGACTCTTCCATTCGCGCACCGACCATAAACTCAAGAAGCTACATGAGTCAAGAGTGACGGCGCGCAGGATGGAGATCCAGTCACATACCAGACGTAAGTGGTCCTGGAATCGGCCATCCTACAGGCAGCCATACCAACAGAGACAGCTGCCACAACCTCGCCAGCAGCAACAACAGCAGCGTCGCCGTCCTCCGCCCCAGCAGCGCTTCCAACAGGGCCGCCGTCGTTTCGACGACCGGAGACAGCGCTGACGGGACTGGCGAACCACTCCTCACGCTCCTTTAATACCCACCCCCCTCTCATCTGGGGACCGGCTCCAAAGCCGACTCCCCATTTGGGAGTCCATCACATCTGACCGGTGGGTATTGTCCATCGTTCAATACGGCTATCGAATAGAATTCAACATCATCCCTCCATCGAGTCCAATCCGGTCCACTTCATGTTCGCCGGTACTTCTCGACGAAATACATCAACTTCTCCTTAAAGGAGCGATTCGTCAAGTATTCCCATCTGATGGACTCCACGGATTCTATTCCAGATACTTTACAGTCCCCAAGCGGGACGGCGGTCTACGTCCGATTTTGGATTTACGGGACTTGAATAAGTTTATTATACCGAGGAAGTTCCGTATGACCACCCTTCAAAACATCTTGCCGTTGTTAAGGAGAGGGGATTGGTTCGCCTCACTGGACCTGAAGGACGCCTACTTTCATATTTCAATTCATCCAAATTACCGGTGTTTCCTTCGTTTTGCTGTTGCAAACCAACTTTATGAGTTTAAAGTTTTACCCTTCGGACTGGCTTCAGCTCCGAGAATTTTTACCAAATGTGTGGCTCCTGTCTGTGCCTTCCTACGGCTTCAGGGCATACAAGTTTACCCGTACCTTGATGACTGGCTGCTAGTCTCGCAATCCAGAGAAGGACTACTAGATACCATCCATACAACCCGTGCCTTACTAGATAGTCTGGGTCTACGTATTAATACAGAAAAATCTTCTCTTCTTCCGACACAGACGATCACCTTCATTGGAGCTCGCCTAGATTCGACGTTGGAAAAAGCCTTCCTCAGGACAGGCAACAGACTCTCGCTCGCCATATCCATTGAATTCGACGAGAGGGAACGGTTACGGCGAGATCCATCCAGAGGGTCCTGGGGCATATGGCCTCCACAGTTGCCGTAGTTCCACATGCCAGACTTCGGCTTCGCCCACTGCAATTACTTTTCAACAAAGTGTATCATCCACAAAGAGACTCACAGTCGAAACGGATTCGGATCCCGTCTTCCGTGCTCCACTCCCTGTGCTGGTGGCTAAAGCCGACCAATCTCATGGTGGGAGTTCCCTTCAGGCCGCAACCCCCTTCGATAACTCTCGGTACCGATGCATCTCTCCTAGGATGGGGGGCGATCTGCTCTGGCCTGTCTACCCAGGGAACGTGGACTCGCCTAGAATCCACGAATCATATCAACTTCCTAGAGCTGCTGGCAGTCTTCAAAGCCCTTCGTTCTTTCGAAGACCTCATTCGTCATCGGATCATTCAGATAACTTCGGACAATATAGCGACCGTTTTTTATCTGAACAAACAAGGAGGGACGAAGTCACCGACCTTAGCCAGGCTTTCTATGACGATTTGGGACTGGTGCATTCAGAGACACATCACTCTGATAGCCGTTCATCTGGCAGGCACAGACAACGTACATGCGGATCTCCTCAGCAGACACATCCTCACTTCACACGAGTGGGAACTGGATCCTTGCACGCGCAACCACCTGTTCAGGCGCTGGGGGTTTCCCGATGTGGACCTATTCGCTACCCAACAGAACAGGGTGTGCGAGACTTACTGCTCAAGAGCGGGAATCGGACAAGCATCCCTAGGGGACGCATTCATGATCCCTTGGGACAACATCAACTTTTATGCTTTCTCTCCGATCCCTCTTCTGATGAGGGTCATAGCGAAGATAGTGAGCGACCGTGCATCGGGGATACTAGTTGTCCCCTGGTGGCCACGCCAACCGTGGTTTGCGAAACTGCTCGACATCTCCCGCGGAGAGTTTCTTCATCTTCCGTCACTTCCGTATCTTATAACGCAAATGGACGGCACACTTCGTCATCCGGATTTGCTCTCATTGAATCTGACAGCGTGGCGAATTCGATGATTAACCTTCCATTGGGGCCGGCGACGGATTCGAGACCCTCAAATCCTACAGCTTCTATTAATTCATCGGTTTCAATGATCACTTTGACTGCTTCGGCCCCGATTCTCGAGTCCAACTATGCGGGTGCTTCTCACTGCCACAATCTCTCTATACCATCGGGTTCGGCTCAAACCCCGTCGGATTCGAATCCAACGCTCTTGCACCCTGAGATTCAGCATATTATCGACGCTGCTCTAAAGCCGTCCACAAGAAAGTCATATACAGCTAAATGGAAGCGGATTTCCGCCTTCGCCGAGTCTCATTCGTTCTCCCCGCTTGTCTCATCAATTGATCAAATTCTTCAGTTCCTTCTGGAGTTGCATCACTCCGGACTGAAGCCGTCTTCTATTAAAGTGTATACGGCCGCAATAGCCTACTACCGTGGCTTAGTCGATGGATCATCCCTGTTTTCTCATCCTATTCTAAAGAGATTTTTGAAAGGACTGTATAACCTCAATCCATTGATTAGACCGGTTATGCCCACGTGGAGCCTTTCTGTAGTTCTGCAGGCCCTTATGAGGGCCCCCTTTGAACCTTTGGCGACTGTGGATCTCCGATTAGTTTCGTGGAAGACGGCGTTCCTTGTAGCTATCACGTCAGCTCAGAGAGCTAGTGAGCTTTGTGCCCTCCGCATCGACCCCCCTTATCTGAACTTCCACAGAGAAAAGGTCGTTCTACGTCTCGACCCATCTTTCTTGCCCAAAGTCTCTACACCTTTCCATATAGGACAAGACATTGTACTGCCTGCCTTTTTTCCATCGCCGTCGAATCCCTTGGAAAGATCCTTGCACTCCCTCGACGTTCGGCGTTGTTTAGCCTTTTATCGATCGCGAACAGAGTCTATTCGGCGATCCAATAAACTGTTCATTAAATATTCGACTAGAGATCAGGGCGACCCTGTCACTCCTCAAAGGCTCTCTAAGTGGATAGTCCACACTATTACTTTGTGCTACCAGTTAGCTAAGCTCGAACTGCCTACAGTTCCCCGAGGCCATTCTACTAGAGCTGTCGCTACGTCTTCTGCGTTCGCATCCGGAGTCCCGATCGATGACGTCTGCCGAGCCACTACTTGGGCGAACCCTTGCACCTTCGCCAAGCACTACCGTCTCGATGTTCGGGCTCGACGGGACTGCTCTTTCGGTAGAGCTGTACTCTCCTCCGTCCTACAATAAGGACACCTTCCCTCCTCCTTTGATGGTAAGCTTGTTAATCTACCCATATGTGTGATGCACAGAGGCCACGACGAAGAAAAGCAGGTTGCTTACCTGTAACTGATGTTCTTCGAGTGGCCATCTGTGCAGTCACACAACCCACCCGCCGGCCCCGCTTGGTGTCGGTGAGTGGACTCATTCATCGGTACCGAAAGTTTCCCATTTTTTCTTGGTACCGATCATACTGGGAATTTTTCCACAAGGGGGCGCACGTTCGGTCGTCAAAGACTGAACAAATGGCGGACGCTCCGCTCTTTATAGCCTGTGGGGGAGGGGAGCGGAGCTTCCCGCCAAAAACCGTTAGCTTTCAATCTTCCGGCCAAAGGCACTGCGCAGGCGCAGCACCCATATGTGTGACTGCACAGATGGCCACTCGAAGAACATCAGTTACAGGTAAGCAACCTGCTTTAACTTGGCTCACGAACTTAATCCGTTCCCGGACTCTGGTCGTGACCCAAGTTGGTCATGAGCCAAGTTCAATTTCCGCATAAGTTCCAGGACTCTGGTTGTGACCCAAATTGGTTGTGAGCCAAGTTAAAGTTCCCCATAAGTTTCAATGTAAATAAGGTTAATCCATTCTGTAACCATTTTTCAAATCAGAAAAATGTGAAGCAAAGTGACAACAACAAAGATCACAGCCATCTCCCCCCTCCACCCCAAGCACAAGTGCAGCCATCTCCCCGCCCCCCCAGCACAACCGAGATCACGCCCGACATCCCTGCACGCGCCCGTCATCCCAGCAGGTACCCGTCATCCCAGCACGCTGGGGGGTGGGGGGGGGGAGACGGGCATGATCACGGGCACACTGGGGGAGGGAGAGATGGGCGCAAACGGTGTGCTGGGGGTACCAAATGACAAGCGGATTTGCAGCTCTGCTTTGCTGCACCTGTCTTTCCTGTGGCCACGCTCCTCTGATCACGGATCGCAGTTGCTTTCGTGCAGGGAAGGCATCCGTGATCAGAGGCGCGCGGCTGCACGAATGACAAGCGGATTCGCGGCTCTGCTTTGCTGTACCCATCTTTCCTGCAGCAGTGTGCCTCTGATCACGGATGCCTTCCTTGCACGAATGAAACTGTGATCGTGGCCATCTCCCCACTGGGCTGCGGGGAGATGGCTGTGATCTTGGTCGCCCCCCAAAGTGGTGTTCGCGACTCAAGTAAAAAATTTTCAGTAATTTTTGTTTATGAGCCAAGGCGTTCGTGAGCTGAGGTACCACTGTATTCAGTACAGTCTAATGTATCTGAACAAAAGTAGCCTTCAGAACTCCAAGAAGGTGATCCATATAGGTATTTTCTGTTTTTAGCATTTGCACTTACTTTTTCTTGTTATCAACCATAGAGTTGTTTTATTCTTTTTTATTTTATGTCCAGTATAGTGTTTTTATGGTCTGGCCATAAGCAACTCTTTCTAAAAAGGCAGAAGAGACACACAAAGACTGAAATAGATGTATATGTGTAAGAGAGAGTTGAACAATACTACTAATTAGTGGTAGAATGACTTCAGCTCTCATTGGATAGATAGTTTGCAGTGTTTCATTTTCTCTTGCAATGATTTCCCTCACAACAGTGCCTAGTTGTTTATGAAGCCTTTGCCCTCTTTCCCTCCAGCACCCTTTAGTAACACTGAGTTCCTTTCAAAATGTGTATTTTAACACACATCTCTCATGTCTGGTGGTGGTGGTGGTGGTGGTGGTGGTGGTTGTATCAGTGAGAGGCAGTATCCCGTATACCTGAAGTGAGGATTGCATGACCCTCCAGATATTAGCAGACTTCATCTTCGGTCAACCCTAGTAGGCCTAGTCAATAGTGAGAGATCCTGGGAATTACTGTTCAGTAATTTCTGGAATGTCGTATATTCCTCATCCCTGCCACAGAGAAATATATAATTGAGTCAACAACACATTGATTGGGGCGGGTGCAGTAATCATACACTAAAATCCTCCCTTGCCATCATATGGGAAATCCTTGTATTTCTCCCCTATCAGTGTTCATGTTTTCCTACTTCCAGGTTGTCGTGCCTTTAGATACACTTCTGAAACCGACCTAATTTGTTACTGGATTGGTCTTTATTTAAAAGAACTGAAATACACAGAGGGCTGATTGGCACAATACTAGAATGTTTGCTATGGCATAAGGCAGTGACGGTGAACCTTTTAGAGTCCAAGTGCCCCAACTGCAACCCAAAAATGACTTATTTATCACAAACTGCCAACATTACAATAAACCCTGAAAACTGAGGTTTTAGTTTAGAAAAAACACCTCACAGCCAGTCCAAGCATATATATATATATATCCCATATCCTTGGAACCGCACTGGCTGGCCGTGCGAAACCTCAGATGAGTCGCGGCTAGTAATGTCATTACCTGGCGCTGCAACTCTTTTCCAAGCATGCGCAGGCCCCTATGAGCGCTGTTATCCGATGCTCGGCTGCTGGGGTGATTCAGGGGCAATTAGGCTCGCATGCTGACAGAGGGGACTCTGCATGCCCACTGTGGCATGCGTGCCAAAGGTTCGCCACCACTGGCCTAACCCTACCCTGGTGCACACCCCTAAACTTAATATGGGGTAAAATACCATTGAAAGGGGCGATTTTGAAAAAGACTTACTTGAGTACCTTTTTCTGCACAGCTCCCCATTTCTGCCCCCTCTAAGCACATTCCAACCATCAAAATCATGTCAGGACACCTCGTTTGTCTAAACCTAAACCTACCCTGGTGCACACCCCTAACCCTAACATGGGGGTAAAGTTTCATTGAAAATAATGCAATTTTGAAAAAGCCTTCCTTGAGTAGCTTTTTCTGCACAGCTCAACATGTTTTCCCATTCTAAGCACATTCCAACCATCAATACCATGCCACGACACCTCGTTATTCCAACCCTAACCCTACCCTGGTGCACACCCCTAACCCTAAAATAGGGATAAAGTTTCATTGAAAACAATGCAATTTTGAAAATGCCTTCCTTGAGTAGCTTTCTCTGCACATCTCAACGTTTATTTCCATTCTAAATACATTCCAAGTATCAATACCATGCCGCGACACCTCGTTTTTCTAACGCTAACCCTACCCTGGTGCACACCCCTAACCCGAAAACGGGGGTAAAGTTCCATTGAAAATAATGCAATTTTGAAAAGGCCTTCTTTGAGTAGCTTTTTCTGCAGAGCTCAACATTTCTGCCACCTCTAAGCACATTCCAACCATCAACACCATGCCACGACACCTCGTTTTTCCAACCCTAACCCTACCCTGGTGCATACTCCTAACCCTAACATGGGGGTAAAGTTTCATTGAAAATAATGCAATTTTGAAAAGGCCTTCTTTGCTTGGTTTTTCTGCACATCTCATCATTTCTGCCCCCTCTAAGCACATTGCAACCATCAATTCCATGCCAGGACACCACGTTTTTCCAACCCTAACCCTACCCCGGTGCACACCCCTAACCCTAATACAGGGGTAAAGTTTCATTGAATATAATGCAATTTTGAAAAAGCCTTCCTTGAGTATCTTTTTCTGCACAGCTCGTTTCTGCCTCCTCTAAGCACATTCCAACCATTAACATCATGCCACGACCCCTCGTTTTTCTAGCCCTAACCCTACCCCGGTGCACACCCCTAACCCTAATATAGGGGTAAAGGTTCATTGAAAATAATGCAATTTTGAAAAAGCCTTCCTTGAGTAGGTTTTTCTGCACAGCTCATCATTTCTGCCCTTTCTAAACACATTCCAACCATGAATACCATGTTAGGATACCTCGTTTGTCTGTCCCTAACCCTACCCTGGTGCACACCCCTAACCCTAAAATAGGGATAAAGTTTCATTGAAAACAATGCAATTTTGAAAATGCCTTCCTTGAGTAGCTTTCTCTGCACATCTCAACATTTTTTTCCATTCAAAATACATTGCAAGTATCAATACCATGCCACGACACCTCGTTTTTCCAACCCTAACCCTACCCTGGTGCACACCCCTAACCCTAAAATAGGGGTAAAGTTCCATTGAAAATAATGCAATTTTGAAAGGGCCTTCTTTGAGTATCTTTTTCTGCACAGCTGATCATTTCTGCCCCCTCTAAGCACATTCCAACCATCAAAATCATGTCAGGACACCTTGTTTTTCTAACCGTAACCCTACCCTGGTGCATACTCCTAACCCTAACATGGGGGTAAAGTTTCAGTGAAAATAATGCAATATTGAAAAGGCCTTCTTTCCTTGGTTTTTCTGCACATCTCATCATTACTGCCCCTTCTAAGCACATTGCAACCATCGATATCATGTCAGGACACCACGTTTTTCCAACCCTAACCCTACCCTGGTGCACACCCCTAACCCTAATATAGGGGTAAAGGTTCATTGAAAATAATGCAATTTTGAAGAAGCCTTCCTTCAGTAGGTTTTTCTGCACAGCTCAACATTTCTGCCCCCTCTAAGCATTTTCCAACCAGCAACACCCTGCCAGGACACCTCATTTTTCTAACCTTAATCCTACCCTGGTGCACACCCCAACCCTAATATATGGGTAAAGTTTCATTGAAAATAATGCAATTTTGAAAAAGCCTTCCTTGAGTAGGTTTTTCTGCACATCTAAACATTTTTTTCCATTCTAAACACTTTCCAGGTATCAACACCATGCCACGACACCTTGTTTTTCTAACCGTAACCCTACCCTGGTGCACACCCCTAACCCTAACGTAGGGGTAAAGTTTCATTGAAAATAATTCAATTTTGAAAAAGCCTTCCTTGAGTATCTTTTTCTGCACAGCTCAACATTTCTTTCCATTCTAAACACTTTCCAACTATCAACACCATGCCACGACACCTTGTTTTTCCAACCCTAACCCTACCCTGGTGCATACTCCTAACCCTAACATGGGGGTAAAGTTCCATTGAAAATAATGCAATTTTGAAAAGGCCTTCTTTGAGTAGTTTTTTCTGTACAGCTCATCATTTCTGCCCCCTCTAAGCACGTTGCAGCCATCAATTCCATGCCAGGACACCACATATTCCAACCCTAACCCTACCCTGGTGCATCCCCCTAACCCTAAAATAGGGGTAAAGTTTCATTGAAAATAATGCAATTTTGAAAAAGCCTTCCTTCAGTAGGTTTTTCTGCACAGCTCAATCTTTTTTTCCATTTTAAGCACATCCCAAGTATGAACACCATGCCAGGACACCTCGTTTTTCCAACCCTAATCCTACCCTGGTGCACACCCCTAACCCTAACATGGGGGTAAAGTTTCATTGAAAATAATGCAATTTTGAAAAGGCCTTCTTTGAGTATCTTTTTCTGCACATCTCATCATTTCTGCCCCCTCTGAGCACATTCCAACCATCAGTTCCATGACAGGACACCACGTTTTTCCAACCCTAACCCTACCCCGGTGCACACCCCTAACCCCAATACAGGGGTAAAGTTTCATTGAATATAATGCAATTTTGAAAAAGCCTTTCTTCAGTATCTTTTTCTGCACAGCTCATCATTTCTGCCTCCTCTAAGCACATTCCAACCATTAACACCATGCCAGGACACCTCGTTTTTCTAACCGTAACCCTACACTGGTGCACACCCCTAACCCTAATATAGGGGTAAAGGTTCATTGAAAAGAATGCAATTTTGAAAAAGCCTTCCTTGAGTAGGTTGTTCTGCACAGCTCATCATTTCTGCCCTCTCTAAACACATTCCAACCATGAATACCATTTTAGGATACCTCGTTTGTCTGTCCCTAAGCCTACTCTGGTGCACACCCCTAACCCTAATATGGGGGTAAAGTTTCATTGAAAATAATGCAATTTTGAAAAATCCTTCCTTGAGTAGCTTTTTCTGCACACGTCAACATTTTTTTCCATTCTAAACACTTTCCAAGTATCAACACCATGCCACGACACCTCATTATTCCAACCCTAACCCTACCCTGCTGCACACCCCTAACCCTAATATAGGGGTAAAGGTTCATTGAAAATAATGCAATTTTGAAAAGGCCTTTCTTCAGTATCTTTTTCTGCACAGCTCATCATTTCTGCCTCCTGTAAGCACATTCCAACCATCGAAACGATTTCAGGACACCTCGTTTGTCTAACCCTAACCCTTCAGTGGTGCACACCCCTAACCGTAATATAGGTGTAAATTTTCATTGAAAATAATACCATTTTGAAAAGGCCTTCCTTGAGTAGCTTTTTCTGCACAGCTCAACATTTCTTTCCATTCTAAACACATTCCAAGCATCAACAGCATGCCAGGACACCTCGTTTGTCTATCCTTTACCCTAACCTAGTGCACACCCCTAACCCCAATATGGGAGTAGAGTTTCATTGAAAATAATGGAATTTTGAAAAAGCCTTCCTTTAGTAGCTTTCTCTGCACATCTCAACATTTTTTTCCATTCTAAATACATTCGAAGTATCAACAGCATACCACGACACCTCGTTTTTCTAACCCTAACACTACCCTTGGTGCACACTTCTAACCCTAACATGGGAGTAACGTTTTATTGAAAATAATGCAATTTTGAAAAGGCCTTACTTGAGTAGCTTTTTCTGCACAGCTCAGCATTTCTTTTCATTGTATACACATTCCAACCATCAACACCATGCCAGGACACCTCGTTTGTCTAACCCTAACCCTACCCTGGTGCATACCCCTAACCCTAACTTAGGGGTAAATTTTATTGAAAATAATGCAATTTTGAAAATGCCTTCCTTGAGTATCTTTTTCTGCACAGCTCAACATTTCTTTCCGTTCTAAACACATTCCAAGCATCAAAACCATGTTAGGACACCTCATTTTTTAAACCTATCCCAGTGATGGTGAACCTTTTAGAAACCAAGTGCCCATACTGCAACCCAAAACCCACTTATTTATCGCAAAGTTCCAGCACTACAATAAAACCTGAAAACTGAAGTCATAGCCATTGTTATTGTTATTATTAGCTTTTGTATGCTGTCCAATTAGACAAGTTCTCAGGACGGCTTACATTATTTAAAAGAACAATTAACGCTACATTTTCAATCAATAATAGAACAGAACAAAACAATAAATCACAAAATAAACATCAACAAATCACAAACTCAAAATATATATCCTTGGCAGTACACTGATCCACCATGCAAAAATATGTACGAGTTGTGGCTAATGTGTTGCGGCTTGTGATGTCTTCGCCTGGCACCACTACTTTTTGAGCATTCACATGGCCCCTATGTGCGCTTTTATCCGATGCTCGGGTTTTGGGGCCATGCTAGGGTGACTTGGCTCGCGTGCCAACAGAGAGAGCTTTGCGTGACTGCTGTGGCCCGCGTGGCATAGGTTCGCCACCACTGGCCTAAGGATTCCTGGCTATATTGAGAACAGAATCCAAATTTAAAGTTAAAATTCATGTCATG
This sequence comes from Varanus komodoensis, assembly GCF_004798865.1. Taxonomy (NCBI): domain Eukaryota; kingdom Metazoa; phylum Chordata; class Lepidosauria; order Squamata; family Varanidae; genus Varanus; species Varanus komodoensis. The sequence goes on along the minus strand of NW_025335349.1, from coordinate 1,843,550 downwards.
TCTGAACAGAAGCAGAATTGCCCAGGCTGAACTTCTTTGTGATTTCTGTGTTCAAAGTTTCATTATTTCATTATTTCAATGTTCAAAATTTTCTGTTACCTTTGATATGCACAGGCATGGCAATGTTTGAATGATTTGTATGGCACATAAGCAATCGTTTGACCATGGACATTAAACAACCCTTTGACCGCAGTGGTTATTATATTATATTATATTATATTGTATTGTATTGTATTGTATTGTGTTGTATTATAATATAATATTTTCCATGTGCTTTTCATCAGATGTAGGCTACAAGTAACCAGGGAAGTCTTTTCCACTTCCTTTAAAGCAACTTGTGAGCACCTGGAAAGCCTCCAGATGTTTCACCTCATAACTTTCATTTATTCTGGCCAGCATAGCCAATTGTGATGGATCGAAATATCTGTTCCCAGCTGTAAAGCATGGCTAACCTAGGAGTAAGATGAAATTACACCTTTGAAATAAGAACTGACACCAGACTGGCATCAAGCTAGTGGGATTTGATTCCCTTTTGGCTTTTCTTTCCAAATATGGATGCTTCACAAAGTGTGATGATCATTCAGCATATGATGGTGATGGATGTAGCTCCCATAGGACAGCATGTTCCTGGAATTTCTGACCCAGACAGGATCTCAGATAAGAGGAAAGACCTTTTCCTTTGATATCAGAAAGCTGCTGTCAGTCACACTAGACAGCCCAAGACTAGATACAGCAATCATCTGTCTTGGCATAAGAGGCCTCATTATAGCCTAGATGTTTCTATAGTTATTGCTGGATGATTGCAACCATGACTGCAACACAGCCATCTCTGTCTAAAAAGATAAAAAACAGGTGTGACACAAAAATAAATGGATTAGTAATAATAAAAAATATTTATTGATGAATTACAACATTCTGAACATTGTCACCTTCTATGTATTCCCCCTCCCGATCTCTACACTGCTCCATACATATTTTCCATTGATTGAAACAGTGCTGGAAGTCTTCTTGCATGAGGCTCTTCAACAGGCCTGCTGTTTTTGTCTTCACTTCATCCATTGACGCAAAACGTGTTCCCTTCAGGTCACTTTTGATTTTCGGGAACAAGTAAAAATCACAAGGAGCTAAATCAGGTGAATAAGGAGGATGATTGAGGACAGGAATTTTTTTTTTTTTTCACTCAAAAACTGCTTTACAGAAAAAGCATTGTGCATGGGAGCATTGTCTTGGCGATTTTTTTCCCCAACATTATCGCGGCAACATGTGTAGTGAGGGTAGTTCGAACACTGACTGGGCTATTCATTGGATATACCTAGCCAGTTGACGGTTTGAGAGGGTGTGCAGGAGGAGATACAGTTCTATGATGTATGTCTAGCTGACCTCCAGATGATTTTCCAGGGAAGCCCTAAGTGCAATCCGGTTATTATACTGGGTAGCACACACTGTAAGAAAACAAGAAGGCTGACATTCAGAATTCTTCAAACCAAAGAGTCGGAACCTTTTGGATCTGTGGGCATATTTGGGATTTTGAGAAATTGCTGAGAATGCCACCACAAAATAAATAAATAAATAAATAAACAGAGAATCACCCCTGTTGTGTCTGTGGATTTTAGACTGTGTCTTATTCAGCAAAACCTTTTATGTTGTGCCTAATGGACACTGCAACTTCTTGTTAATAAGGAACTATCTTATTCAGCTAATTGCTGGCAATGAAGTTAATGTTTCTTTTAGACATATGTTTTGACAATGTCTACTAGTTGTTTCTTTTGGAGGGAGGTTACTACACAGATCAATTTTGTACTGGGAAGGTCTTTAATATTAATTGATGTCTGTGGTATGTAGAACTATTTACTGCTTCATGGAAATATACAAATGGAAGAGGAAAGGGATTCTCTGCACCCCATGGACAGCTAAAAGACTGACAGTACAACATTGGAAGATAAACCCTGACCTCCTAAAATGCAGTGGATTGAGGACCTTACAGTGCTTTTGATATACAAACAAGTGGCATATAGATACCAACTTTTAATAATACTTATTTGTTGTGGTCTGCTTTTGTTGTAGTTGTTAGAATTTTGCATGCATTTCATATAGTCCATGTAAGTATATTTCAAAAAATGGGGGCAGGGCATTGGGCAGTCATTGGAACCTCTTTACAGGTGGGATTGGAGGTTGCTGTAGACTTCTCACCCTAACAACTTCCCTCTGCATAGACATAGTTTGCAATCTCAAAGCAGTAAATGTTATCTTTGTTACACAAACAGATAATGTAAAAAGTAATCTGGAAGAACAGATTTAACAAACTGATAGATTAGTGAAAACTACATACTTAGAAGATTATATCTAGTTAACAAAAGGCCCCATTCTTTATATTAGCTTTATCTTTAACATGCTATTTTACAGCTAAAGAACTAACATTCTTAAAAAGATCATGGAACAATCCATATTTAATTATAGGGGTTTAATATTTAGTAGTCCAATTTTATGCAGACATTTGCTCCAGATAACATTTGTATTAGCTATTACAAAAGCATGCTGTATTAGCTATTACAAAAGCAAACAATTACATATGCTGGACGGTAGTGTAGAACACTCAGCCTTAAATGTGAATGTATCAAAAGGAGTGGTTTGTGGTAAGTTCATTCGCAACCTCAGAAAGTTTTAGATAATTTTCAATTTAATGTTCACTCAACCCAACTTGTGGGACAATTTATCCAAAGAAAATCTTAAGGAAAGAAATGTTAATATGGCCTATGTAACTTGAATGTTTAGAAGTCTTGTGCATTTAACATGCCCTACTCAAGTGTTAACCTGATTGAAATTAATTTCTAAACACTTTAAATCTTCATGAATTCCAAATATGAGATGGAATTACTTTTATAAAAGAAGTGTCAGTTTACAAGATCTGGACAGGGCTGTCAGGGGCAGTACATTTTGGAGACCACTCATTTACAGGGTCACCATAAGTTGGAAAGAACTTGATGTTATATAACAGCAACATATTAATGTTGCCCACTGGTATGGCCTAGGCTTTTTAGCAAATCAAACAAAGCTGAATTCTAGTATAGTCCATAGTAAATCATGACTAACTTTAGTCCCATTGATTTCACTAGATCTGTGGCTATGTCTGTATCTGACTGAATGAGTAAATTAGAGCACAATCCAATAAGGTTACTCCTAATCCTCATGCTCCTTCCACAGTGTTACTCTGGTGGCAGAGGGAAGTTGAGGTGCCAGCAGGATATGTTGTTCTTCGTTGTGGCCTCTGTGCATCATGCATATGGGTGCTGCGCCTGTGCAGTGCCTAGGCTGGAAGATTAGAAAGCTAACGGTTTTTGGCAGGAAAACTCCACTCCCCTTACCCTCCGTGGTATAAATAGGGCGGAGTGTCTGCCATTTTAGTCTTTGCGACCACCGTTCACTGTGCCTCGTGCCTGGTCGTCTCTTGCTTAAATCCTTGTGCTCACTGTTCGTTTCACAGTTTTTCATATCTCGTTCCTATCTTCTTCTACTCCAAGTTTTTTCTCTTGACCCATTTTTCTTCAAACCTTTCGTTCCTAAAAAATATATATATATATATATATTATCTTACCCTCTGCACTGTCTTGTCTTTTCTATTTCGTGATGGCGCAGCGAGCAGCATTCCGCAAATGCATTGAGTGCGGTTCCAAAATGTTGCCGGTGGACCCGCATGACCTATGCCTTCTCTGCCTTGGCGAGGGGCATAGAACCGATAAATGCGGCCACTGCTTGGCGTTTACCAAGCAGGCTAGGAAAAACAGGGAGAATAGTCTCCGCAAGCTCCTGTGGGACCAGGCCTTGATGCAATCGGACCTATTGGTCTTAAGGCCTGGCTCCTCTTTGGCCGCGCCCTCTCAGCATCCTACCTCTACTGCTGGCAGCCCTCAAAGCGCCCTGCTCCGGCTTCTGCCGCTCCTCCACAGCGTCCTTCGGACGAAGGCGCCACTTCTATGGAGGCCCAGCAGCTACCTTCTTCCCCAGCCAAAAAACAGGAGAAGCGTAAGCATACCGGCTCAGATAAGCCCTCTGTGCACAAGAAGCCGAGGAAGGAAAAGGCGGACAAGCCCACCAGTAAGGGCAGAAATCCCAACCACCCCAAACACTGTGGTTCGGGTTCATCGGGGTTTTTGGTACCGCCGCCGCTACGGTACTGACTCCCTCGGGACCGGCCCTGCAATCTGTGATGCAGGTGACTCCGCCGGGATCCCTCAGGCAATCTATTCGGCCTGAGAGTGCGCCTCCTCGACAACCGGAGGAGCCGCTTAGGGAGTCCATTTCTGATGGAGAGAGCAGAGACTCCCCACTGAGGGGATGCTCTCCGACTCCAATGCCCGCAGCCAAGCCACCTGCTGATTCACCTTCGCCACCCAGACGCCGAAGTCATTCGTCTGAGCGCTGAGATGAGGATTGGCCAATGCCTGGCTATGGTGGTTTCACTGGCTGGAGTGAATACCACCTGTATGCTTATTCCCCACAGGACCATCAGTCATCATCAGTCCCGATGGAGGCTCCATCCACGTTGAGGCGTGCGGAAAGAGGACGACCAAACCTCCTCTTCCAGTGACCATTACCGCTACCATGAAGATTCGGATGAGTCGGAGGTCGATTCCACGTCTCCAGATGTGGCTATCACCTCCCAAGGTCCTGGATCCCCTGACGAACCACATGTCACCTTCACAGAACTCATCTTCCGCCTCATTTGGTCACCGGAGATCGAGGCCCATCATCGCCCCAGTCCCAGTACCGATCGCTTTTATGACATCGTCAGGGGATAGCAGTCTGCAGCCATAGCTCTTCCATTGATCACAACACTCGGCCAAGCGATGGTCCAGCCCTGGGACCAACCGGCTCAACCACAGTCTACGTCTCATTGGTACGAAGCCATGTACCGGGTTCAAAAGGAGGACATCCCATTCCTGCTCTGTCACCCAAAACCAAACTTGGTGGTGGTTGAGTCCTCCCAGGGCAGGGAGTCGAGGGGTCACATGGCCCCTCATGACAAGGAAGGGAGGAAAATTGATATGCTCACGTGCCGAGTCTATGCGACCTCTGGGCTCGGGCTACGCATATTGAATTATGAAGCAACGCTGGCACGTTACCAGTACTTCATAATGCAGAAGCTGGAAAAGTTGCCTCTTCCTTCCGGGCCATCAAGCAGACTTAGCCAGGGTCTTCATAAAGGAGGCTATGCAGGTGGCGATACAACAGCTCTCCACTGCTAGGCATCATGTGGACACTGATTCAAGGGCCCTCATCAGTACCATTTCCCTGCGGCGCCACACGTGGCTAAGAAATTGCAGTTTCCCTGAGGAAATGAAGAGGAGGATCGAGGAAATGCTGTTTGGCAGAGCAGTTCTCTCATCTATTCTTTGCTGACGACACCTCCCTCCTCCGAGTTGGGTAAGCTTGCTGATCACCCATATGTGTGATGCACAGAGGCCACGACGAAGAAAGGCAGGTTGCTTACCTGTAACTGATGTTCTTCGAGTGGCCATCTGTGCATTCACACAACCCACCCACCGGCCCCACTCGGTGTCCATGAGTAGATACTGCTTTTCGGTACCATACTGTAATATTCATGGTATCGGTGACGTTTGCTATCATATACTTTCAACCTCAAGGGGGCAAACGTTCGGTCTCCAAGACTGAATAAAATGGCAGACACTCCGCCCTATTTATACCATGGAGGGGGAGGGGAACGGAGTTTTCCCGCCAAAAACTGTTAGCTTTCTAATCTTCTGGCCTAGGCACTGTGCAGGCGCAGCACCCATATGTGTGAATGCACAGATGGCCACTCGAAGAACATCAGTTACAGATAAGCAACCTGCTTTTACCTTGGGCATGCTTGCCTATTTCCCTCGCTGCCCACTGGAATGCCCCTGAAACCGCTTCTCCAAGGTACCTGTTATGATCTTGGAGAAGCAGCCACTGCAGTTCTTCCCACACCAGCTGCAGCTGCAGGATGGTGTTCTGTGTGCAGTTGTTGGAGCTGTTTTCTCACCTCAGAAATGGGAATCTTAATTATCCTAGGAGCCATAGGATTGCTCTACCCATGTGTGATCTTCAAATGTGGTTTTATGCATCTTTAAAATAATACTAATTCACTTTTAAGAGCGTCATTTTCTTCTAGGCAACTGACTCATTCACTTATGAGGCAGCATAGAGACGTGTTCAGTTTTTGACTTGCACTACTTTGACGTCTGTATCAAAGTCATTTTAAAAAAAGTGAACAGTTATATCCAGTCTGGCAACTTGTCCACAAATCATCAAGTTTTAGCCCAATTTGATTAGATACATCCTGCACAGTGTATGCTTTCTTTAAGGTTGTGTGGGAAAAGATACTGGCTTGATAGTCATAATGGAAATATACTGGCATCTGGCACTATGATAATCTCATATTCAAGTACATGGGGATAGAATGTGTACGACATTTTCCTGAATTGAGCCAGGAACTAGTTTAATTTTATTTTCACATAATAACAAAAGGAATCCCTTAAAATGATAAAAAGCAGAAATGCTTGTTTTTAGGATGACATTACTTTCCTTGATCGTTGATGCTCCTTCTAAAATACAGCAGCTTTTTTTTACAGAAATGCAGAAGTAGTATCATTATTTTACACTCATATTATGCAATCCTATACATATTTATTCTCAGCTTTTGATAAGAGCAAAAAAGTTACCAGCAGTACAATCCTGTGCTTGCTCACTCAGAAATGGGTCTTGTTTTTTTCTGTGCAATATATTCCCATGTAAGTGTGTTTAGGATTACAGCTTCAAACACATGCAAGAAGCTTTTACGATCCCAGTGGGATCTTTTTACTTTTTTCTTGAAACAGCTGAACCAACATTCATGCCATATTTTATACTATTGAGGGACACTCCATTCAGGTTCAAAAGCAACTGGCCCTACAACATGAGAACATTGGAGCAGCTTAGGTGGTGTTTCATAGCTCTTTGACCCTGCATAATTTCATGTTTGTTTTCCAAATATTACTTACATCTGGAACATTTGAAAAATTATTAACAGCTGAATCAGATGATTTCCATCAAAATGCAAAAGCAGCATTTTTGAAGTGCAGAGAGTTCCCTATTTATGCGTTCTTGTACAACTTCAGATTCTGTACTTATTTTGTTAAATAAAGCACAATTTATCTCTTGCTACTTAAGGCTGTGATGTAAATTAGTTTGTGTTGTGCTAGAGAAAATCTCACACAGGCAGGCAGATCTTCCTTTTGACATCTTTCCAATGCCAAAGAGGCAAATTAGTGCGCAGGTCTTTTAAAAAGTCACTTGTCTCTTTTGTAGTTGGAATCCCAAAAACAACAGATAGCTCTAATTGGACAGGGTGCTCTCCAGTGCATGTATGTATAACTTGCTTGGATTTCAACTTAAGGGTGCTTCAAGATAACAGCTTTTCTGAGGTATACTATGGCTTCTGTGCATGACTGCCATGCAATTATTCTGAAAATTCGCACCTTGATAATCCAGTGTACCAATCACTGCACTGGTCACTGCTAGCTGAATTGTGCTGGCTAGATCAGCACCCACAGCAGAGGACAGCAGCCTTTCTGCCCAAAAGAGACCCAGTAGGAACAGGTGACTTTGTGTAGAATGCCATCCTGTTCTGCTTCTGGGTTTCTGGCTCCTGCAGTTGGGGAAGCTGGCATCTTATATTTTGCTAGGGCTGCACCATATTGGTTGCTACCTACATGTGTGGCACTGATTGACTACAGGGACTAAGTAGATAATTGGGTACAGCAGCTCAGTGCAAAGGAGTATGGTGAATAACAACCCTGACCAGGTTTACTCAGCAGTAAGTCCTGCAGAATTCATGTTGGTTTACTTCCAGTCAAATGTATGTAGGATTGCAGCCTTAATTCTGTGTGCCCAGCAGAGGTTGTTGGACATCAGTGAAAAGCACTGTGGGAGAGCAAGGAGATCCTAGTGCTCAGACCACATGTTCTGCTGCTACCATGGCAGGCCATTTCTATAGTGAGTTAATGAAGAGCTTTGTAAGAGATGTGGTGTGAACAATCTGAAAACATGTTGGCTTTATTTTAAGAGCATATGTTCTCTTCTGTTTGCCTTTTATTATTAACCTTGGTAATGCAAGCATTGGTATTTTTGTAAAATATTAGCAAAATTGCATAGTACACTCCTAGGCAAAAATTATTCAGAAATAATTTTTGCCCCCAAGTTCAATTGTGAATAGGATTACAGCCAGAGTAGCTTACAGACAATTGTATTTTGTTATTCCATGTGTTGGGTGTTTTCATCCTACTGTGTACATCTCACCTGAAATCAGGACCCTCTTCCTTGTAGCATATCATAATCCTCTCCATTGTGAAGTCATAAGTAGAAGATTATGATGCCAGCATTAGGAGCTGATGAAGTTGTAAAGCTTCAAGGACCTTACTCCTTGTAATATATTTTTCTTTCTTGTGTGCACTAAAACAGGGGAAGCATACACATATATTTCCAATATTATATTTAAGTGTAGAACTTTGCCACTTCTTTGCAACCATACATTCATTAAATGTTTAAGGAAAATAGTTAATTGTTAGCCTAGAAACTTGGAGGCTAAATTATTTGTGAAGATTCATCCACACACTTAAATCCTTCTTTGGCACGTAATGCTAAGCACCCTGCAAGCTGCTTAAGTTCTCACCGAATCTTCTATTACATAAACAAACATGCTCAAACTATTTTATTCAGCTTGGAATGATTGGTCTACCTATTCAGCATGATTTGTTGTATGAACAAATCTGCTTGCTAGGTTTTTATTTAGGTATTTACATTAGTTCTTGTCAGCTTTCACTGCACCTTTTTATTTAAATATTTGGAAACAGTTTTAGTGGTGTTTGCCTGGCTTTGGTAATATTCCTTCTTCATCCCTACCTCTCCACACTCATTTGTATTCAGAACAATACACATTTCTGCTGTATAGAAATGTTTGCTTAGAAAGAGAGAATCATCAACTGGATTTATTGAAAAAAATGGTCAGCTATAGCTGTTATGGATATGATCCAGTTAACGTTGGAAAGCATTTTATGTTGCATTGATTTCAAAGGGAACACGAGCGGCACAATCCTGCCAAAGTTAAGCACTGATTTCAATGGGAAGGTGATGCACTTGCATAACTCTCTATCACTGAAATTAAATGGATTTCGAGTATTTAACTTTGATTATATTGTTCTCGCTCTTCCACTAAAAACAATGAGACTTTGAGAGCTCTTAAACTTGGTTGCATTGCATGTCCTCTGACATTGCTTGAGTGCATGTTCTAATTGTTTCTGAACTCTTAGATAATATACTAAACTTTAACAATATATCTTGAGAAATATAATGTATTATTGATGATGATGATGGTGATGATGATGATGACGGATGGCTTTGAACTGCCTTTGAAACAGCTCAGCAAGGACTACTTATAAACTAATAATAATAATGTGCTGTAGTGTTCATATTCTAAGCAATATACAAATTTGATTAAAACAAACAGAACTGCCCAAAGAGTACATTTCAAAAATATCTTTATTTATGAATTATTGTAGTCCATGGGCTTTCTTGGTTATACAAGGATATACAAGTGTACAGGTTGTTTTTGCTGGCTCAGCCATGATTCTGAGCTTATTAAAAACCTGCATTTGATTCAGAATGTACACCATAAGGCAATTGTCTTCAGTGCTATTGGACAGCTAGTATGTATGTATGTATGTATGAATTTTTGACCCAGTATATAATATACATGGTGACTGTCAGTCTTGCATTTAACTCTCACAGCATCTCTGTGGAGTAGTTTGGAGGTAGAGGAAGTGAATGCCAAAGACCACTTGCTGAAATTAATAATTGTGGTGCTTTGAACTTGACTCTCCCCCTGCCAGTTCCCAATTCTGTGTCAGGCAGGGAAGGAGAAGCTCAAACTTGTTAGCCTAATTTGGCCTGCAGAGCTTCTGCACCAGGTCCACTGAGCATCCTTGGGTCCAGGGAGTATCCCCCCCTGGATCCCCTGATGTTATCTCTTATTTCACATTAAAGGTAGCAGCACGGATGTGGTGGGGGTGATGGAAGGAGCAGAGGTCCTTCCTAAAGGTCCTCTCAATGGTGGCTGGATGACCTTTGGTCATATTCAGGAGAATTGCCACAATTATCTCTGATTTGAAATTAAAGATTACAGCGGGATACAGGAGATGTGGGGGCTTGGCTTGTGCTGGAAGATTAGCACCCCTCCTCCTTCTAGCACTAAGCAGAGCCAGGCTTTGTTCTCATTCAGCAGTTTTTCTTGGTCATAGGTTATAGTATGGTTTTCCTGCTGAGAATTTGCTTATTAACTTTCATCAAAGTTAAAAGAAACTTGGTTTTTCAATCATATTCTTATTTTCATGTCCATTGACTGGAAAGAAAGCAATGTATAAGGGTTTAGTAAGAAAACAATTCAATCATTTGCTAATGTTTAGTTCTACTTTGTATAATAGTTCTATTATATGAAAGAATACAAGAACCAAGAGATACTATGTAATTTATTCCATCTTTGTTTAACAGGGTTTCAGACCAAGTCCACGCCATATTAGAAGACGTGTAGTACCTCGACTTGAAGAAACACAACCTTTAGTAGAAGTACATCAGCTGAGTGAGCAAGAAACATCTGTCAAGAAAAGAAAAATCAAGAAGAGCAGCAGAGTTCAACCAGAATTCTATCATTCTGTTCAGGTCACACCAACTCGAAAACCAGTAGGTATTTCTTCCATTCTTTAGCACAAGGGTCTGTAGAAATATGGTAGAGCACCTCTCAACAAAGCCTTTATGTCAGCTTCAGGCTATTCATAAATAAGTAGCCCTAAATGTGATAGCTGCCTAAGATGGAGCCCTTTCCCATCAACATGTGGTCTTCAAATGCCACTATCACACTACTGTGTGCCAGCAAAGTAGGTGAATAGAGACTTGGAGACGACAGAGAGGTTCCTTTTAGAAACAGCAGGCATACCCAGTTCCCTGCAAAAATGCCAGGCCTCAGTACATGTAACTAGCACCAAGGGATATTGATGTAATTAGGAAAAGAAATGAACAGAAAATAAAACTACTAAGATCACACTCCCCTTATAAAAGTCTGTAGTGTGACCATACTTGTTATACCATGGTCACAGGCCTGGTCACTATACCTCAAAAAGGATATTGTAGAGCTGAGAGATGTGAAGAAAAATCCCAAAGGGATCAAGGAAATTAAATTTCTTCCCTACAGAAAGATGTATAGCACCCGGAGATTTACGTTTAGAAAAAAGGCAAGTAAGGAGTGGGTACTGGCAGAGGCAGTATAGAATTATATTTTATCCATGGGGGGTAAGTTGATAGGGAGATATTTCTCTCCCTGCCTTATAATAGTAGAACATGAGTTTTGAATTGGTGGGGAATTCAAAGCTACCAGTTATTCCTTTGCAGAGGCCTTTAAAGACCTCTCTGGTCATTCTGGGGCCTGATATGATTAGCCAATTACTTTTCTTTTACTCTGGATCTTTTTAAAAAAATATCTTTTAATGTTCTTTTATGGGATTTTAAATTAATTTTTAATTCTTAATGTTTTATCTATTGGATTTTATTGTTTTTATATTTAGTTGTAAACCAGCCAGAGAGCATAGGCTACAGGTGGCTTAGAAATGAAAATAATAATAGTAGTAGCAGTGGTGAGGATAACTATATATTATCTTTAGTATTGGAGGTGGCATGCCTCTGTATACCAGTTACTGGGGAACATGAGTACCAGGGTGCTATTGTCCTCATATCCTGCTTGTGGGTTTCCCATGAGCAACTGGTTGACTGCTGTAAGAAAAGAATGCTGGACTAAATAGGCCTTTGATCTGATTGAGCATGGCTCTTATGTATGACCTTTAGACCAGCACTGAGTATCAGTAACTCCCTCCTGGTTCCACATCCACCAGGAACTCCAATAATTACAATCTGGCTTTGGAAAGACAACAAGGACAGCAGTTTCTCCTGCTTTGGAGAATCATACCAGCACTTAGAAATACTACTTCATTAATAATATTATTCATTGTGGGATCCAAATGTGAGGCAGAATGCAACATACAAGTGTTTCTAGCAAACAGTAGGCTATACCTACAGTCTTCATCTATTTGAGGAGATCTAAGTGACATTTTGCAGACCATTGTGGGAAATAGAATGATGGATGAAGTGGAAGCTTGTTCAGATATAATAAGATAATTCTTCTGTTCTCAGTAAAGATTTAGAGCATTAGCAGTTGTCATTCACCTGAACAAAACTCATGAAATTCAAAAGTGCTTCCCTGTTTTTCATTCAGTAATCATAGCACTCTGCATGGATGTTGAAAAGTTGTTTTTGTTTTGTTAGGGTTTTTTTTTTTTTTTTGGCCTTGCCGTGTTCTGTGGGCTGCAGATTTTTTTGGGCAAAATATTTTTTTTTGTTTTTGGGTCGCGATGGGTCGGACACAACTTCGCGACCCCATGGACAACATTCCTCCAGGCCTTCCTGTCCTCCACCATCCCCTGGAGTCCACTTAAGCTCACACCAACTGCTTCAGTGACTCCATCCAGCCACCTCATCCTCTGCTGCCCCCTTCTTCTTTTGCCGTCCATCCTTCCCAGCATTAGGCTCTTCTCCAGGGAGTCCTTCCTTCTCATTAGGTGGCCAAAGTATTTGAGTTTCATCTTCAGGATCTGGCCTTCTAAAGAGCAGTCAGGGTTGATCTCCTCTAGGACTGACCGCTTTGATCGCCTTGCAGTCCAAGGGACTTTCAGGAGTCTTCTCCAGCACCACAATTCAAAGGCCTCAATTCTTCGGTGCTCAGCCTTCCTTATGGTCCAACTTTCACAGCCATACACTGCAACTGGGAAAACCATAGCCTCGACTATATGCACTTTTGTTGGCAGGATGATGTCTCTGCTTTTTAGTATGCTATCTAGATTTGTCATAGCTTTCCTCCCAAGGAGCAAGCATCTTTTAATTTCTTGGCTGCAGTCCCCATCTGCGGTGATCTTGGAGCCCAGGAAAATAAAATCTGTCACTACCTCCATTTCTTCCCCATCTATTTGCCAGGAAGTGAGAGGACCAGATGCCATGATCTTAGTTTTCTTAATGTTGAGTTTCAAGCCAATTTGAAACTCAATGCTCACCTCCTTCATCTGTATCAAGAGGCTCTTTAGTTCCTCTTCACTTTCTGCCATGAGAGTGGTATCATCTGCATATCTGAGATTGTTGATATTTCTCCTGGCAATCTTAATTTCAACTTGTGATTTATCTAGCCCCATCTTTCTCATGATGTGCTCTGCATATAAGTTAAACAGGCAGGGTGGCAGTATATAGACTTGCCATACCCCTTTCCCAATTTTGAACCAATCAGTAGTTCCGTGCCCAGTTCTCACTGTTGCTTCTTGACCCGAATATAGGTTTCTCAAGAGAAATATAAGATGATCTGGTACTCCCATCTCTTTAAGAACTTACCACAATTTGTTGTGATCCACACAATCAAAGGCTTTAGCATAGTCAATCAAGCAGAAATAGATTTTTTGGAACTCCCTAGCTTTCTCCATGATCCAGTGGATGTTGGAAATTTGATCTCTAGTTTCTCTGCCTCTTCGAAATCCTGCCTGTACTTCTGGTAGTTCTCAGTCCACATACTGCTTGTAGGATTTTGAGCATAACTTTGCTAGCATGTGAAATGAGTGCAATGGTGCGGTAGTTTGAACATTCTTTGGCATTGCCCTTCTTTGGGATTGGAATGTAAACTGACCTTTTCCAATCCTGTGGCCACTGTTGAGTTTTCCAAATTTGCTGGTGTATTGAGTGTAGCACTTTTACTGCATCGTCTTTTAGGATTTTGAATAGCTCAGCTGGAATACTGTCACCTCCACTGGCTTTGTTGTTGCTCAGACTTGCTAAGGCCCATTTGACTTCACATTGCAGGATGTCTGGCTCGAGGTCAGTGACCACACCATCGAGGTTATCAGGGACATTAAGCTCTTTCTTGTATAGTTCTTCTGTGTAGTCTTGCCACCTCTTCTTAATCTCTTCTGCCTCTGTTAGGTCCCTGCCATTTTGATCCTTTACCATGCCCATCTTTGCATGAAACTTTCCCTTCATATGTCCAATTTTCTTTAAGTGATCCTCCCTATTCTATTGTTTTCTTCTATTTCTTTGCACTGTTCATTTAAGAAGGCATTCTTATCTCTTCTAGCTATTCTCTGGAATTCTGCATTCAATTGCCCTTGCCTTTAGCTTCCCTTCATTCCTCAGCTATTTGTAAAGCTTCCTCAGACAGCCATTTTGCTTTCTTGCATTTCTTTTTGGGATGGTTTTAGTTGCTGCCTCTTGTGCAATGTTGCAAACCTCCGTCCATAGTTCTTCAGGCACTCTGTCTCTTAGATCTAATTCCTTAAATCTATTTTTCACCTCCACTGTATATTCATCAGGAATATGATTTAGGTCATACATGAGTGGTCTTGTGCTTTTCCCTACTTCCTTAAACTTAAGCCTAAATTTTGCAACGAGAAGCTCATGATTTGAGCCACAGTCAGCTCCTGGTCTAGTTTTTACTGACTGTATAGAGCTTCTCCATCTTTGGCTACAGAGCACATAGTCAATCTGATTTCTGTGTTGACTGTCTGGTGATGTCCATGTGTAGAGTCGTCTCTTGGGTTGTTGGAAAAGAGTGTTTGCTATGACCATTGTATTCTCTTGACAAAATTCTTCCAGCCTGTGCCCTGCTTTATTTTGTACTCCAAGGCCAAACTTGCCTGTTATTCTGGTTATCTTTTGCCTTCCTACTTTAGCATTCTAATCCCCTATGATGATAAGGACATCATTTTTTGGTGTTAATTCTAGAAGGTGTTGTAGGCCTTCATAGAACCGGTCAACTTCAACCTCTTCAGCACCAGTGGTTGGGGCATAGACTTGGACTATTGTGATGTTGAATGGTTTGCCTTGGATTCGAACTGCGATCATTCTTTCATTTTGGAGATTGTATCCCAGTACTGCTTTTCCTACTCTTTTATTGACTATGAAAGCTACTCCATTTCTTCTGAGGGATTCTTGCCCGCAGTAGTATACCTGATGGTCATCTGAATTAAATTCACCCATTCCAGTCCATTTTAGTTCACTGATCCTAAGATGTCGATGTTCAGTCTTGTCATCTCTTGTTTGACCATATCCAGCTTGCCTTGAGTCATAGATCTTACATTCCAGGCTCCTATGCTATATTGATCTTTACAACATCGGACTCTCCTTTCACCACCAGATACATCCGCAACTGAGTGTCCTTTCGGCTTTGACCTGGTCGCTTCATTCTTTCTGGCGCTACTAGTACTAGCCCTCTGCTCTTCCCCAGTAGCATACTGGACACCTTCTGACCTGAGGGGCTCATCTTCCAGAGTCATATTTTTTTGCCTTTTGGTACTGTCCATGGGGTTTTCATGGCAAAGATATTGGAGTGGGTTGCCATTTCCTTCTCCAGTGGATCACGTTTTGTCAGAGCTCTCTGCTATGACCTGTCCATCTTGGGTGGCCCTGCACGGCATAGCTTCGCCACAGCAAGGCAGTGATCCATGAAGGGGGAGCTAAATATTATTGGTGCTAAAATACTCTTTAATGGTATTTTATTAGAATATTTATTTGCTCTATTGTATTTGTTGTGTGCATATATTTAAATTATTTTTATGTTGTACATCACTGTGAAAGGATTCTACCTTTAAAAATATTTAAAATAATTTAATAACCTTTCAAAGCCTCAAAAGGCTGATTTTTTAAAGCTCCAAAGAACTGTGTGATACCTGAGCCACTTGCCAACTGGGCAAGCCTTGGATGCAAGAGAACTCTGCAGTCCCTGAGTTTCTCCTTTGGATCCCAAGGCATAAGAGCTTTCCCTAGGCTTCAGCCTCTGATTAGCTATTCCACTGCATGAATCCCTAGAGATTTCAGCTAGAGGAAATGAACTTTTCAGTGCTCATGCGTATTTTTGGCTTGACTTTGAATTAGATTTCAAACTGGTCATATAGTCCGTCCGTCCCCATTTTTATTTTATACCTTGAAAAACAGTAACATATGGCCCTGTGTTGCATTAAACAAGCATGAAAGGATGCCTGAACAGGTCCAAATCATAGTTGGGCAGCTTGTGCCCTTCCAGATCTTTTTGACCTAGAGTTTCCATCAGCCAGCATAGCCAGGAGTGAGAGATTATGAAAGCTGTAGTAGGCCAAAACATCTAGACACTGAACCACAAGTTGTTCACCCTGATCTAAATGAGCATGTAGTATGTTTCAGCAGAGTACCAGTTCTAAGTGGCTAATCTTATTTCCCTGTCTTGTATAGGCAGATCTCCCTCCCTCCCTCCCTCCCTCCCTCTCAATCTAGCCAGCATTCTTATGAATGTTAGTAGGAAAAATGTGAGATTTTATTTTTTTATGAGAAACAGTGGGACTTAAACGTGTTTTAGGTTGCTTACTCTCAGTCTTTCATTCTAAAATTGCTCCATTATCTAGATACTACTTCTGCCCTTATAGTCCTATTAAGCATCATTTTTCTGATGCTTCTGCCATGAACGGGTTAAAATGTCATTTTATATCCAAAGGTTGCAAACTGTATAGGGCTTTGTCATCTGCTCCTTCTGAATAGATGCTATTGCATCTGTCAAAAAGCCATTCCTGAGGGATGTGAGATCATCAAAAACATAATGTGATGGGTGGGGGAGAAGTCTGGACAAGTGAGAGGGTTATAGAAACTGCATGAGTGAAGGTGTCTTCTGCATGCCTTACGGGCTGTTTGGATACAAACAGTGACTTGGTTTGCATGATCTGCGAAGGAGAGAAGCCATGGAAGTTTCTTTTGCATCCTGCACACATGCTGGTTGTGTGCCGCCTCATTTCCATAACTTTATGCTGTCCAAATTTGGTGAGATGGGTGGCAGGGGAGGCTGTCAAACTACACCACAACTCATGTCTTGGCCTGTAGATCTGGGGTGGTTTGGAAACCACCTTCACTGCCCACCCTCTCGAGGCTTAATAGCCCAGCAACCCTTTTAGATGATCTGGAACCCACTTCTGTAATTATGGAAATGAGGCAGGCATGCATGTGTGGGACAGGGAAAAGAATCCACTGTAGCTTCCTTTTTCTCTCATCATACAAATCCAGTTAGTTCTTTTAAAGAGGTTCTTCCACTTTTAATGTAAGCAAGTAAACAAAGGAGAAAATGACGGTTAGTCAACTAATCAAGCACTGGCTAGTCAACTAATCAGCTAATATCCTTTCTCTACCCTGTATTGAGGATGGAGGGAATGCCTACCATTTCTACAAAGATAATTGTTTGATGAAATCTCTTTCACTGTTCTAAAAATGATGCCCACTGTTAATATTGCTATTGCCAGTATTGTCAAATATTAATGTGACCGTTTTGCATTTATCCAGTCCCCAAAAATAATCAGACAGAAACGGTAACTTGTACTGGAGGGAAAGAACAAGTGCACTCTCAGCTTGAATTGGTGTGGGTGATGTGTTAGTGGCAGCAGAAAGCAGGGGAATAATAATAGTAATAACAATAATTTATTTAGTGATGTCTAGTGTGCAAAGTGCTCTATGTCAGCCATCCAGCCATCCAACAGCCTAGCCTGTAAGCCAAATAAGCACTATTGTTACCACCCATAGTGCAGTTGGGATGACTGAGGCTAAGAGAGTGTGGCTTGCTTGAGGCCACCTGGTGAGTTCATGGCCAGATATGGAATTCCAGTCAAGGTCTTGCTGACTGTAGCTTTGTCTAGCATATAGTGAGCAAGCATGATGTAAGGCTTGAGCAAGCGTTCCCATGGGACATGACTTGTGCCAGCTGGGTGGATGATGATGATTCAGAGGATGAGAATTTTAGTGGGACTGAACAGCAGGTGTTGCCTAAGGTCTTGGGGGCCAACAGGAGGGCATGGAAGTAGATGAGATTAGAGCTAGACAGGACATGGGGAAGTGCTGCTAGACTTTGGGAATGGGAGGGAAATACAGCCAGCAGGAGCTGCCACTAAGCGTGGAGAGTCCTCAAATGGGGATCTCCCAGTCTCTTCCAAGCTGGGTCCTGTGGCTAGGTGGCAACAGAAGTGAGAAGCGCAATTGGATGTGAAGCATGTAGAATGGAGGCATGAATGCTTCCACTGAGCCCCTCCCCAAGGGTTGGGACACAAGCGCTTGGAACACGAAACACTCTTAAGAAGGAAGAAAGCCCAGCTCATGACATAGCAATGCCAGGACTGGGGGTGGTTAAGTAAGCAATCCCTCAAAATATATTTGCAGGATAATTAAGAGGCTGGTGCTGTGGAGTTAGGATATGGAATATGCTACACTATGAGTTACTCAAATGCTGCAACAGTAAATATACATTACAGTAAACATGGACAGTTATGACCGCATGAGTTTCATAACTGGTTAGGCATTTGAATCTGAGTTTTCAAAATCCCTACTCGTATGCCAGGCACAGCAAACACACAAGGAGAGGGAAAGCACTAGCCCCATCCTTTCCTGTTGTCCCACTAACTCCCTCTTCCCCTGTTACACCATACTGACTCTCAGGGAGCTCTCCACAAGCTGAGTATGACTAGCATAAAGATGGAGTTTGCTGTACTGGGTAAGTTTGCTGTACCCGGTTTGCTGTACTGGGTAAGAAGATGCCCAAATAGGGCGTTTGTTCACATGGATCCAGTTGGCTAGATATTTGATACTGTTTGATACCTTTCAGTTCGTTGCTCCATTTTTCAATTTTTATACCCTTATTTTATACCCTTACTATGTTCTTATTGAGCAAACCCTTTTCCCCATCTCCTATCAAGTTGTTTTGTCTTCCTATATTTTCTTCTTCATTCTGTTCCCTGTTAGGTCTCTGTATCACTGCTACTGTGCATTCCTTCCTTCATTCCGTACCATTAGGCTCCTTTGTTTTTCTCAATTTTTCAATATTGCTCCTTAGAAAAAGAAAAATCTTTCCACAACCCACTGGACTTTGCTGGGTTGATGAAATCCTGACCCAGCATAGCAAGGATAATTGATTGACTACCCCGATTGCCAGCCTGTGGCGCAAAGTACTAGAAATGCCAAATTTATTTATTTATTAAAAGCGTTTGTATGCCGTCCTATTATACAAGATCTCAGAGGGATTAACAATATGAAATCTCTACAAATAGCTTTCACACACTGCAGAAGGGGTCAGCCGGGTCACTCCAGTGCTCCATAGCTTCCAGCATACCTTGGGATTGCAGAGCCCACTGGTGAAAAGAAGAGGGCAGGTGGCAATCTTACTGAATGGTCATGCGTTTCAGCAGCTTTTCTGTCATCCTTGACACATTCCATGAATGTTGCTAATAAGCCCCTACTTGCGAGATAAATGCCCTTCGATGTTTCTAAATGCCTTAAATGGTATTTTGACTTGTGTAACAATTGCGGTATATATATCTTATGGTTCATTTAGTCATCCCAGAATCTGGTTTCTCAAGGACCATGTAAAGTCTAAATCAGCCTTCCCCAACCTTGTGCCTACCACACACATTTGGACTGTAGTACCCAGAATTTCCAATCAATGGCACCGCTGGATGGGAATTCTGGTAGTTGCAGTCCAAATTCCTCTGAAGGGCACCAGGTTGGGGGAGGCTGGTATAAACCACTTTATCCTTTAGTAAAAGCAAAACTGAAACTCTATTCAATACTTGATCATTAGTGTACACTGTAGACTGAAATGCCTATTTATTTCTTAACCTTCTTGGCGGGCTGTGACAGAAAAATAATTTTCAGTCTATTTTTATATCCTCAGTGAACTTAGTAAGGAGACAAACGTGCGTGCGTGTGCGTGTACAGAAACACAGGTAAACAATGCTGCGCAAGACAGACTAATGGACTGAGTCATCAGAAGGCAGCTTCCTTGTGGGAAGACCCGCAGCTCAATGGCAGAGCATATGCTTTGCATGTAATATGTCCCTGGCATCTCTACACATGGCTGAGAAACTCTTTCTAAAACTCTGATGACGGTTTCAAGCTAGATGTCTCAGCTATAGGGTAGCTTCATATACTCCTATATGAGGGCAGATACATTTTAATAGTAGGATCAACAGAATGCAAAACTCAGGCATCAGCTAAGTGGCTGCTGTTGTCTTGATTTTTCTTCACACAATCAACAAAAGTCTTTGTCTCATAAATGAAAAAGAATATGTAGCTCAATCACAGATGTTTCCTTTTCCTGCATTACTGCTTGAAGTAATGGGTAGACAGTATATTATTCTATTGTGTCTTGTAAACACTGTCCCCCCAACAGGAAAAGGAGCTCTTTATACTAGTAACTATGTACAGTAGGTATATTTCTAAATGACTTAACAGACCTTACTACTGTATAGGAGCTGATGATTGAAATATTGTTTCTCTAGGTTGTATTTTGAATTGCCATTAACCCAGTAGCTGGCAAATTCTTTCAGAATTAATTTTGTATTTTGTAGTACCTTTTGCTACAGCTATGATAAAACAACAGCCAAATGCTTTGTTTCAAGAATAGAACGTACATTGGAGCTCTGTTTTCAGGAAAGCCTTTAGCATCTAGTTTGGTTAATGAAAATTAACTTAGTAAAAGGACAGTAGCAAGAAATACATCTTGCTTGATATGGGGTTTGAGCTTTGATATTTTAAGAGCTCAGTTGCAGTCTCTACTCATGCATATACAAGACACGAGATTGGTTAGTATTTTTCCCTCAAAAACTATTCAGATTTAATTATGTGTAGATACATGTACATAGAGTTGGATTGAAAGGTACACTAGAAACAGAAACACAAACAGAAACAGACCTCTGCTCACCCAAAGTCCCCCTATCCCCCTGCCCCCAATGTGTCAGTTTCTCCTTTCCATAGCAGTCTCCTCTCACTGTTCCAGAGGGCAACCTTCCTGTAATAGGTTTTCAGGACTGCAGCAGGGAGAAGCTGTTGGGAAACTGCCAGCTGAACTCATGCTAACGCTTCTCTGAATCCAGCCCATAGTCTGGGCCAGTGGAGCAAGTACTGAGAATAATTTCTTACCCATTGTTTCTCATGTTGACCTTGGGCAACTCCTGTTTGTGCTACAGTACCATCACCAAAATAAGAAAAAAACTGTGATTCATTGCTTTCATCATGCAATATGCAGGAAGAAGAATATATTTAGATATATTCCTCCTCTCCATATACTAGGAAATGTCTGTAATCTCCTGGTTCTGCTTAAGCCAGAGCAGGAAAACAAATGACAGCCATTCCACTGGGAAGTGGTTGTGATGATGCCTGGCTTTTCCTCAAATGGTTGGTGGTATTTAAGCTTTGCTTTATGCAAGATATTATATAGTTTTCTGTGCAAAATATACATAGGGGTTTTTTGCCTGCTCCCACCATGGGCTACTTCAAAGTAACTGGCCAGTTTAACTTTTACAAAATATGGATTTGCTTTGCCAAGTCATAGTTATGTCTTAAAGAGGAATGTGCAAATGTGATAACATTAAGCCACTCGTGTTTTTTTTGGATAGAAGACATGTAGGCCATGGCACTCTTTGGGGAGCACATAGAGTCTGACCTCTATTCAAGTCCTCTCTAGAGGAGAAAATGAGTGTCACATTTCTATTGCAACAAAGCCAGTGTGGTATAGTGGTTAGCATACTGAACCAAGGAGATGTGGGTCCAGAGTCTTGCCTGGCCATAAAGCTCACAGGGTAGCCTTGTCCAAGCCGATGTTCTGCATTTGGGAGTGCAATTCCCATCATTCCAAGCCTGGTGAAGTAACTTAAATTGCCATCTGAAAATTGGGAGTAAGAGCATAAAGTTGAGAGCCTAAAATTATTTAGCTATTACAATTCTTTTCAATATTTCTGTTTGTGCCTCATTCGCTCTTTTTTGTATACAGTCCACTTTTGGGATTGAAGGCTGTTGTTTACCTGGACTTAAATGATACTGAAATTGTATACTGCTTATTGTGAAGGGGGGTTATCCTGAGATGCCTTTGTGGTTTAATTGAGTGCTTTGGATTGTTCTTTTCTGAACCACTTAGGAACCACTAGAACTTAAGAAGAGCCCTGCTGAATCAGAGCAAGGGTTCTGGTCTCGAATCCTATTTCCCACAGGGGCCAATGAGATGCTTCAGTGGGATCACACATGCGAAAGATTAGGGCAGTCCCTCCCATTTTTATTCCCCATAATTGGTGCCCAAAAGCATAATACCTCTGATGTTGGAGATTCTCAAAAAAATGCAAAAGCCCATTCCCCCACTTTTTCTGTGGAAAAGGAGTTTTGACAACTAGATATCAAACAGCTAGATGGCAGCAATATGTCCCAGGCCAAAATGTACTTTTAAAGGTGATCCAGAGTTTTCGCAGCTAGCTGAGTGCTGACAGCTGTGAAGTGAAAGCAAAGGGGTGGGGGATTCTTTGGACCCTCTTGGGGCCATGTCGGGGTTTTTACCTACTGTGGTTTGGTAGCAGATATTTCCCAGGATATTGCCCCAGCCAAGGGTCCAAATTACCTCACTTGTGGATCTGTAATCCCCCACTATTGTGCAAGTGTGGGAAATAAAAATAAAAGAAGAATGACCCTATTTGTACACATTTTATGCAATGTTTTTTAAATGTTCTGATAGCCCCTCCAAGGCACTTTGAAGTGGCTGTCAGAATAAGGATCCCCCAAATCCCCCTCCCAAAAAAAGAGTAAACTGCAAAAAAGTCTCAGCAAGTTGCAAGCTGTTCACAACTGCAGCAGGGAAACAAGTTGGTCCTGTTACATTCTCCTCTGGGACACCTGTGGGAGGACCAAGGGCAAGGGCAGGAGTGGACAAACAACCCACAGTGAGCGCAGTTGCCCATTGGGTATACTATGGGTTGTTTGGCTAACAAGCAACCCATTACAGCATATAGCCAGGGTGAGTTGGCATGATATTTGAATGTGTCCACTGATAGTCTTATCTTCCATAAATTTGTCTAATTCCTTTATAACAGTATTTAAACTGGTGGACATCTCCATATCTTCTGGTAGCTATGCCATAGTTCAGCTATATGCTGTGTGAAGAAGTACAGTGGTACCTTGGCTCACGAACGCCTCAGTTCATGACCAAATCGGGTCGCGAACTGAAAATTTCTGAAAAATTTTGCCTCGGGTTGTGAACTCCGCAATGGGTGACAATCATGATTGTGCCCATCTCCCCTCCCCAAGCGTGCCCGCGATTGCGCCTGCCTTTCCCCCAGCGCACCTGCATCCCCCTAGTGTGCCCACAGTCGTGCCTGTCTCCCTCCCCCAAGTGCACCCGCTTCTAATTTTTGTGATTAAAAAAAGCAAATAGTTACAGAATGGATTAACCTTATTTATATTGAACCTTATGGGGAAATTTGACTTGGGTCACAACCAATTTGGGTCACAACCAGAGTCTTGGTACAGATTAAGTTTGCGAGCCAAGGTACCACTGTACTTCCTTTTTCCTTTTCTAAATCCACTGTTCCAACTTCATTGGATGATCTGAAGAAAAAAATCCCCTCTCTACTTCTTGCACACCTTAAATAATTTTATAAATTCATTCTGGCTCTCATAAAAAACCCTCAAGCATTCATCATAGTGAAGTTGCTGCAGGCACTATCATTTTGATTATCCTTTTCCAGCTCTGCAGTATCCTTTTTACAATGCAGCAATCAGAACTGTACTTAATTTGTCACTTGCAAATAAAAGTAGTAAAGTGCAATTGTGGTATAATAAAGCATTGTAAAAAAGGGAAGGGTGAAAAAGCCATTTATTGGAAACGCAGTAGGATCATTACCTTGCAAGAACTATTCCAAGATATTTATACAAATACAATATGAAAGATACTATATTTAGTACTACTTGACTCTGGTAATAAGTTCTTCCACCTGAAATGTGAAATGAGGTATGGAAGCTATTTGTAGAATGTTTCAGTAAATACTTTTACCTTATTTAAGGGATTTAGAAGCCACCTTTGAGACAAAACCTTCCCAAGGTAGCATACAACAGAAATTAAAACCACAAAGCATTGTAAAACAATACTAAAACATTTATCTGTTCAGTGTTTAAGCTATATTTGTCTGTACTAAAAAAGAAATAGCTAGGGTCAGATACATCCAGCAGAGGGAAGTGGTACACAAGCAATTGCAATGCATTATTAGAGAGGCCTCTTCTACCATCAATCAAAGTTCTCTTTAATCTTTCCATGTATTACTCCTGTCTAAATGATTTATTGCAAAATCTAAAAAAAGCCCTATGATACTGTGATCAAAGCTATAATGCTATCTTTATTTTTCTGTGAAGTGATTGAAAATATTATGATGATTGGGGGTGGGGAGCAATAATGATGAATATTTAAGACAAGTATGCAAAATCTCATTTGTACCCCAACCTCTAAAGTCCTAAAAGGAGCAAACCGTTAAAATAAAATAAAATAAAATAAAAAACAAATAACCAATTGAAAGTACTTAACAGATTGAACAATGAAGGTGAAAATTAATATCAGAGGTAAAGTCTCATTAAAAATAACCTATGTATAATGGGAAGATATCTACCAAGATACCGCAATTATTAAGATTCTTCTGCTTTTTTAAGCAGGAAAATACAGTATAGTCTAAAATATGAAGAATTTAAAGATATAAGTTTGCTACCATCATGATTCCTCTATTGATTGTGTCGAAAACTACCCTATATCCTTCAGCACTGTAGTTCTCCCTCTGTTTCCTATTGCATTTCAAAGGGAAAGGTAATAAGCAGAGGCTGTCTTACTTCTTTTTAGTGATATCAGATGGATTCCATTAATGGCACTGCATGAAGCCATCTTTATATTGTCTGGTCTGTCTACGTCCTCTGTGGAGATTTCTTGGCATGCAGGATTTGTTAATTTCCTTGGGTCAGGCCTCAACAGGAAATTCCAAAGTCATCTAAAGCTGAAATTTGAATATTCAGAAAAGGGCAGAAGGAATCACAGAACAACGCTACAAATCCTTTCACTTTATTATGCAGCACATTTACTACTGTGGCAACATGGCAGATGTACTTATGTATTCAAAACATTTTACCATACTTTTCCCTCATAATGGATGATCAAGGCAGCTTGCAAAAAGTAAAACAGTAACATTCCATAAAATCACTACTAAAACAGACACACTGACAAGATCAAAAGCCTGGACAAACAAAACTGTTTTACATTGCCATCCACAGGCCAAAAGAGAGTGTTAAGCAAATATTTTGGGGAAGGTATTTCATAGTCAGGATATTATTCTGGTCAGGGCCCCGACTCTGGCAACCATCCACCTGACCTTTGAAAGGGGCATTCCTCGGGGCAGAGCCTCTGCAGTTGATTACAGTTTGAGAAAAAGTGATTCCTTTAAGATAAACATGTAATTTATAGCACTTCTAAATAGCTTCACTAAGGGTGCAATCTTTAGCAAGTATATAGACAGAAACAATGCCTGCAACTCCCAGCATGCCAAGAGGTCTTTCTTTTGTCTGTAATCTTGCACCTTAAAGTCCTACTTAATTTCTTTTGAAATTTCTTAATAAGTTACTTTTATCCTTGCTATTTGTTTTGAGGCAGTTCAGCAATGGATCTTGAACCAAGTTTCCCAGATTCAGTTTTGATCCCCAGGATCATGTAGCCTCTGTTTAGGCTTCAATGAACTATAACAAGAATAATAAATTCAGACTTTTTGTAGGATTTGGGGAACAGTCTGTGTACCCTTGGGAGTAATCCCCATTAAACACAGTTAGGTTTATTAAAGAGTAAACGATGCTTATTTCAGAACTGCATTGCAGTTGGTGTATTGATTGCAAGGGGTGGGCAATGTGTGGTGCACCAGATATTGGGCTGCAACTTTCATCTTTCCTCACCGTTGCCTATGCTGGCTAGGGTTCATGGAAGTTAACATGTCGCCCTCTAACAACGCTGGGAGGGCCGCATGTTGCCCATCCCTAGGTTATCCCTCAGGGCTTGCACTGTAAAGTGTACCTCTCCTTGATGGGTGGCAGATTATCTTGGTTTACTGCTTAATGCCTCATGTTGGTACAGCACCCAGACAGAAGTAAAATTTGGATTGGATTTTCTGAAGTAAAATTAGCACAGTTTAGCCTTATGTGACATATCCAACCATGTATCGGTGGTTCTTAAAACTGAATGTAATATCTGATCTGCCTTCCATGGCAGTTTCCTTTATTTATTTATAAGATTATAAATCTGATATCAACAGGTAGGAAGTTCTACAGAGAGGGAGCCAGACAAGTACAGTGAAGGGTGTACTGTGAGTGGCCTCCAAACGGACTTCAGGTTTATGCAGAACCACCAGGAGTGCCTCATCTTAAGGCCTCAGTGACTGGGGAGGATGGTAAAGGTGAATGGCACACACACAAACATACACACGACTAGGATCTGGGTTAAATTTTGGATTTTAGCAGATACTTCTTAAATTGCTACAGGATCCCTGAAAAATAACATTGCCAGTGAAGAATTATATTTTTGAAGATATATAGGTAGTACAACCCATAAAATGCCCATGAATATAAAAAATACTGAATGCACTTGCACAAACATAAGAATTAAGGACTATTTTAAAGGGAATGAGGCTGATTTGACACATGTTCATCCTGTGCAAAGGATATTTGAAGTTATCCTTATGTAGTAAGTTATTGTTACTACTGCCATAATATGGAATGCTGTTTTCTGTGTGATTCTTCCACATGACTTGCTGTTTTCACATCATTGTGGCTCTTTCTAGAGGTGGCTGATGCTGGCATGAAAAATGTTGAGCCCTCAAAAGATGCAGAGAGGGGAAAGTGGTGGGTAACAGCCATAGTATAAAGATTGTTTGAAGGCCTCCACCTGATAAAGAATATCTAGCTGCATGATTGTCATAAGAAATGGCAAAAAATCAAATAATATATATTGCAAATCATACTGGAAAGAAGAATGTACTGGGGTAGTGTGAGGGGGAGAAACAGGGAAGAACAGAGGATTAAAAATATTTTTAAAAAGGTCATCCCAAGCATGACACTTCTGAAATGACACAGCACAAGGGCCCTAGCATTATCTCCAACTTTATCAGCAACCATAGCCATTATTTCATGTCAGATGAGCAAGGTGTTTTGCTCAGGCCAGTCAGAAGGACCCAGTCTACTCCCAGCAGCTTTGCATTGCCCTGAGTGCTTTCAACCTCACTGTTTTAAAATCACCCCCTTCCCACAAATTACTGCTGCATCAATTCCCTTAACCTCCCTGCTTTCGAGAGGGCTCAGGAGGCGGCCAGAAATGCCTCCCCTCCCCATCCTTCCTTTGTGCCTGCACTGCATCATTTCTTGTTTACATTCCCAGCTGGCTGGTTTGGACTGAGTGGGGAGCAGGCAGCTGGTACCTGCTCAGGGGCGGCTGGAAAGTCTCTCTCCACAGTCCAGCTCGGACAGCGTGTGCAATAAACCGGGCGCGTTGTGTTTACCAAAGTGGCCTTTCGCCAAGAGAAGCTCAGGCAAGCAAGCCGCCCTTTGTGCTCAGTCTCCCTCCCTCCCCCTCCCTCCCCGTGCTGCTTTTACTGCCTGGAGAAAAGGGACACATTTCCTGCTTTCTCCCAACACCGGCATACTTCGGGAACCACCAAACAAATTGGACAGCTCTCGCAAGTTCAGTCACCGTACAAGAAAGGAAGACTTTTTTTTTTTAAAGAGGCTTACCAGGGCGTGGTTTCAGAAATTGACATGCAGTAGCAAAGCCCCAGCATCTTGGATTTGTGATAGGGCTTGGATTCTGCCCCCGCCCGTTCCACCTTAATGACTGAACCGGCGCTTGGGGACAGCACTTCTTTTCTTTGGCCTGGCGGGGGAGCCAAATGCTATCGATTTGTAGCCAGGGAAACATCTTTTTTTTAAAAAATCGTCTCTTCCTTGCACCCCCTCCCTTTCCCTCTGGTTTGATTGCTGGTCAACTCCAGAGGATCATTGTGAGCTGGTTGCCAGAACATCAGGCCACTTATGGCCTAAATCGTACCACAAATGTCTTTTCAGTAAACCCCTCTTTTTAGCATTGCTGGCTGCGGGATTTAACAGGCAAGCGGCATATAAACAACGATGGTAAGCTATTTAATCCTTGATATTTTTAATAAAATCTCTATAGTAAATGGTGGGTTAATTCAGTTCTATGTGTTTTGGATTGATTTTCCTAGAGCGTGATCTAGGCAAAACATGTCTATTGCTTTATTTTGAGGAGGAAATTCTCAGCCCGCTTTGGCATCGCTGTTAAATCTCTCCTCCCTTTCTCCAGAGCTCAGGCAACGCTTCCTACAGATGCTCCATGTCATCCTCTGCGGATTTTTCTGATGATGATGATTTCAGCCAGAAATCTGGTTCCCTGTCTCCTGCTCCGGGTGACACCCTGCCCTGGAACCTACCTAAACATGAGAGATCCAAGAGGAAGATTCAAGGAGGAGCAGTGCTGGATCCAGCCGAGAGAGCTGTACTCAGGATAGCTGGTAAGACCAGGATGAATGAAATGGGAAACTGGAATGTGGGGAAGAGACCTAATAGCTGTGCATTTGTGTCTGTATTACTGTGGGTTTGTCCCTTATAGAGAGGAGGACAGAGTGAGAGCCTAGTTTATTGCTGCTTTTGCAGTGCAAGCCTAAACATATCTACTCAGAAGTAAGCTCCACTGCCTTCAGTGGAATTTGCATCCACGTAAATGTGTACAAGATTGCAAGACAAGAGCGCTGCACAAAAACAAAATGAAACAGCCTCCCCCCCCCCCCGCCACCAATATCCTCTATGCCCAGTTTTCCAGTGATAGTGACTAAGCTGTTTAGTCATGTTTTCTTGCTGGGCGGGTGAATGGCCCTGGGTGTGCGGGCAGGAAATGCAGCTGCAATATGTGCAGGTGCGTGCATTAAACTTTTACGGGAGGTTGCATTATTAAGAGTGCAGGATGTGAGCCACTTTGTCCATTTCATATAGTGTATTCTTTTTGGTGCAAAAACTTGAAGCCTTAGGAAGGATGAAAGCCTATATGTACATGTTTAGGAATAAGCCTGGATAAGTGCAATGAGACTTACTTTTGTAAATATAAGTAAATGTACATGGGATCAGGTAACATGAGGACTTTCAGTTTTTAAAGGCTATAATCTGATTTGGAAGGAACTGAGGGGCAGTGGCTGCATGCATTTGATTCCTCTGACTGTCCTTGTTAAGTTTAACATGGCTTGTGTCTTGAAACCAGCAGGAGCAGAGCCACTGAAAAACACTGCTCTCTCTTCTTTGCCCCTGTATAATATAGAAGAAAGAGGCCCTGCTGGGTACACAGTAGAAAGCATCAGAAAAGTTGATCTGTGTTGGGTTTGAAATAGGTCAGGGAACTTGCTTGGCTAACCCTGCTGCAAACTGAGAAGGTAGAGTAACTTGATCATTGAGAGAAAATGCTGTTTGTGCCTGTGTTATTCACAGAGCCTGCCAGGAATGATAATGTTCAGTGCATATACACAGGACCATCATAGTTAAGCTGTAAAGATGAACCAGCTTTTGTAACACTTGTTAGGGGGATGCATTGAAAAAGTGTGGTGCAGGTCTTCTGATTGGCTACATTTGTTTAAAAAAAATGTTGGGACTCTGACTCTCCTTGGAAGCTATAATTAGGAAGTTCTACTATCTAACCAGAGACAGTGGGTGGCATGGCACTTTGCATATGCTCAATTGCACACCTCTTTGTGTCTTCACATATCAAAGGGCTGAGCTTTGGAAAATGCTTCTGGAACTTGCCTTGGCTGAAATGAAATCATTCGAGAGGGGGAAGAGCTTGGGATCTGGGGGCACAAATCAGCCTCTGCCCCTCCTGTCATGCTCACAATAGAAGCTGGTGATTGCCAGAGAATGGTGTGTGTGTGTGCATGAGAAAAAGGGGGCTTGGGGAGAGACCCTAATCACAGTTAGTACTTAGGAAATAATCACAAACAGTAATCAGGTTTCTCCCCATAGAAGCCAGAAACCCCACGCCGTGAAAAACAGGCTTTTGTCAGGCCTCGCTGTTATTCTTTGAAATGCTGTCAACAAAAATGTCAAGCAGGACAAATACAGGAGAGAGACCTGGCTCTCCATCTTTGTCAGAAGTGGTTATCCTGTTTTCTCACTCTGTCTTGGTGCAGGATGCTTGGAGGGATGTGGCGGGAAGGGAGAAGGAGAGAGCCAGGAAGAGTGAGCGCTGTACCGCACTCGTCCCCAGTCAGGTGCCCCCCCAGATGTGTTAGACTGCAACTTCCATGACTAGCTTTGGGATGGTGGGAGTTGTCTACCTCGGGGTGCAGTCCTGCTTTGGGCTCTATGAAGGCGAGGAGGAGGGGTAGGGAAAAGTACCAGAGGAGGTGCCGCGGAAAGCAAGAGAGCGAAGGCTGCGGCAGCGCGGCCGGGCAGAAGGACCCAGCCTTGCCTGCGGGGACAGAGGAAAGTGTGGGGAGGGAGCAGAGCGGCGTGGGGCGGGGAGCGCACATGCGCGCTTTCTGCTGCTGGCGGCGGGCCGGCAGGAATGGTGCGACCGGCGGTGACACCTGCAGGGCTTTGGCGCCGCCCCTTGGCCTCTCGCCACTCCCAGTCGTAGGGCGCTTATTGTTGCTGTGGCTGTCGCCGTCATTAGCGGCCAGCGGGAACGTGCCAAGAGCCGGCGCGGACCCGCGGAAAGGCATCGTGCTGCTCGAGAGCCCTCGCCGCTGGGAGCCGGCCCGCGGGGAGGGGAGGAGGTCGCTTCGCCGGCCCTTTCTGGGAAGCCGAGCTATTCCTGGCGCTGATGCCACGCGTAACGGTGAAAAGGGTGGCGGTGCGAGGGACGCGGGAGGCGGCGGCGCCGGCGCCGGCGAGCCTGCAGGTGACTCGCTGGTGCAGTGAGACTGTCTGTGCCCGGGGAGCGACGGCGGAGTCTTTGAAACGAAAACAACAAGCCAGGCCCCCCTGCATTATGGGCCATACAAAGCCGAGCAGCGAGAAGGGAGCGCAGGCTCCTTTGTAATGCCAGCGGGCCCAACGTTGAAAGGAAACCTCCCAAGAAGAGGGAGAGCTCTGTGTCTGTTGCAGCAAAACAACAAAAGGCTCTTCTGACACACATGCAACAGACAAACACATTTTTGACGGCATTAAGCCATAAGTCTTCCTCTTTGTTGTTTGGGCTGCAAGGGAGACTGGCACCCCTCCACGATGGAGTTGGACATGAGGGACAAAAAGAGGAATGGCTGTGGATTTGGGAATTTGAGGGGTAGCCATTAAAAAGAAAAGGCAGACAATAAAAGTGTTTGCTCTTGGAACTGAGGATGTATTTCTCTTCCTTTGGCGAGAGAAAGGATAGAAAGCAGGACCAAGGCAGATTAGTTTATCCACAGCTAGTTAACAGTCCAAACAACTGTAAATGTACATCCTTGGCATAGAAGTTGTGGTCCTTCTCAGGTAAACACTCCCCAAACATAGGAATTGCCATCTTCAAGCAGCTGTCCATGATTCCAACAGAGGAGTTTTAGGACAGAACTAAAGATGGTCCACATCTTATGGGGAACTTAGAAAAGCTCTGTGGAGTCCCTTCCTTTTTGAAATCTTACTCTGCTGCCACCGTTATTTTCCAGTTTTTTGAAATGACTATCCAGCTGCTCATGTAGTTCAGCCCAGCATAGTCCAATCATAAGTCTATGCCTGTTTACTCATAAATAAACCTCACTGTGTTTTGAGGGATTTCTAATTTAAGTGTACATGTACGACTGTTCTGGGAAAAATGGTGGAAAATAAGAGGATACAATGATCCATGGTAAAGGAGTAACTTTTGGGAGAGATGGGATGAAGGGGTCTGTACTGTGGGAGGGCAAGGAAGAAAAGCCTGAGCTGGAGGTCACCTCCAGGGTCCAGTCTGTGCCATCCATGACTGCCTCCCTCCTTTCGCTCGCTCGCTCGCTCTCTCGCTCTCTCGCTCTCTCTCTGGCTGTTAAGCTAAGAGCACGGAGATTTGCTGCTAATGAAATCTGAGAGGGAGGAAGCCCTTTTCATTGGAGGCACACACGTGTTCCCACACCGCTCGGGGAGGGGGCATGGGCGTTTCCTCGGACAGCTTGCACTGCTACAGCCCCCTCCTTCCTTCCTTCCCTCCCTCCAGCCTTTTTGTGCCGCTCTCCAAGGCTTCTCTGCTGCTCGGAGCCTTGAAGAGACCTGATCAAGACAGTGTCAAAACTTCAACCATGGCTGGTTATCTCTCCCCTGGTGCTCACTTCTTTACGGAGGAACAGGAGTACCTGCAGGCTTATGAAGATGTGCTGGAGAGATACAAAGGTACTGTGAAGCTTAGGCTGTGCCCCAGTGTAACCCAGGAGCAGGATTTATCTGCTGCAGTACAGATGAGCTGGAGCTTTTCCTTAAAATAGCTACTGGTTGTTGTGGTGGAACAGGTGGCAGGATCAGGGCCCCGAGACATTTAGCTATTACAGTCCACTATATGGGGCTGCCAGTAGACAGTGTGCAGACTATAGAAAAATGCTAACTTCTGATTCCTTAGGGTTTGGGTCATTTTTCATGCAGCAAGGATTTCTGTCCTCTTTCTTTCATATAAAGTACTTAAGAGCTGCTGTCCTTTTTCTGCTTGGGTGTGAAAATGCTGCTGAGATCCCAATGAGATTATTCTAAGATGGTACTGCATGCTGCTTGTCTATGATAAGGCCTGCTTCACTGTTCATTTTGCAGCATAGTGCTGCATTCTAGGTTTTTAACCAATGTCCTTTTAATATCCTTTTTTATTAACAAGTTGAAAGCTAAAAATATACATCAACTATTTTCTTTGCAGTACTTATCTGTGCTTAAAGGCCATCCTGTTCTGTCTTTCTGTGTGTCAACTACTGCTAGGAGGATGACTTTGCATCTTGCGTGGGGCTAGGACAACAGCAGCAGGCCCTTATTTTTATTTCCCCATCATTTACTCGATGGAGATAGAAGTTTCTAGTCTCCATAAAAAATCCAGTGATTGCTTGTATCATATTAGGAATACCACTTTTATTCTTCTGTTATTCTAGGTGGTCTGGAAATGTTCTTAGATCTATTAGGCATCAGTTTGGAATGATAAGTAGATTTCTTCATAGTACTGTTTGAAAACAAATAGCTATTAGCAGCTATAGCCCAGTTGTTACTGTGGAACCCAACATTTTGGCTGGATCTTTCTCCACAAATATATATTGTAATGTGTACCATTTGCTGTTATTTGAAGTATCTGAAGGACAAGAAGATGATCTTAATTCCTTAATTAAATGATTTAAAGTTTTCAACTTATGAATGCCTAAAAGTTAACAAGGCTTCAGCTGATCTATACCTGTTGTTTTAGTGGGAATGGCATAGTTGTAATCCTTCCCTTTCTGTTCATTTTTGCTGCTTTTGATGAAAAAATAACATGCAAACTAGCTTTCAGATTTGGTCTTAAGAGATTATTCAGTTATGGTAGATTACTCCAAATCTGCTTCACTTATAATTTATGTGATGTTAAAAGGAACTTAATGATTCCTTTGTGTCTGTGGCCAATTGTGTCAGTGCTGCTATGGCGTAAGTGCAATATTGAACAGTTGAAAAGCATAAGGCTACTATTAGCTTAGAACTGCTACAGTACTTAGAAAATGCTTGTGGAAAAGAGGAATATCGATTCCAATATGCACTACCAGTGCTTTCATAAAATTTACATTATTCCTAAAGCTGCTGTGCTCAAGCTATAAAAGCAAAACCTTTCCATATTTCATTTTTCTTTCAATTTGACATGAGCCTCTAAATAAATTTATGTAACATTACTAATTATTACTACTGCTGCTACTACTTTTTTCTTTTCTTTTGTTCCTTTTTCCAGCAAACACCTATTGCACTTTTGCAATGCTTCAATTCACAAATACTCAATGATTTTACATTTTTAATGGTTTTATTTTACAGGTTCACTTTTTAGGGCCTGTGAGGGCACAATTGAAATCATAGTCTAATTGCAATCCTTTGTATGTTCACTTGGAAATAAACCTCATTGGGTCCAATGGGACCTATGTCCAGGTAGGAATTCAGCCTTGGTTACATTTGGAGTGTCGTCTTTGTGACTATTTAGTAAACTCTCAATAACAATGGAAAATATGAAGGTAAAACCTTTAATTCCAAACATGGAGAGAAACATGGACATGTACCAAGGCACTACATTGGGCCTAACCCCCAAATATATATTTACTGCATGTCCTCACCTTCATATTTCACACATCTGAAATGGTGGAATTTCTGCTGGCCCCATACACCTACAGTTATAGAAACTAATAACTATTCATACAGAACAACTGTAAAACCTGAATGCCCATCTTCATTAGCATAAAAAGAAACATCCAGCCAGTTCAGTAGAAAATGGATGAGCATTGCAAAGTGGATGAAGATAGGCATTCAGATCCACATCTGCATTTGGAAAATGTGCCTATTCAACTCCTGGAACTTGCCCAATCTACCCAGGCTGTAGTATGAAGCTGTTCTTAAACTTGTAAAATTACCTGCATTGATTTCTCTAAATGTTCTCTGAAAAATGTTGCATTGTCTCAAGGAGAACTTGGACTAGGTGCAATAAGTCTGAAATCTGAACTATAGCAGCTGAAATATAGCAGTATTGGAAAGAGCAAAGATTTCTTTTTATGGCTGATCTGCTTAGCTCATCAATTACTTTACTTGAAAGCTTGAGACATACTAGATCAAGTCACTGGGAAAAGAAAAAAGGGTCGGACTCATCATGGAGTATGGAAAAATTGGCATATTCATTAGAAAATGTGACCCTAAGCCAGTTCAGTGTTCCCATTAGAATATCAGTGCTATGAGTTCACAACAGTGACTGTTATTCTGATGACTTGTTATGGGAGCTGATCTAATCTAAAAAGAATGACTACAATATTTGCCATCAATTGGGAATTACATTTCACATAACTCTGAAATAAAACTGCTCTTATGCTTACTTCCTTTAATCTAATAAATATTACATGCAAGTTCTGCTTCTGCACTGTAAGATACAATCAGTTATTTGAATTCAAAAAATGTTTTCCCTTGGTTACAGAATACTCTTGGATGTTTCAGGGTGCCAAGTTATCTATGGCCCAGCTGTTGAATACTGTTAACTAGCAGAGTCAGCTGTAGAAAATTCATTGCCGGTCTTGTGGGTGGGAATCACATGTTGTGTGTATGGTTAGTAGATCACAAGCATAGGATTTTAGAATAGTTACTTAAAAAGAGTATAATTAGGTTAATATTTTACTATTATAGGTAAGTTAGTTTTTGGATTGACTACCAGTGATGTAACCTCCACTGTGCGTCTACAAACACTGTTGCTCATGTATTTTTTCTGACAGTAAATAAATGACAACTGTTAATCTGAGATAACATAGAAGAGCTGTTAATTGCAAGAGAAGAGAGAGATTGGTTCTGATTCATAGTTAAGTCACTGAGTCAATAGTATTTGATTTATTGCCTTGATCCTTTTGAAACATCTTTACACAGAGAATCTCTAAAGCTTTCTGAATGGGAAAAATGTACTACTCAGCTGATACAGAAATGATCATGAATACAGCCAGTTATTCATGGAAGAAAAAAAAATGCTTCTTTGTGTGTTCTCCAAAAATGACCCAGTGAGATGTCTTCTATGCTATGAAACATCTTTTATGTTAGACTTCCAACATTAGTTGGGTTGCGATTTAACCCAGAAATAAAAAATGAGGCAAAACAGTTTAACAAACTCGCTTATCAAGATATGCATCTTAAAAATCTCAGTGAGTACAAGGTATTCAGATTGTTAGCAAATCACAGCTGGGAAGTGGAGTCCTGTGAAAATGTGTGGGAACGGCTTTTTTAATGCACTATCTTCTTTGTACACATTTCCCCTTTAAACTCCACTATGCATCCACTACTCCTTCCATCTCCTCTTGATACAGATCACAGGTAGAAAGAGCACTTACCCTTACAAGTTTTCAGACAGCCCACTGTTTGCTTCAAACTGTTTTCTGCCTGTGCATTAGCCCCTTTGTGTGAACTGATGGCTTGCCAGAAAGCTATAGCAAGGACAGCTTTTTTTCTCCTGAGGGCTGCCCTGAAGCTGCAAACAACAGATAAAGAGCTGCATTCTAGGCCAGGTTGGAACCAGCAGTGGGTGGGACCTGGGCACCCACCTTACACACACACACACACACACACACACACACACACACACGACCTCTTGTTGCTCCTATTGTGCACCCTCCATACTGCCCAGTTGATCAGTCCTTGGAATAGCTGAGAAGTGGTCCACCCAGTGTGCTTCTCAGCTGTTCCTGGTGCTAATCAGCTGGGCAGTGTTTTCGGAGACAAACAATGGGATCTTTGCAATCCCATTGTATACATCTCCCCACTGACTGGCTAGTATGTGCTGGGAACAGATGAGCGCACCAGTAGGGTGTACTTCTCAGCTGCTTTCAGTGATGATCAGGAATGTGAGGTGGCCATTCAATTGGGGTAGTACAGGCTTCCAGTATTCAGTCTAACAGAAGATGAAGCTAGGGTGCCAGTGCTTCTTGTGATGGGGCTGCTGAACTGGTAAAATTATCTTAAATGAGATTCAGTGCTCATGATGTCCTAACAAATTCAGTCTGCCAGGGCATTTACTTTGCTGGCACTACATGCTGTGAGCAGGCTACACACTTTTCTGTTCTGGGATTTCTGTGTCGGCAGTTTCACTTTTTAGCAGCTAGGGCTCATCAGAATCTTCCATGATGTCACAGACCCTCAGCCAGTGGCCAGCCTTGTGCATGTACATGTTTTATGTGTCTCCCCGTTAACATGGATGGGTGTTTCAGATCTTACCCTTAGTGATGGCATCATGTCAGTCATACTAACATAATTTAGACACTTTAAAAATGTCAGTAATGATGAAGGTTTTCTGCTTTTAGTGATCTTATTTCGTATGAGTGAAAAAGGCTCTGCCCACAACGGAACAAACATGATTAGTTAATAATGACTATTTTATTCCATGGTTTGTAGTGGGAAAAGCATTACAACTACTATCTGTTCCATAACTGTATATATTAATAATATGCTATCTGTAGTTGCTCAAACTTTTATTTATCACAGATATTACCCAAATTGTTTTAAGAATGCCATCTCAGGCAAAGATTGTCATGAGAATGTGCCTAATGTTTCCCAAGTTCTCGACAGGAGTTAAGGCATTAGCAATGCTGCATGAGCTGAATGCTCCTTCTCTTGCAGAACTCCTCTCTGCCTCCTTTTTTAGTATTAACTGTTAAAACTGGACTGATGCTGATGTTAGTTCTGGCTAACTTTAAATCAGAATTTGCAGTTATTGGTTAAATGCACCTCAGTTACTAGATAAAATGTTATAGTTAATGCTACAAACAATAGGAGAAAGGATTTGCCAGTACTGGATGGGAATAAGTAAGCCATTAGGATACTCCTAATAGCTTAAAAACAGATAAAAATAGGAAGTACTGGTTCAGGTGTATTTTTAATGACAGAAGAATGCACCATAGTGAGCCTTGGACTCATGAGCTTTCCCCCTCACTTATGAGAGAAAGAGATTTAAAGCTTCCACTTTTGATTTTGAATAAACTATAGTTTCCTTGTAATATAACAATGCAGGAAATAGTTGATTTTGACAGATTTTAATGCAAACAAACTAGGATCAATTTGTGGCTTCTGATCCTGGTTTAATAACCATTGTTGGAGTAAATCACACTTTCCTGAGTCAGCTGTGCTTTATTCAAATCCAAAAGTGTAAGTGTTCACACTCCTGAAGGAGGAGAGGAGGGGGAAGTATACAAGACTGAGAATGACTGAAGCGTGTTCTCATAATTCTAAAATATGGTTTAGCGTTACATCTGAACCAGGTCGTTGTGTTGCCACCACCTCAGAATGGTCAAATTCCACTTGAATTTCTGTCTCATTGTCTCAAATCATTAATAATAGAATTTATTTAATATTCAAATACTATACTGAAAGTTAAAAATGCAGAGTATGATTCAGTCAAAATACTTAACTAAGTTGGAGTTGAGTCCAGTTGATACCCATGTGAGAGAAGAAAATGCTTAATTCACTTACATTCTTGCTCAAAATAATGAGATGTAAAAACGCATAACTTGTCAGACAGAAACTCATATTTCTTTAAGACAGGAGCCATGCCTGTAATGCATACACAAAATATACTTGATGTTAAGTTGCTTGTATGAACTATTGTTTAGACCCAACATTCCATAAATGTCAGATATGAATGCCGCCTTTTGCATGCTGAAAATATTTTTTGAAAGACAATGCCTCTATTTTCACCCTTTGGAGAAAATAATCCACGCTACTGATAATTGAACTTACTTTTATCTGAATAAATGATAGATATGCATGTCTAAGATTTGGTCCTTTAAAGGGTTAAGGGTTATTTTAAAGTGTCCTGACCCTGCAGTCTTACACAGTTAAATGGGACATAATGTAAGTATTGCTCCTGTCCTTCCCTCATTGACGAGCTTTGCATGCTCAGAGAAAGAAAATAAACCACTGTGGCTTATTTTCCTATACCATGTTTGTTGATCACATGCCACCTAATTACCAAAATTATTGTTTCTGAGTGTTCCTTGTCATGTCATTTAAACCTGGTGAAAGGTGATGGCAGGTGGGTTTACAAATCATCCTGGAACCTAGGGTTGCAAATAGTTTATAAATAACCTATATCATCCACACTCACTGGGTTTAGATCAGTGGTTTTCAACCTTTTTACAGTTGGGGACTGGCAAAAATAAGAAAATTATTTAGGGGACTGCTGGGGCAGAAATAAAAAGCATTATGTACATAATCTAGTATTTTGTGTATTAGTTTTTAGATACAGTACCAACATACGAAATTTCTCTGAAATAACCAGAAACTGAGCGATAAAATGCTAATAAAAGAATAAAATATTGAAATTAAATGTAATCAAATACAACTGATATTTTTAGAGAGCAATAGGTAATTCAGATAAGGCCACTGTGAAATCTGCTGTTGATTCTTTTCAGGAATACTTGATCAACAATTTACAATTGCAAAATACAAAATCAATATAAATGCAATACTAAGAGCAAATACAAATTCAAATACAATATTAACAGCAGAGCAATACAAAATCAAATGAAGTTACTTAATACAATAATATTCATAGTGTTAAATAATGAAATACAAGGAATCTCACCTGCTCACCCCCCACCCATACACACCAGCACAGACCGGCTGAGGGAATGCTCTCAGCACTACCCCACCTCAGCATTTCCCTTCCCAGCAGAAAGCACAGCAGAGAAAGGAAAAGGCCCGGTTTTCGGGGCCGGTCCACAGGGCAAACCCAGCGCAGTTCCCAGCTAGCTGCTTTTGAGCTGCCTCTCCCCTCCGCAGCCTCCTTGGCCGAGGAAGAGGTGGGGAATTGGCAGCGAGAGAGCACAGCTAGCCCTGCACTTGTTCTGGCGAGCGAGATGCTTCTGTCGTGTGTGTGCACAACAGCGGCTCTTTCATAGACGGGCAGGAATTCCTGCAGACTGGTGCTGGTCTGCAGACCGGCGGTTGAAAACCACCAGGTTCGATAACACAACAAACTGTATCAGGCAAGGGTAGTTATAATAATTAGCCGGGGTGCAACTGGTACGTGCATGGTGAGAAACCGAATCGTGCATACCTGCCCATTAACTTCACACACAGTTTATGTGGAGAAAGAAATATAGTCAAAGGTGAGCTGCAGCACAGCTGGAAGCTCTTCTTACAAGAATCCACTGCGTCTCTCTTCCTTCCGCTGATGCATAGGAAATCATCTTGGAAAGTAAAAGCTCCTTCCTTGACAGAGTTCCCATATTGGAAAACTTGTTATTAACTCTTTCGGTATGGAATTTAAATTCTGGTTCTAAATGAACAAAAGGGATCTTGTATGATACAACTGATCTTGAATTGATCCCGTGAATGCTTGCAAGTCTAGTATGCAAACAGAACTCCCTTGTCTTCATACGATGCATTTCATTGCCGCATGTACAGTCTGAATCTTCTCATAGGTAAGTGTGCCAACCTGCTGTTTGAAGTCATCGGTTGACGTACCTATTAGTAACTGGATTTACTGAGTAGTGAAGATCCCTACCTGCCCTGTATTGCAGGCCTGGTGCTTCTTTCCTTGCACGTTCAGATGTTATAAAGAAGCTTGTGGGCAAGTGAGAACCTCCTTATTGAGATATTTCTCAGTACAAGATGTGGAATTAGAGCTTAATTTGGAGCATTCCCTTGAAATACAGACCAGACCATGTGTGATGTTGATGAAACAAGCTGAACCAAAATGCTGATGCAGCTGCACAACATGACAGAGAACTCAAAACTAGATCAGTTGTTCTACATATCAGTGCACTTGGTATCTGGTCCCATATTGCAGTCCCATTTTACTTCTGCTGTATTTCTTAACAAGTTGTATAGTTTACAAACAAGAGGAATCAGAATGTTTCATTCTAGCCTGTTCGTCTGACCAGAAGAGCGAAAAGTTATTTCAGGAGTTTATAATAGGGCAGCTTCATTGCTCTAAGATGAACTTACAGTACCCAGTTATCTGTTGGTTGTGACATTTTACACCACTTGTATCTAAAATTAGCCATGTTCTGCATCTCTGCCAGGAGCTGGCAATAACGTATATGCATGCATGTGTTATGGTTTACCCAATTGAGACTCATTTACCTGTGAATATTATATGTGTATTGTACCGCAACTGTCATAGCATTTTCCAGAGTACAAGGAAAATCATTAGGGCGATTAGAGAAATAGTTATACCTCTGTTCCCTTGGCTTGGTTTTGCACTGTCATGGTTACCATCTAAATGGCCATTTCTGTGATTGTAGCTCCTCAGCAGAACAAAAATAGCTAAATCATTGCAAATGCGTATAACAGACTTAGCAATGGAAATAACAATCCACTCTGTAAAGATCTTCAGCAACAATTGTAGAGAAACAAATGGTAGATGTGTCTATTTCAGGCAGAGTTCCCACTGACTTCAGTAATGGCAACCACAAAATCGTGCTGCAGGATTAGTGTTCAGATTCTTCTGCTGTTAAATAATTTTGTACTGTAGATAAATGATTCACTGTACTAAAATTTAGAAGGCATGGCTCATCTTTGAAACTAACTTGCTAGGATTAGAAATGGAATGACCAGAGGTGGGGGTGGAGGAAAATGGAGACATTACAAACAAAAAATCCCCCCCCCCCCAAGCCTCAGATGGCTAATTGGAATTTTTAAGAAATGCTAAAAAACCTCCCTAAACCTACCTTCATATGAAGCATCTCCTCTTTCACAATCATCAGTGAAACTATGTTAAACCATTGTAGGAATCTTCATACCTAAGGTTTTCCTTTTCATAGAAGAGTCTTTTCTGTTTCAGTTTGATACAAGTGGAGGCATATATGATACTTCCAAGCTCATATTATTGTTTGCTTCTTTTAGTTTGCTATAGCTTCCCCCATGCTGATG
>NW_025335349.1:1598967-1801930 GCF_004798865.1 Varanus komodoensis | reverse complement strand
CATCAGGTTGAAGAAGTCAGTTCTATTTCATAGTAATGTCTAGTAGTTTGTAAAGATGCTAAAAATGCCATTTT
This sequence comes from Varanus komodoensis, assembly GCF_004798865.1. Taxonomy (NCBI): domain Eukaryota; kingdom Metazoa; phylum Chordata; class Lepidosauria; order Squamata; family Varanidae; genus Varanus; species Varanus komodoensis. The sequence continues at coordinate 1,801,856 of NW_025335349.1, read as the reverse complement.
CAAAGCAATCACAGCAAAATCAAATGTATCTCATCCCAATATTTCTTAAATTGGAAGTGCCTGGAAGCATTATCATTTAGAGCACTGGCATCTTCTTACGGAGTTATGGTTAGCTGGGAGAACTGGATCAGTCTCGGACAGGTGAATGTAGCCACTTTGATATCTCTCCTAATCAGCTTTCCCATGTGGATAGGATGTTTGCCTTCAACAGTGATCTCTTGGCTTGGAAGCAGAGCATATTTTTGTATATTGGCACTGATCTTTTCAAGCGGAGAATAGAAACAGCAGCCCTGGAGGCCTTGGATTAGCTATTCCACATCTTCCCTTATCACTTCTATGCTAGGCAAGACAACAGTGCTATTAAATATCTAGCTGACTCCTTTGATATTAGTAAGGGCAAACCAGTGCTCTGTGGCTATTTCTGCTTTTGCTACATACACCATGTTGACCTGCCGTCTTTCTTATGCCTACTTTTGCCACTGATTCATGTAGAACCTTTGGCTATTGACCCTTGCTTGGTTTCTTTAGAAGCATATTCCTGGCTTGCCTCCACATTCCAGTGCTTTGTTTGGACTGACATTTGATTCGTGACTGTCCCAAGCATGGCAATTCTGAAGTACTCCCCCAGGGTGAGAGTGGGAACTGGGAACTGAAGCTTGTTTAATACAGCAGTGCTTCTGGCAGGTACTGGTGACAGGGGTATTGAATATCTTTTCATATGTTTCAAAATTGTATGTGGTCAGATATTGACCTTGAGATTTATGGGAACATAAAAGCACTTACCATGAAAAAGTGACATCAGTTCTACTCATCCAAGTTTACTCTTGCCTCCAGTCAGACAGACCCAAGAGCTGTTTGTTGATTTTAGGATGGTTTATGACAGCCTTCTCCAACATGGTGTGCTCCAGATGTTTTGAAGTACAGCTTTCCTGATGATTAATCATGTTGACTGGTGTTGGTGGGAGCTGAAGTCCAAAATCTTCTCGAGTTCAGGGTTGGAGAAAGCTGCTCTATGATGTGCACAAGGCTAGGATTGCAGCCACAAGCAGTGATCTGGTGAAATACCCTTAACTTGCAAGTGGCATTTCCTCATGACTGCTTGCGGTAGGAAGAAGAACTCCTACAGCACCACATGCCATGGCTGAGAGTGCATGTCATATGTAGGATCACAGGCACTGCAGGATAACACTCGTATTGTACAAACTGGCGTATAAGACAACCTTTGAAAACGGAAATAGTGAGGCAAAAATCTGGGGTCTTCTTATAGGTCAGGTGAAAAATTTTCATCATTTCACCATATAAAAGGGTCTTGGAAACCCTAGACAACCCTTGGAAATAGTGGAGTAAAAATTGGGGGTTGTCTTAATATGCCCAACATATGACAACCAGCAGAAAAACAGCACAAAATACTGACCTTGTCTTATACACAGGTTGCTGGTATATATGGTATGTTGAATGGTTTATTACTACTTTATGCATCAGAATCCTTTTACACATTTTAAGGACTACATCAGTATGGTGAGAACATTATGCAACTTACGTTTTGACAGAGTGAGTGAAACTTGTAAAACTATGGCAACCATATAATGCTGAACATGTGTTAAGACATGAATTAAAGAGACAGACACTCCTCACTCCCCCGCTCATTGAATTGCTGTTAAAAATCAGATGTAAGTGTTCCATGAAATAGGATAGCTGGTGGAATTCAGTCTACTGCAATTTGGGAAATTTATTGTTCATGGTGAAGAGAAACACTTAAGAAAAACCATTCTAGATAAGACCAATAGTTCATCTAGTACAACATTCTGTGAAGAGGTACTTCCTTTTGTCTATTCTGAATCTCCAGCCATAAGCCTCATGAGATGACCCTGCATTCTAGTATTATAAGAGATAAAGACAACTTTGTGGATGTTTTTATGCTGGAATGGTTCCTTGTAAACATAGGTCTCCTCTTCCCATAGAAAGGAAGATAATTTAGCTAGAAATGTGTATTACAGCATAAAACATTTTTTGCCCTCTGCTAGCTGCAGCTGGAGTGGTGAAAGTGAAAAGCAGTATGATAGTATGAGTACATATGAATTTAATGAATCCTTTGGAGAATCCTTGGTGAATTAAACCAGTCTTGTGTTAAGCACGACTTTGGTAGCCATAGGAAACAAGAAATTGCATGCTGGTCAATGTGTGGGCTGGTGAGGGAGAGATGACGCATTTCATCATACACCCAGCAACGAAACCAGCATCACCGAGTGAAATCCCCTTCTCTGCACCCAGCACAGGAATACAGTGGGTTTTTATTTTCCTCTATCAGGTCCCAGCAAGCTAGTACATTTTTGTTTTTGCTGACTAGTAACTTTTGTGGGGGGAGTTATTCATAAGGCTGAATTAGATAATATAATCTGTTTAAACTCCCTGCCCACTTCTGACAGCGTGCACGAACATATTTCTCATCTAAGTTAAGGAGTTTTTCAAGAAAGATGATATAAGAGGGCAGATAAAAAGCAATGTTTAGTTTTTATCAAAGTAGAAAAATCAGATTTTAAAACATATACAATGGAGCTTTCAGTGTTTAAAAAAAGGGAAAAAAGTTTTTCTTAAATAATTAATATGCAAACGTTAAATGAGCTGGGTATAGGAATGTTGGTCATACAGTTGAAGCTCCCTTCACACCCGGAAGAGGTTAATCTCACCATATGAGCAGGAGCAAGAGCACCATATTACAGTTCTGCTCATAGGCTTCGACATGTGCAATGAGGAGGCCTTCATGCTGCATATGCTATATGTTGTGAGGCCTCCTCGCTGCAGATGTTTGTGCGGTACGTATTTGCACCTATGAGTAGAACTATTGTATGACATCAAGAGCAAGGCTACCTGGGTGGTCCTACTATCACTGATAGTGTAAGTTTCAGCACTTCTGATGACACCTGAATGGAGCTCTAATAAGTGTCTCTACAAGAAACATTGACTTAAAGGAAGACTATTGAAGTGAAGAATCAGTCTTGATCAAACACATAACAATATTTAAATTCTACTGGATGAAAGTACTTCATTTAAATCCGATGAGCATAAATTGTTTTAGTCATCCCAGTCAATCATACTTGTTAGCTACTGATTCCAGTTCTGCTCCCAGACACACAGAAAGAGAGACTTTGAGTAAAAGGTGAAGACAGAACTGTGCAAAAGGTAGCAAGTAAAGCCTTGGGATATCAATGCATTTGAACATTTGTGAGGAACTGATGCAACTTCTTAAGAGACTTGCAGGAGACCAGCATGTTCTCCTCAGTGTTCAAGTTTTGTACTTGTAAATAAACAGATGTTACAGAAGCACCTTAAGTCCTCAGTGCTCGCACTTTTAAATGAAACTGGTCTTGTAAATGGGTGCTCCATGAGCTTCCCACTGATCAGGGAAGTGGGGCAGCATGAAGTGAAGACATGTAGCACAGCACGTCCATCTAATTCAGATAGTGTCCATTACGGTTAAATCAGCTGCCGCCCACTAGGCATTTCTGTTTTCGTAGCTTTTCTCAATGGAAAATTTTGTGATGGCAGACAGAATTTTGGGACCAGAATAATTTTACCAAATGTAGCTTATTTTTTCAGCCTAAAGGTCAAATTAAGCTTCAGAAAGGCTTCTGTGTGCCACATTCCAGTTCTGGGTGAGGTCAACAGCAAAAGGAACAGAGCCAAGCACCCAAAATACCAGCATATTTTAGGTTAAAGCTGTTACACCACTACGTAAGCTTTAAGAGAGATGTTTTAGCTTTTTAGAATGGAGTAAAACAGTGTGCACAAACTGGAAAATTAACAAATAATCAGTGGCTGGGGAGATCAAGATCAAATCAGGGAAGGGAAGGGAAGCGGGGAGCTCCAGAAGGCCAAATTGGATTGGTGAAGGCACCCATGGTGAGCTAGATTTAGGTCATATGCCTGAAGTACCAAACACCTGCATTATGCACTACTGCTGTGCTGTATATATGGGATGGGATGGTGTCACTTAGTGTCCTGCAATAGCAGGCGTTGGACCTGATGGCCTTCTGGCCCAACTCTATTATTCTATGATTCTATATGCATTGTCCATAGACCAATGCCTATCAAAAATCTAAAATGATTTCTAGTACTTATTAGAACTCAGGCAAAAACTTTTTTTCCTGTTATAGGGTACCTATAGCAGAACCTATTATTTAAACATTACTTGGCTGTATTAACCAGGCTGTGAAGGAGTTAATTCGGCTGTTTAAATAGTCTTCCTGGCTAGGGAGGCTTGGAATGATAGTGTGCAGCAGGAGGATGAAGTTATCCCTCTAGTTATAACCCTACTGTAAAATAAAGCAGCTTCCCAAGATGAAGTTGCACTTCCAAAATCAACAACATCAAGAAGATGTGTGGGGGAGGGGGGGAAGCTTTTTAAATAATGGGACTAGAATGCTATCCGCAGCAGGAGGCCAGGAATCTGATGCTGGTGTAAGAGCACTTAAGCAAAGAGGGGGTGAATAAACTAAACCTGTTGGTAGCCGTAGGCCTGATTCACTTGGAAAGTCAAGGAGAAGTAGTAATTTGCAAGTAATAAAGTATCATTAATTGCCGAAAGAACATTTGAAGTATTAGTATGGTATGGACCAATCAGTCCCTTCGTGACTGCATCCTGCTATATTTACTAGGAGAGCTCCAGCTTTCCTATTGCCCTAGAGCAGTGATGGTGAACCTTTTAGAGACCGAGTGCACAAACTGCAACCCAAAACCCACTTATTTATCACAAAGTGCCAACACTGCAATCAAACCTGAATACTGAGGTTTTAGTTTAGAAAAAACAACTCACAGCCAGTCCAAGCAAATATATATGTGTGTGTGTGTGTCCTTGACACAGCGCACTGACCGGCCATGCGAAAGCTTGGATGTGTCGCAACTAATGAGTCGCGGCCCATGATGTCATCGCCTGGTGCTGCTACTCCTTTCCGAGCATGCGCATGGGCCCTGTGTGTGCTGTTATCCAGTGCTCGGCTGCTGGGGTGATGCTGGGGAGACTTGGCTCGTGTACTGACAGAGAGGGCTCTGTGTGCCCGCTATGGCACACATGCCATAGGTTCGCCACCACTGCCCTAGAGTGTTTTAAAAAATGGATGAGTGTAATCCTTCCCACATGCTGATGCCTGGGAGAGGGGGTAAGGGTTGTTTGTTTGTTTGTTTATACCCCTGCATTCATCAATAACGTGGATTCAAGGTGGCTTACGATCATAGAAATATATTAAATAAAACTTGATTAAAATATCATAAAGTAAATGCATAAAAGATAATTAAAACACAACAATACTGTAATAAAACCAGTACCAATCCTGCAGCTCAGCTCACACACCAACAGCCTGCTTGAATAAGAATGTCTGCCTCCCAAGAGGAAGGACAGCAGAAAAAGAGCAAACTTGGCCTCTCTCAGCAGGAAACTCTACTGTTTGGGACTTTTCTGCATTGCTTCTAAATAAACCTCTGAAGGTGGCAATGACAAAAGAAGGGCTTCTCTCAAAGTTGTTTAAACCTGGGCATGTTTACAATGAGAGAAGGCAGTCTTTTAGGTTGCTTGGACCCCAGCTGTACAGGACATTATGAGTCTTATATAACCACCTCTTTGACTTGTGTGCAGGATCAGATCAGTACCCAGTAAAGCTGCTGTAACAAGGTATTATGCGGCCCCTGTAACTGTCAACAGTCAGGCTGCAGTATTTTTGTCCAGCTATAGTGGGTTATAGTAGTCCATATGGGTCAGGACTGCACATGGCTGGCTGGATGTTCTGACAAAATGAGCAATGTTGGAACTTCCAAGGATTCATGAAGCATTTTGTTTGTTTGTTTGTTTGCTTAAAACTTTCATATACCATCCCATCACAGACATCTTGAGACAGTTCACAATAAACAGCAATAAAATAAGATAAAAAATAAAAGTAGCACAGCATCCAATATTAAATATAAAACTACAGATTAAGACAAATTAGCAATTAAAATAGTGGGAAAATAAAAGGGTTTTCACCTGGCACTGAAAAGAAAAAAGCATTGGCGCCAGGTGACCCTCTCTGGGGAGCGTGTTCCACAGTTGGTGTGCCACTGCAGAGAAGGCCCTCCTCTGGGTAGCCACCCTTCCAGTCTCTTTCAAGGATAGCTCCCAGAGGAGGACCTCTGCCTCAGATCTCAAGGAGTGGGAGTGCACATAGGGAGGAAGGGCATTCTTCAGGAATCCAGGACCCAAGCCATTTAGGGATTTACAGGTCATCACCAACACCTTAAATTGGACTTGGACTTCAATTGGTAGCCAGTGTATTATATCTGAATACCTGCTGGTCCTCATTAATATCCTGGCAGCTCTGTTCTGAACAAACTGAAGTATCTGAACCATTTTCAAGGGCAGCCCCACATAGAGCGCATTCCAATAATCCATTCAGGAAGTTACCATGGCATGGGTCACTGTTGCAAGGCAGTGCTTATCCACGTAAGGGTGCAGTTGGTAGACCAGCCGAAGCTGGAGAAAAGCACTCCTCACCACCGCTGTCACCTGAGATTCCAGGGAAAGCTCCGGATCGAGGAACATTCCCAAACTGTGCAGCCCTGTCCAGAACAGGGCAGCTGTCACGCACCTGGAGGGCTGAACCGCCTACCAGAGGACCTCTGTTTTATCTGGATTGAGCTTCAATTTATTGACCCTCATCCAACTCATTACCCAAGCCAGGCCCTGGTTAAGGACAGCTACTGCCTCACCTGGACTAGATGTAAAAGAGAGATAGAGCTGGGTGTCATCAGTGTACTGATGACTCTGCAGCCCAAATCTCCGGCTAACCTCTCCCAGCAGTTTCATGTAGATGTTGAAAAGCATGGGGGATAAAATGGAACCCTGCAGAACTCCATGGCAAAGTTGCCATGGCGCAGAGCGAAAGTCCCCCAGCACCACCTGGAATCGGCCGGACAGGTAGGAGTGGAACCACCACAGAGCAGTGCTTCCAACTCCCAACCTGGTCAGCCTATTCAGAGGGACACCATGGTCGATGGTATCGAAAGCCGCTGAGAGGTCCAGGAGAACCAACAGGGACGCACTCCCCTGTCCCTTTTTCTGCACAGGTCATTATACAGGGCAACCAAAGTAGTTTCTGTTCCATAGCCAGACCTGAAACCAGATTGAAATGAGTCAAGATGATCCGTTTCCTCCAGGAGCATCTGGTGTTGTCCGGTCACTACCTGCTTGAATACCTTGCCCAAGAACGGAATATTAGCCACTGGCCTATAATTGGCAGCTATCTCTGGGCCCAGGGACGCTCTCTTCAGGACAGGCCTGATCACTGCCTCCTTCAAAGGGGCAGGGACCTGAACTTCCCTCAGAGAAGCATTGATAACCTCTTGGACCCAGATGCATATCCCATCGTTGGCACTGATGAGCAGCCACGAGGGGCAAGGGTCGAGTAAACAGGTGGCCAGTATACCATATTTTATTCCAGTGGCTGATATACTGTATTTCTTTTTGAATAGAACATGTCTGTACATCCATAGTTCTGATGAGGAAGGGACTTTGTGTTTCTCAGCATGGATAAAATTATGATATCCTATTGGCAAAGGTTTTTTTTTTTTAAATTCCTTCTGCTCTTTTGTGTTCAAAGGTGAAGCTTTGCTCATAATGTTATCCTGATCATAGGAAAAGCTCCACATGGTAAATTTTTTTCCTGTATCAGCCATGTAGCAGGGGTGCTGAAGCAAAGCTGGTAGAACAAAAATTGGCAGCCTTACACATTGCAATGGCACATCTGCTGTGCTGTTTGTATAGTTTGATGTAGAATCAACCAAGCTAATGTAACAAACTGTGAAGACAAGATGGATCATTTGCCCTGTCACTTCACATCTGATGTAAAAGCAACCTGAAGATTCACAGGACTGCAAATAGGGAAAAAAAGTGACTGCTCATACTGTTCTGCAAATGGATGCATTTGTGTGAGGGAGGGCAGAATGCAAAACAATGGAGCCAGCTGTAAAGCAGTGGAACAAACCGCGCTTTTTATCAGAAAGTGCTTCTGCATAGAGGGCTAAATCTTTGCATAAGGCTTCATTTTAAAAACATACTCCTGTCTTCTGTTAGTGCCAGAGGGGTGTGCATCCGTGCGTGCGTGCGTGCATGTGTGTGTGTGCTTGTCAGACTGTCTGTAAGGAGGGAGGGAGGTTATCTCCAGCTAACAATACACAACTACCCCCAGTGGAAGATCTTTAGGCTCAGAGTCCTGTAAGTTTGGGTCCAATAATTTGTACTCTATGTGCGCACACACACACTGTCTCTCTCCACCCCCCCCCCCCGTCCCTCCATTGCCCTCCCTCCTTCTCTCTTCAAGATAGTAAGATCTCTATTATCCAATTGAAAATGGATATATAGGTATGGGCTACCATGAATTGACAAATAATGGTGAGCCAAGAGGTAACTGGGTACCCAGATAAAAGAAAGTACATATAGCCAGCTGTACCTGGTGGACTAGAAAAAAAGAAGAGATTACCTATTTGTCTTGGTTCATGCCCATCTGTTTACTGGCATTTGAAAGACTGATGTGGTTAAGAGGAGCTTGAAGCTATAGGTTGTATGGTTGCATGAATGCAACTCTCTTTTTAAATAAATGTATAGTACTGCTGCTGAAGACATATATGGAAAGCAGCAATTCAGAAATGAGGAGGGCATTTAGATGACTTTATGCATGTCAGAATGATGCATTGCAGCTGAGCTTTGGGTACCATGTGGCAGGAAAATAAGACAAACCCTTTTAAAGTATGATGAAGGAATGGTTAAAGTCATTTAACAGACCCACCTCAGGCCTAGTGGTATTAAATAGGGTTTATTTTATACATCCTCCTTTCCTGGGTTAAAATGAACATTAAGGCGACTTCTTTTATATTGTTATTTATTTTATATTGTTATTTTTATATTGTTATTTTTGTATTTTTTTTGTATTTTATTTTATGTTGTGAGCCGCCCCGAGGCTTTGGCAAGGGGCGGCATAGAAATGTTTTAATAAATAAATAAATAAATAAATGTTGTCAACTTTACCTGCATAGCCTGATTCTGTGATTTCAGTAGCAGTCTTGCTATGTAGTCAGCAAGAGGTGATAGTGCTGATCGCTTTTTTATTAGGAGAAACACTGATATCACTTGTAACACCCCCCACCCATAACTTTCTGTTCTCTCTGAGCTTAATTGTAATCCTCACATAGCTGAGGGCAGTGGGGATGAATTTTCTCAGCAACAATACAGCAAGGTTGCAATTGACGTAGGCTGAATAATCCAGTGTTTGATTTAGTGTGAATAGTACAACGATAACCAGGTCGTGTTTAATAAGAGCCACAATTCAGTCAATGCAAGGCTAGTGTTTGTGCAGTTGAGGTTACTGGGTTGCCCTTAGTGTTTTAGACACTGTTACGTCAGTCTGCACGTGTTTATCGTCACACGGGCATGTAGTGCCTCCTGCCTTAATATACATAAGTTTCATAATCTGTTTTAATTGTTTAAGAAGTACCCTTATCAAAAAGGACAAAAGGAACATCCTTCTGATAAAAACAATATAAGCACAAAGAAGAAGATGCTTTTTAATGCATTAGCGCAAAAACTGTATGAAGATTTTTAAAAAGAGAGAACAGTTCAGTCTATACTTGCTAAAATGTTTCAAAAGGCAATGAAGATTATTTCAATGTAAGCTTACCACTAGGAATGAGATTTAGAAGTTGAGTTTTCAGTTTGCTCTCTGTAATTGCTCTGTGACTTTGTTAACAATAAATTTAAATTATAAGTATATTTTTCCTTTACTGTAATTTCTCACTAATAAACATATAAACACTTATGTTTAAAAATGTCATTGCTTATTTCTGTTGAGCTGGAATCAATTACCATATTTTACATATAATTATAACTTTGGATAGTACAAATTCGAATACTGCAACCACTTTATGGGATTCATTATCCTCACTAGTTGAGACCTAGCTGTATATAGTTGTTTGCTATCCCTCTTGTAAAACAAAGTCTAACAATCTGGCCTGGCCTTGAATTAAGAGCTGTTTGCTGGAACTGGTTTGTTGACATGGATCAAAGAGCTAGCTGAATTTTTGGACTCTGTTTCAGGGTGTGATTGGGGACTTCTATGACGAGTGCCTGCAGTTCAAAATTTACTACTATATCACTGTCTGAAACATATTTTGAGGACTCCTGGGATTCTAGTTGCATAGGGTAGGGGATTCTAGAAGAAAACATGTTTGCCTTCCCTGTATTACAACTTGCATCTTTCCACAGGGATGCCTCAAGAGTTCTTTCCTTCTTTTCATCTGATATCTTAAGAGAGCACAGTGAGAACTTCAAAAAGCAGAATATCTGTCTCTCTTACTGTGCAGTTTTATGTATGTCTATACAAGTCTGTTTCTAAGCAAGTGTATAGAGGATTGCAGCCTCAATTTGTTTTGAACAGTACCATACTGTTTAAGCTCTCAGCACTTGAAAGGTTGATGAATATGCAGCATATCTCTCTCTCTTTCTCTCTTTCTCTGATTGTGATTGTTAAGAAAGAGCAGGATGTATTTGGAACAAATGGTATCATATGCTGCTTGTACTATTGATCTCAGAGGATGGTGGTCATGGAACTGTAGAAAAGATAGAGACCAGATGTCAGCACAATTCATCACCCCAGAATCAGGAATCTAAAGAGAGGGACTCTAGAGACAAGATGATAAATTTAGACCAGGAGAGACAGCAGATGTTCCTTAAGTATCTTGTTATTTATTACAGAAATATTCTATATACAAGGAAGCGAATGGTCATCAGCAGAACACCTGGCTTCTGCTCTTAAAACCTCCAAAATGCATCCATTGCACCTTCTCTCACATGGGAAATGGTTTCCATTTTCTCATTTGCTGTTTAATTGCCTGTCATCTCTGCACAGCCTGCTTCATACACCTTAATCTCCCTATGCATAGTTAAGGATTCTGGCAGAGGATCCTATAGATTGTCAGGCAAAGAGCCAGTGCACACATAAAATGTGTTATTTTTGTATGTTCTTTTGCACATTGCAAAATGAAAAGTTGAAAGAAAGGTATAAATTTTTCTGGCTACATCAGTTTCTATCCTTTGGAACACATCCCAACCTCTTGTTAAATTTTCCTCCTCCTCAGTGTATTATCTTGCCAAATTGCTATCAACACTTCCCTAATATTTTCTATGCCTACTAATGAAGTACCATGAAATGTCTGGGACAGGGTAGCAGAGATATTTAGGAAGTCTTTAATGAGGAGACGTAGAAGATCCTCTTTGAATGCCCATACACATGCTCTAGATGCACATATCTCAGGGACCTTTTGACATGGGATGTACTGTGTCTAAGCAGATTTGTCCCAGTGAGCACACTCACAAAACAAGTTTCTTCCAAATCAGGTAAGCTGGTTTTATTGGAAAGGAATACAAGTGTAAAAAATTAATTTATAGCAATAATCATAGGATGATACTTAGGCAAATTCTAGTATAGATTCAGTCAGTTCACATATGATGAACAGCTATTATCATCATTGCATAGCATTTATATTCTGACTTTTTTCCTCTTCTGAGGAATACAAGAATGTAAGGTGGCTTCCACAATTCCATTTTTATATGAAGATCAAACAGGTAGTGCATAAAGCAAAATGAACAGCATACCCATCTAGGCTGAGGGCTTGAAATGTGAAGAAAATGGCTGTTTTCAACCATGTCTGAACTGAGGGCTGTTGTTTTTGGAAGGCTAGGCTACAGACATGCATGTTGAGTCTGGCTGGAGAGGGTTGGGTGTGATTGTAAGAGACTTGTTAAAAAAAATAACGAGGAGACAGAAAAATCTGAAAAGGAGGACTTGCAAAAGGAATGAAAAGGAATTCACAGGGCTCTCTTTCTGATTACGGATGGCAAGCCAAGGCTGCAATCACTATAGCAGTATGGGAGGGTAAGAAAATTTGGGGATCTGTATGACACTCACTCTTTCCAAAGCTCTTCCAGCTTTTTCTTTTAGATGTGTATGTTTTACAGTTGGGACTCTCTAACACATTATGTATTGATTAACTCTTCCAGAAGAATTGGATGGGCATAATGAAGAAATAGAGAGAAGCAAAAGGAGGCTGGCTGCAGTCTTTTCCACAGGCAAGATTGTATTAAAGTAACAGTGCTTGCAACCCGAAAGCATTTTGGAATTTCCATACATGTTCACACAAGCACACATTAGAAAACAAGTACAAGAATGGAAGATACAAGCTGTAGAAATCTAGAGAAGAACTTACAAATAGCTTTCCTGGGATCCTGTTGGATCCTTCCTGAGAAGGCACTGGTGTTTGAGGAATCTCCTGAGAAGGTATTTTCAATGCCAGTTTCAGGAAGTATGTGACTCTGTTGGAGTATATTGAGATTTATTTCTTTATCGCTATATCTTAAACCAATTGTGAGGCGCGTAATTTTGCACTGTTTGATGAAGTCCTACTTTTTCATCTCATGACTAGAAACATCAGATCTCATGACATGACTACTCACTAAATACTTTCCAGTGAGCCCAAGATTCAAGTGCATATAGGCTCATCTTGATCTTAAATGCCAATATGAAATTCTTAAAGTGGCAGTATCACATCATGCTTAACACTGGGATGAACTGGTGCATTTGCTCTGTGCCAAGCAGACTGCCAACAGGATGGAAGCCCCCTGAACTATTCTCATCCCCATCCCCAATTTTATTGGGAGGCCACACCCCTAGAAGACTTCATCTTGCGCTCACATCTCTATTCCATTCTTCTCTACTCACTCAGACTGCAGGATAGCCTGCTTGTGGAACAGCCTTGGACTGTGGTGGCAAGATTTATGGTTTGGCATCAGGGAAGTAAGCCCTGTTTTCAAATAAAGTGACTGCTGTTTGCATTTGCCCCATAATGCAGCTCTTGTATGGCTGATTAGAATGACCAAGCTGCATCCTGGAAAAAATGCATACGTCTTATATCGCTTGATGCAGCAGAAGATGAGGCAGTCACAGTTTCTACTTCTCCTCTGTTTGCTTTGTTTAGGGTTACCAGTTGAACAAGAAATTAGCCTAGCTGGCAGTTTGTTGCTTTTGAGCTGCAGGAACATAGGAAACTGCCTCATATTTAGTCAGACTATCAGTCCATCTAGTTCAGTATTATCTACCCCTACTAGCAGTGGCTCTCCAGGGAGCTGCCAGGGATTGATCTCCATCCCTGAGCTACAACTGTTCCCCTAGAATAATTTGAAGAGAACAAAGAGCAAAGCTAGTTCTCTGTTTATGTTTTTCACAAAGCAGTTCACATTGGATTAGAAAATCTGCTTTTGGGTACCAACTCAGACCTGCCTAAAGAAAGTCTGAGCTGCACTTCCTGGGTTGGGGTCCCAACCAAGCACCTGCAACTTTTATTTAATTTAGAAGGTTAGCAAACCTTATTGTAGCGAGCACTACTCCAGGTTGCAACCAGGCAACTCTACCTCAGTGGTGTTCTCTCTCTCTCTTTATCATGGGAATTAGTCCTAGCGGGGTTTAAAATTTTAAAACACAAATAATAAAAAGGGATAATGCACTGGGATTGAAGACAGACTCCTATTGTTAATGTGGAAAACAACAGCCTGACATTCTGTTTCATGGCTTTTGTTGGTTTAAAAGGACTGCTTTTGAACTCCCACTCAGATCTGCTCAATGAAATTCTGACCTCCATGGCCTGGGTTGGGTGCCAACCATGTACCAGAATGTTTATTTCTCATTCTCTCTCTCTCTCTCATATATATGACCAAGAAGCATTTACAATTAAAATCATACAAACTATCTTGCATGCACAGAAGATATACTTGATTTATACTTGATATGTACTATATGTTTCAGTAATAAGAACAGCTAAACATAAAAAAGGAAATGCACTGAGACTGAAAACAGGAGAGTGCTGTTAAGGTGGAAAACAACAGCTTGACATTCTGCTTCATGACATTTCTCTGACACTGGCTCAGGGTGTCAGACATGCTGGACTGAGGGAGACCTTTTAGCACCCTGTCATGTGTAATTTAAACTAATGCTCAGTCAGCAGGCAAGAACCTTCCTGCTTGGCTCCTGTGTGAGCCACTAGCTGATGTTCATTCAATTTTTTAAATTATTATAAGCAGTTCAGTTAAAAGTCATCAGTAGCCAAGCTCAAATGGTTTAAGAGTTTGAAGTGTATACTCAATAGCTACAGATTAATAAACTCCGCTTAACGTTCTAGAGAAATAAAACAAGCCATCCGTCAGGCTTTGTTTTGTGTAAACTCTTATAAGGGAAATGTTTAATTAAATATTGCCCATAAAGCTATTATTCAGTGCTTAGAGTAAGATAGTACCATGTTACTGGCAGAACCAGTAGGCATTACTGGCAGTACTAAAGTTGTAATACAATATTCAACAGATATTTAGTGCATAAGTGTCATTGCATCTTTCACTTGGGAATAGTTCTATTCCCAGTGAAAGTACTATAAGCAAGAACTGACCCCATTTGTATATATAGCTCATAAGAGAGAAGGGTGTGGGGACAGGCTGAAGAGGTTTTAATTTCACATAGATGATGAGTGAACTTCACCTAAACTGTAACAGTTCTCAGATTCCAAACTGTAGTATGTGCTGCAGAATCCTAACTTATTCATTCAGAAATAAGATTCACTGAGCACAGTGGGTTTACCGCCCTCCAGATGTTTTGAACTAGAACTCTCTTAGGCCTCAGCCAGCATATCCAGTGGTCAGGGATTGTAGGAATTGTTCAAAACATCTGGGTGGCAGTAGCTTGTCTACTTCTGCTGTTAAGGATGGTTAGGATTGCAGCCTTACATGTAGTTCTACTCTCTTTCAGTCATGTAAGGGAATCTGCCTTCGGGATCAACAACTGGAGACGGTAAAACTAAATCTAGGTTCCTGAGTGGTACTGAGCAGTTATTATTATTATTATTATTATTATTATTATTATTATTATTATTATTATTATTATAACATTTCTATACTTATCCCACTTTCAACCCGGGAAGGCATATGGAGGAAGAGGTGGCCACCTATAGCACTAGTGGTTGACCAAGAGGTCCATTACATGGAGAAGGCACTTGAACTTTCCCTTTTGGTGCTGCAGGAACTTACTTCCCCCCACTTCCTGAAGAATCCTATATATATCTACTCAGAAGTAAATCCCACTGAATTCCTTGGAACTTATTCTTAGGTAGTGGAAATAAGATTGTAGCAGCACAGAGCCCAGTCTAGGATCATTCTGCAATCACTGTTGCAAGCACTATGTAGGATTCATTAGGCAGAATGAATGTGGAGCATGAAATAGTTTGTTGTCACCCTGTTCCAGTTCCTTATTGGTTCTGTCTCCCAGCAAGTGAGAAATAAATTAGGACCACAAGGTGTGATAACACACATGGAGATGTAGCAAGAAGCTGCACAGTTCAATTGAACCTTGGGAAGGCTTTCAACTCCCTCTTTGCAACACAGCTCCTAAGACTACAATCCTAGATATAATTACCTTGGTGCAAACTCCATTGAATACAGTACTGTATACCTCAAATTAAAGATGCATAGGATTGCAATGCACTCTCTTAAAAGGAGCTTTAGGTTCTTTGAGATGTGACTCAAACTGCTCTTCATTGTACATAATTTACTCAGAGGGACATTAGCAGAAATTCCCAGTTTGGTACAATTTTGATGGTGATGATTATACATGAGGGTAATTTAGGTAGATTACTTATCTAGATAGATACTTATTTGGGGGATTCCTACAGCCCTATACATGAGGAAAAGATAGCAGAATCTGTGTGAAGTGCACACTTTGCATGTGTGGCGGTCTGTAATGAAGGCAAATGGGTGTTGGTGCACTCAGATACAGTTACAGGGGATTGTGCAATCCTTTTTGCCCGTCTAGTACTGTACAAAACATAATTTCAGGAATGTGGGCTATGAATAGTTAAATGGCTATGATACAGACTTAATTCAGACAACTTGATAATCCACACCCAAGGGTTGAATGTTAGTTGTCATTGAACCATAGGTTTTTGTTGAAACATAGGTTATTATATTGTCTGCACCCAGTTGTGCTGACGAGTTATGGCTTGTTAACCATGAACAACCTATGAAGAGAAACTATAACTTTTTGTTAAGTTGTGAATTTTGGGGTGTTCTCTATGGGTTTGGTTTGGTTTGGTTTGGTTCAGACAACATGATAATCCACGTTTTAATAAAAAACCACAGTTCAGTAGCCACCCACACTCAGCCCTTAAGTGTGGGTCAGTGTTTGTTTTGTTTTTGAATTCTTATTGTCTTGGCTGATATCTGAAATTTGCTTAGGAGCTTTTCCCCATTGACATGTATGTTTTAAAAGTTAGGATGTAACAGATGTTTTCACATGTAAGGAAAACATGCCTCTGATTAGTTGTATACAGCCTGAACAGAGAACTAAAGTGTTTGTTTCATTCATTCATTCGTTAAAGATTTTTACCCCATTTTTGGATTTCAGCCAAAGAAATTTCCCCCAGTGGTGTAAAAGTTTAGTTATATCATGGATAAAATATAACATTAGCTATGGTCTTGTGCACAGAGCTCATTCTAGAAACCTTTAAGTATCTTGTGATTAGAAAAACCCTGAAATTGGGAAGGCTACTGAAATTTCAGAGGTGTTTAAAGACCCCACTGGTCATTCAGGAGTCTGATACAATTAGCCAGGTGCCTTTCTTTTACTCTTGACAGGGTCTTTTTAAATTGTATTTTATTGCCTTTTGATGTTTGTTTATGTTTTTTTAAATAAATTTTTAATTCTTACTGTTTTTATCTATTGTATTTTACTGTTTTTTTACTTTGCTATAAACTGCCCAGAAAGCTTCAGCTGTGGGTGGTATAGAAATTGAAATTAACAGCAGCAACAACAACAACAACCAACAGCAACAACAATGAAGTGGGCAAACCCTCGATCCTGCTCTTGGGTGTGCTTCCAGATGAGGGCTCCTAGTTCTACCAGTTAAAAAATATTGTTCAGCAATTCCATCTCTTCTTCCTTAACAGACTTTTTAATGGAAAGAAAAAAGGCAGAAGCAGTGGTAGAAAGAAGGGGAGAGTTCCAAGGGAATGACTGTGGTTGCATGACACCCTAAGGCATGAGGGTGGGCCGTTGGGTTGGTTTACTGCGTTGTGTGAAGGAACGCTCCTGCCTCCCTTGAGCACCTTGGGGTTGTTTATATGTTACAATGATTTGTTCTAGAATTTTGGAAACCCTCTGTGGCTTAGCCTGTCACTTGAAGCCAGACTATTAAAGCACAGCTAAGCCAAAAAACGGAAGAGTCTCTTGGCAGGAGTGGCAAAGAAGGGCTGCTGTTCTGGCCAAGGGATTCTGGCGACTGCGTGTCTCTTCCTTCTCAAGCTGAGTAGTGGGGAAGTGTTCCAGCATGGCAACCCATGGATACCGGCTGGAGGACTGAGGAGGAAAGAGCGGGAGGCCCTGCCTGAAGATCCTCACTGTTCTGGAACATTATTTAGGCACATTTGCTTCTTCCTCAGCAACTATAGATGCAAGTATATAGCTACCCTCTGCTTAAGGTGTTGCATTTTGTTCCCCCATAAAATTCTGTGAATGGGGCAGTCAACTGCATGATGAAAGCCTTATCTAGCAGCATAGGGAGGCTGGATGGGGAGGGAAGAGGGAAAGTTCACACTTCATCATCTGTGCACCACTTGTAGCCACTTCTCTTTCTTCTGTAGCATTTATTTCAACTGCCTCAAGGATAAACCACATTTTTCTGATATTTGGTCCTAATCAATTATTGTCCAATTTTTTACTATTTGGAAGTGACGTGTGGGCATTTTCTTAGTGTGGTTTGCTAGCTTCGCTATTCTTTGTAGTTTGTTTTCCTTTTTTGGAGGTCCTCTACAAATGTATCATTGGCTACATCTTGCTTTGAATGTGTAGTTAAGCCCCATGCCTATCATTTCATATTACAGCCTTATCAAAGTAATAAATTAAAAACTGTAGGGCAATTATATTCCATTAATCTAGAATATTTTAATCGAAGAGGCAGTCTTCCTGTCTTTTAAAACTAACAGGGAAGTAGCTATTGCAAAGGAAATAGAATACAACAACCAGAGAGGAGCCTCAACAGTAGTTGCAGATATCAGCAATAGCTCTCAGCAGCTCACGAGAGGCAAGTACCTCTGAGGAGAACAATTTCAGTGCCTTTCAGAAGCATTTTCCCTTATCCTGCACTTTGACTTTTCCACATTTTATTAGAACCTGAAGCTAAGGTGGATTAAATTGGCATTGTTACCACTTGATGTAGATGAGGTACTCAACATTGTGATGATGCAAAGTATTTTTTATTGTGGCACAAAAGTAAGCAAAACAAACTAGCACTTGCTGGCTGCATAGTTATTCACTCCTGAGTCAATACTTGGTAGGAGCATGTTTGGCAGCAATTACGGTGGCAAGTCTTCTTGGGTAAGTTTTTCTCAGTTTCGCACTTTTAGATCCTGCAGTGCTTGCCCATTCTTCCGGCAAAACGGCTCCATTTTGGTCAGGTTGGATTGGGACAATTGGTGAACACAACTTTCAAGTGGTGACAATGCCACTTAAATCCATTTCAGGTTCAGATTGTAACACAACAAAAGGAGGGAGCAGTTGAATGTGAGCAACCATCTGGATGACAACAGAAGCAGCCTGGATTTTTCCCACTTTTGCCAACCTTATCCAAACCTCTGTGGATGGACAGCAGGACCCCACCTCTCTCTCTAATTGGCTGTGCTTCTCAGGGGAGAGGCAGGGTCTCTTTTCACTTGCAAAAAGTTTTGGAGGACAACAGAGGTGCCTGCTGTTCCTGTGCTTCTCCAATATTTGCAGCAAGATCCTGCCTCTTTCCCCAGCCTTCCATGCTTTAGAAGACTGCAAGGAAAGGCAAAGATTTTACTGATTTGCAGAGAACAGTGGAAGGACAGAAACAGGAGGCTTCTGCTTTTTCTGTTCATCACCAAAGCTTTCAGAAAGTTTTTTCCACTTCTTTCTGTCTGCAGCAAACACAGATCTTGTGGGAGAGGCTTCTTGGCAAATGTCTTGCAGAAGGACAGAGACAGCAGAAGAAATGTCTGCTATTTCTGACCTTCAGTAATCTATCCAAAGTAGAGAAGTGCAGTGAAGTATAGAAGATATTTGTTATGGATATACGAGAAAGAATCTATGCCAGTTAAGATAACATCCTTCAGCTAAAGTTACATCTGGGGTGGGGAAATAAACTTTTACAATGTGTGTATATCCTTTAGCTGTATAACTCCAGGGGGCCCATAACAAATGCTGTCGTGAAGTTCTACTGTAGTTTTTATTTTTAAACGTACACAGACAATATGATAACATGATAACCCACACTCAAGGGTAAACTAACATTGGATGCAATGCATTGCAGCTGCCCTCCCGCGCAGAGCTAAGCTGGTTAAGTCACATAGACTTCAAGGATTACTTTGAGATGAGAGATAACACTGTCATTTTTCCAGCCAGTGACCCATTCCTACTTTACTTAGGATGGTTCAGACACCAGTAACAAAGTAGGTATGCATACTCCTTCCTCAAACCCAATTCTCTCCTTCCTTCCTTGTTTTTGATGAGCAATAGTTAGCCATTTTGTCTGAACTGGCAAATAGTGGTTTATACTTCCCTTGTAGTGAACTTCACACGTAACAGCAAACTGTGGTTTTGCTCTGCACAGGAAAGGAATTGTCATATACAAGCAGAGAAGGAAGTGTGTCAGCCAACTGGTTCAACCAAACATGCTTACTTGCATCTGAACTACATCCAGTGAAGCAGATATCAGACTGTTTTCTTCCCTTTGCTACAAAAGCAGCCACAAGACACTGATGAAGGCCAAACCACTCAGGATGAGATTTTGTATGGCTACAGTTAGAAAACAAACTCTGAAAGATTAAAAAATCAGAGGGATTTCAATATCTCTGTTGGTATTTTAGATGGCCTTTTGAACTACCTTCTCGATCAACCTGGGGCCCTCTTAGAGTTGTGAATTGCCATACTTCTGAACTCTTAACTGTGCTGGCTAGGACTGATGGGACTTTTTGTTCATCTGGATGACACCAACTTGCTTACTCCTGCTCTATGTGCTTTATCCATCTTGGAAAGCAGTACCCATCATGACAGTCCACCATGGATTGATTTATCCATGGGGGCTTTTGCGTTGTGCTGGATATCTAAGTATGTCATTCTCACAAGGCATCTACAGCTTGTCATGTTGTGGCAGGGACTGAACCCTAAAATAACCTTAAAACAAACCATTATTTATTTGAAGATTGCCTTACCCTCATGTAAGGCAATCTTCAGCTACATGTCAAGCCATGAAAAGCTGCATGCCATGCAAAAATAGTATCTGTGGGGCCAGCACAATGTGACCGTCGCAACAGGTACATCAAGCCATGATGGAGTGTCATGTTGCATAAACCAGAATGCCACATAGACTGCTCTGTGAGCATCCTTTAAATTGGAACGCCAAGAAGCTGCTTGCAGGTAGAAATGAGCTCATCTAATGTTCCTGGAAAAAGGCCTAGGTCTCAACTGATGGAAGACAGGAAAAACTCACTGCATCTGGAAAATAATTTATAGCCTATTCTCATCTCCGGTGGCTGATTTATCCCCTACCCATGATACAGTAATGAAAGCCACATAGAATCCCTTGATCAATAGCCATTTTCGTTATTGCCCTATTTTTAACAACCACAGATGTAATGTGCCCCAGAATATTTTAAAGTCAAGTGCCATAAATCCTTCTCCATGAGTGCCCAAAACCTCTCAACTTCTGTCTTCGGGAAATCTAGAATACATAAAATCAGAATAAAATCTGAAAATCAGAGAAATGTTATGTAAATCTGCTTAACTGAAATAACAGTTTAGTTGTAGAATTTTTTGGCAGGCATGTGACAACTCTGGAGAACTGAGGCATGGAGGAAACAGTGAAGGTACTAGACGAAGGCCAAGGAAAACTGGGATGACAGACATGTACAGGGGGTGTTAGACTTTAGGGCAGGGGTGCTGGGGAGACACTGGGATGAGACACAGGATGAGTTTGCACATCACATGCTGCCACCCTGAATGTAAGTCATGGTGTGTGGCTTGCCCCTTGTTCCCAAGGGAGTCCACTTTCCATTGCCAACACATTCCAGAGGCTTCTGCAGTGGAAATCTTCATTTCTTCATGCTAGCACCCTTTCTACAATTGGTCTGCTGGGCTTTCTAGGTACTGAGCAAAACTCCCTGCAGCTGCATCAGTTTACCAAAAGGATTTACATTTCCTGTTAGCATTATTATTGTTATTACATTACCTTTATATAACAAATTTTTGAAACTGCATGAATTCAGGAATGCATTCTTATGCACAAGAATGCAAGACTATTTGACCAGTACTGAACCGAGTGTAGTGATAGTCTCTTTCTTGTCAAATTCATCCACTACTTTGGAGCTTCCTGTTAGCAAAGCTTCCTGAATTACTATAGTCAGAACAGGCTAGAGGCTTTCAGTTTTGCTTGCTGTTGACTCAGTGGAAAACAGACTCAGTGGTAACATCATGAATACATAAACAAGAATATTATTGAATTCCTGGGTGATTCCTTACTCATTCAGTTCAGTGACAAGAACATCAGTCCTCAGCATAAGGAATCAAGCAAGTACACCAAGATCTTAGTACAGGGGTGGGTAATATTTTTGAGTTCAAGGATTACATCCCCCCACATGAAAGTTCTTAGGGACTACATTCCTATGATGGGTGGGACCACAGGCAAAACTTGGTGGAGTTGGAGGCATGTGTATGTACAGTGCCTCCCCAGCTGTCCGCATTATGAGGTCTTTCCAAGGGTTCCTGAAAGTCTTTGGGAGGACCTTAAGTGAAGTCAGCCCAGATGGTTGCTAGTGGAACTTCTAAGATTGGCATTTTTTCCTGTTAAAAAGACTTCCTTATTAACTTAAGAAAATGCTGTGCCTTTCTCAAGTGCTTCTCAGCATGTGGTGTGAGGGATTATGGGAAAGGTGAGCTGCTTAGCTGATTGCTAAAAAAAAGTATGAGGAGAAAAGGGGACTCAGATCTGTTCCCTCTGTTCTTCAGCTGAGCAGTGGGGTGGGTGATCACTATCTTTACCCCCACCTTTAGTGACTCAAGAAACAGTTATTGCTGTGTTGTCAGCTGCTACCTCAAGGCACCTTGAAGTAGTAGCTCACAACAGAGCAAACTTCTCTTGCCCTTCCCCTCACTCTCAAGGAAAGGGAAGGGATGAAAGAATAGGATAGAAGTAGAGTTGGAAGGGGCCTATAAGACCATCGAGTCAAAGCCCCTGCCCTGCTTCCACATGTGGTTCAGCTGCAGATTTACATCTTTCCAGCTTAGCAAAGGCAACTTGACATGCTAGCTTGATATATAACTATGCAAGCTTTCCCATGTCTTTCCCGATGGGTGGAGTTCAGGGATTGGGGTGAAGGTAGCAGGCTAGATGGGAAGACCTGGTGGGCCATATCTAGCCTATAGGCTGTAGGTTCCCCCCACTATCTTAATAGAACAATAACCTTTATTCCAAAAGCAACGAAGCCTAGAATGTGGCAGATGGAGGGACTGCACACATTCTGTTAATTATTTTTTCTTAGCTTGTTACATTTGCTCCAAGGCCCCCGCTGGCTTTTTCCTCTTGTTTAAAAGCTGCTGCAGGGTGTGTGTGTGTGCACGTGCGTGTGGGGGTGTGAATGTCAAGAAGTAAGAATTCAGTCTAGGGGCCTTGTGTATTTGTTTTGGCATAAATGGTACTTAATTAACATGAGGAGTAACCTGTCCTGGAGACAACCAAACAGTGAGATAGACACACCTCAGTTTAGGAGTCTGGACAAGTGAGCTTCTTACTCAGCTGATATCATAGGGATAGTCTTCTGGAGAAAAGCAGCATTATTCACTCCTGTTCTTAAAACTATGTGCAAAGAATACTGAAGCATAGCACAATCATTCAGGAGGACTACATGCTTTTCTTTTAATGTTCATACAGATGTGTTAAAGATGTAAGCCAAAGATGGTATGAATTTGTGCAGATTCTGTATGAGTTAGAATGCAGTGAGTCAACTAGGGACCTATCAAGAAATGATAAGTTAATGGAATGGTGAGAAAGGTGTTCCATATTTTGGCTAAATCACCTTAAGACCAAATAAGTTTTTCAACACTAAATTTCCTTTCTTAAAAGTAAATCCTTGTAAGTTCAGTGTACTTCTGGGTAAATATGTAAAACTAGGATTACCTTCATAACACTGTGTAGTTATAAGTTAACCAGGTTATAATACATTTTGCAAAGAGCATTTGTGACCTCAAAAATCCTCAGTTTCAAGTGTCCCAAAAAATCTGCTCTAGACACTCTGGAACAGTCAGGGCAGTGGTCCTGAGAGCTGCAGAGGGAGGGAGATTAATGAAGATTGCCTCCCACTGTTTTCACTAGCTGTAGCATTCTGAACTGAACTCTGCTTGGGGATGTTCCTGAAACATAAACGAGTGGCTCATGGCTGCTTAATAACATGTAGAACATGGTTCTCTGGAAATCTGCAACAGTTATTCCAATCCTTTCATTACAGAGCTAGTCATTTTGAATAGTATATAAGATATTATCATCTTTATGAGCTTCCACGTGATCATGAAAGCACAGATTTTAATAATTGCCTGTGAAGCATTGTCTCTCCATCCCTTGCCACTGCAACCTATGGGTTCTGATGAGGAGCTAGAGATGACCACACCTAAGCTGGAATGTTGAGGGGAGGGTAGTTGTTTAATGGACATTTTTGCTGAATGCTGGAACTGACTTGACTTCTTGTATTAAAACATTCTGAATAAGTATTCCCTTAATTCTGAGTATTTTCCTAAAGGAATATTGGCAGCTTATATTCAAGTAAATTCTAAAATGTGTAGCAACCATTCTTCCCCATTAATCTTGTTTTGTTTTAATTTTGGCATTGATTCAATATTCATAGGTATAACTTTCTGCAAAACTCATTTTGCATTCCAGCTTAAGATTGGTATAAACCACAGACTTGGTTAGTGACAGTAGCACCCCTAACTTTTTCTCTGCTCCTTTGTAGTTAATTTAACCTGCTACCCAATGAGGAGTTCTAGCTGGTCTTAATGAAAGTATTAAACTATGAATGTTGGGTTGTTAATAAATGGCCATGATTTGTTAACAGAAACCTGCAGCATAATTTTTGTTATGGAAAAACTGCCAAGAGCATTTTTTCCTCCTGTCTGCCTGTTTCTTCTTTAATTTCCTCTTTTCTTTTCTTTTCTTTTCTTTTCTTTTCTTTTCTGCAGCAACACTACTGGCAAATTAATGAGCTCTCTTTTTTCTTAAACCTCATGCTGTCTCCTCTTTTACATTGCCTTCCATTGCCTTTGAAATGTTTAGGGATCTGAGTGTTCAGTACATGAAGAATGCTAGAAAATATTAAGTCAAATTAATCAGTAATGCTGCAGTAAGAAAGGAAGGCCTACTCTGCAGTGGACAATTGCATCCCTTCTTTTCTCCGTATGAAATGGAGAACCATTTTTTGGGGCATAGGATGGAAGAACTGAAGAGCCCTAATAGTAATAACAGTAATGTTAGTGGATTTAATGATGTGGTCATGAGAAAACTTTTTATGATGTCAAAATGTATAGATCTGTCATATCCTGTACACTTAAAAGGTCATTTGTCCACTGCAGTAGCTTTCAAGTCACTTTACTTTATAAGATGATGACTGGCAGGCAAAGGAGAGGTTCACATTTGCAGTACTTGTGGTTAATAAGATCAATACTGGGGTGTGTGTGTGTGTGAGAGAGAGGGAGAGAGAGAGAGAGAGATTTGTAGTGCCTTGTATTTTTGAGGACAGTTTCTGCATGTTGTTAAATACTTCTTTTTAAATGTTGCATTGTTATTATACTTGTGCTCACATTATTTACAATTACCATCTCTCATGCTTCAGGGTTTTCACTGTAGTGATGTCACACACTAGACTTCTTGTACTTGGCCCTATGACTTAGCTCAAAGTAACCACAAGCACTAGATGATTAATATGACATTAATATGATCATCTGTTCCTTTAAAAGTCTCCCATACAGGCAGGATTGCAAGTTATCACATCTGGAAAACTCCTAGTAAAGAAGTGCTTTTAAAGATACTTTGTTTTGCAATTTCAATATGTAGCAGTATCATCTAAAAGTCATTATGTAAATAGTAAGGACAAAATCACCTTATGGCAACTCTTTCACTTTGAAATAGTTATGTGCAGTATCCCCTTAATCTCTCTCTTACCACACCATTATAACTCAGCTGATTTTCAGGTTGGAAACTCTTGTTCCCTGGGGAAAAAAAGACCTGGTGTTCACTCACAGGGATATAGTACAATTAATCTGTTTTTCCCAACTCTCCTTGCATTTCTTTTTCATTAGTGTCTTGGGACAGAACTGGTATAAGTGGGGTTTCTGAATTTTAAATGGTCCTGACCAACATGTTCATCAGTATTCATGGTATATCTCATGCATTTATTAATATAAATATTTTGGAGCATGGAGTATTTTGATTAAATGATGCTAATCTTATAATGCAACCCATTCTAAAGAGTTGTTACAGAAAAGAAAGGAGAAAAATTAACCCACATGCCACAGGTTCCTTAGATGTTCCGCTGTGATGTCTTCTTAGTGATTTGTGCCCCATACATACAGTAATGAAATTAAATTCTGAATTCTTTTTTGTTTGTTTGTTTTGTTACTATATGGATTACTGTATTGCTTCATAGTGCTAGAGGGCATATTTTCAGCTGCATAATGGATCGGGATAGAAATTAGACATTATTGCTTTTGGTTGTTACTGAAAATGGCAGCCCAGTGTTGAACTCATTCCTTTCTATGATGTGTTTTAAGATTTTCACCTTCTCTTAACCTTATAATGTGCTTTTTCCTGCCTTCATATCATTGGCTGTAGAGGATATGGGTGAGGAAATGCACACTATATTGTGGTTGTGAAAATGCACAATATGATTATGTCGGGACATGGGGTAAGAATTACTACATATTACAGAGAGGCAGAATTCAGCAAAAGAATGTGCCAGTCCCAGGTGTTCTACCCTGTAGTTCTACCCTGGTTTAGGCTATATTGTGTAAGTTAAGGAATTGGTTAGAAAAATTTACATGAATTACTAGGTATTCAGGCATATAAAGGAAGAATTATTGGGAGTTAACTTGTCTCAGTTAATGTCAGTGAAGTTTATAAAGACAAGTACTAGTTAAATAAAATCACAGTTGTTTTACAACATGCTTAGAAAGAATTTTAAAAACTTGCTTAATAAATAGAATCACTTCTGCACTTGGTGTGAATTACTGAGCTAATGAAAATTCCTTTAGGCACTGGTCTAACCTTAATCCCCTTTCCACTAGAGTTCATGGGCATTTTGCCAGGCTTTCAGTGGGAGATGTTGGCCTGTGATTATAAAGGTTTTCCTTAAGCCCATATAAATGAATGTGTCAGTTCAGTTTGGCAGTATGCTTGTCTTTACGTCAGCTAAAAATACACTCTTTACTTGGACAGGGATTCATTAAAAAAACAATAATAAAAAAAGCTTGCAGCCATACTTTTAGAAATCAATCCCTGTGCCTGAAATAGAGTATTTGCTTGTATGTGCATGAATCTGAACTTGTGACTTTTAGACTTTTAGTCTGCCTATGTCAGAGTCTCTGTGTGCTGTGAAGGCATGATTTACAAAGGCCACGTTTCATATTTACGTAACAGATTTCTTATCATGGCATAATCTTTCATAGGCTAGGGCCCACTTCATAAGATACTTGAAGTGTTACGTTCCCTCCCCTCCCCTCTCCTACCTACCCCCAACTCCCTTATATAGAAAGGGCACAAATATAAACAGTGGGTACCCAAAGGCCATAAAATGTCAGAGATCTGTGTCACTCTGTGGAGTCAAAATGTATTTGCCTCAGTTCTGGAACTCCCTTTTTTAAATACATAAAGTTGACATCCCGTATTCCTTCCTATGATTTTACTGCAGTGGAACTTTCTAGATTTTACAACTATCAGTTAAATCATATGCATGTCTATGCAGAAATAAGTCCCACTGAAATGAATTGGGTTTATTCCCGGGTAAGTAGGTATAGGACTGCAGCCAAAATAAATGTACCATATTTTTTGCTCTATAAGATGCACTTTTCCCCCCTCAAAAGTAAGGGGAAATGTCTGTGCGTCTTATAGAGCGAATATGTATGTGCAGTAAGTTTGTCAGATGTGCAGCCCATGGGGAAGTGATAGGGAATGTGCCTGTGATTATGTGCCCATTTGATTCAGAATATTTTTTTTCTTGTTTTCCTCCTCTAAAAACTAGGTGCGTCTTATGGTCAGGTGTGTCTTATAGAGCGAAAAATACGGTATATGGTTCCTTTCCTTTCCTTCTCTCATTAGGGATAAAGATTTTGCCATCAAATTTGCAGACAAACAAGATTAGTATAAGCAGCTTACTCTCTAGTGAAGTGTGAAAATATTTGTTTAAGAGTAACATATGCCTGGTATGTATGAATAGCTATTCTGCAATAACAACTGAATCCATTTCATTCTGATTCATTGCATGATCAAAAATATTCAGCCAGGTTCTGAAAGAAGGGAAGAAAATTGGTGTCCAGAGGTACTTGCCTTATTTCTCTTTTGAGTGGGAATGAGTAGGCAATGCCATAAAATGGAAAATAAGGATTATACCTTCAGTGGTCCACAATGGGAAGAAAAAAAACTTTGGAAATTTTCACTTTATCCCCTTCATCCTCCTTCCCCCACAGCAGAATAATTTTCTTTAAATGCAAATAACATTGCATTTTAAACATTGCATTTAAATGCAAATAACATTCAGCATTTAAGCACACAGTGACCTGGGTGTGACCTTAGAAAATCACTGGGGTTATCTTGGGACTTGATGCCTATATAAAGTGACATTGATTTAGGGGATAGCAACTAAATAGGGTATCACAGATGCTGTATGTCCAGCATAGTTTAAACCACCTAATGTCGGATCAAGGACAGACACAAGGAAGGAGTGTACTGCTGGTGGTCCTGAGGTCTGAATTGAATGGGCTTCCTGCCTATGGCCCCCTGCTTTTGTCCCTGTCCAGAACCTTTTCTAGAGAAGGATGGCCTCCTCAGGAGGCCTTCCTCTACCACAAACCTTATAGCTACAGGAAGCTGAATCCTGACCAAAGGGTCTGTAGGAAGTCAGGAGTAGCACTGACACAACTTACCTCACTTTGTTGTGTTTCTGCACCTCCTCAACTCTTTTCCGGCAGTCATCCCAAACACCAAGGAAAACACCCATTCAAGTATTTTTCTTATCTAGAAGAGTGAATTTGAATGCCTTGATGTCAGGAGCTAGGTTCCCCCTTCTCTTTTTCAAACAACAGATAACAACCTACAGTTATAGCCAGCAAAGATAGAGTCTCTGAGCACGCACAGAGCAGTTTGTTGAATCAAACTAGAAACTATTTCCAAGAACCCTCTTTTTGAGTAACCCTGACCTCCACTCCCCTGGGAGTGCCTCTCTGGAGATGGGCAAGCCTTCTAGCTTTATGGAGGTCCTCTAGTTCACTAGCCCTTCTCTCCTGATGTCACATCATGGGGTCAAGGATTAAACCAACCTCCTCTGGCTCCACTCCCATCTCTCCAACTGGCTCTTCCAGATCTTGCTGGTTCCCAGGATCTGCCTGAACACCTGGAGGTGGTGGCCTTGAGATAAGCTTTTCCTCCTTCACCATCTCCATGTCCATAGACCTTCTTTCCCAGGCCTCACGTCCTCATCAGAAAAGTTGGTGCCACCCTGGACCTGAAACATGTGCTAAGAACAACTGCTTCTTTCATTCTCAACACTTGGGCTTGAAAGAAGCAGCATTGTACTTTGTTTTAAGGAGAAATGTCTGTGGTGGTGGCAGTGGCAGGTGTAGACAAAGTTCAGCAACAATATCAGCTATATAAAATTATACTCATTCCATGATTGGTTTTGCACAATGTGAGAACTCATCACTATTGACCAAACTTGGACTGTGGTGGGGAGTTAATATTTAAAAATGAGCCACCTTGACAATCCATGCCTTGTTCTAAGTGTAATCATATCCACAATGGAATGTTGCATTGTCTGAACCCAGAAAAGCAGTGTTCTTGTGGCTGCTAGTCTCTGCTACTCTTTGTGATCTCACCTTTGCCCTCTTCAGCCTTTCTCACTAGTGATTGCACTTGTACATTGGAAGAGTTGTCACTTTTTCTCTACCCTATTTATCAGGTTGAGAAAAATGCATAAATGTCTGCATAATTTTGTCATCACTTTGTTTGGTCTTTCATAAATGCACACTTGCTGTCCTTGTACGTTTCAGCTGTTAAAAGAAGTAAAGTACATAGCCTACAAGGAATTGGCAAGGTGAGGCTGTATAAAGACAAATTTGCACATGCAATTGCCTAGAACAGGGGCAAAAGTAATACTAAGAGAGAGGAAAAAGAGAAAGAAAGTGGGAGAACCAGGCATACCAAAATAACTTTCACTTAGCAAGAAAACCTCTCACTTTAAATATGGAATTGACTTGTCTCACTGTCCTGCTTCCATTCAGCCCTGCCCCAAGTTGCCTGCATGTCCAACAATGGAGATATTGACTTTCCCAATTTTCATGGCTCCCTTTCAGAGCAGTTAAGTTGTACAAATTCATTCACTGACAAATAGCACCAGTTTTCTTTCCATTTACTTCCCTGCCTTTAATTTGCACAACTATTTTCAACGGTTTAGGAAAAGAAAACCCTGCAGTAACTAGATCCTAGTTACAGGCCAAAATCCAACACCAAATGAGACATTGGATGAAATGAATAGGCTTAATTATGCCTATAATTGTGCTAAGTTGTATCAGCAGGGTTTCCCTAGGGCACAACTCAGCCTGAAGTCCCATTTATTTATATGTTTTGCCAGCAGAGCCCGTAGTTGTGTTGAACCAGATTATTTTAATGGGAACTAAAATGAATATTTGGACTTAATTTAACATGGTTGTAGGCAGTAGCAGTTTCTACGTATGTGTGTTCTTTGTCTCTCTTTGGCATCTAGAAAGTCCCTTCGTTAATTTTTTGACATTTCTTTGTTGCTGAGCAGAATATTTTGATTGTTCTTCTTCCAAATTCAAGAACAAAGGATAGCAATGTGCTGGTTAGAGATGAGTGCAATAGGAATAATAAAATGTGTGTCTATGGTGTAAACTTCAGCTATTATACATTATACATTCAGTGGCTGTGATTTTTGGCTCAGTTATATAACCTGGATTGTTTGACTGCTCAGTCAGGACCAAAATTTGTCTATTTGCGTACTGGCAGATGGGAAACTGGGAAAAGCGGAGGGAAGGTCAAGATCCTGACTGATTATAAATATAAATTGGTGGTGTTAGTCTCTTTTTTAAAGATTGGTATTCTTTGTCCTTTCTAGGCCTTAATTTAGCATTATACTAAAACCTCTCACTTTCTCTCTCTTTCTTTCTTCTGCTGACTTAACTGCTGAAATTATTTGCACAACAAGCTTGGTTTGCATCTTGATAGTACTGTTTTGGTGTGGTATGAGAGAGCCCCCTTGAAGTCTCTACAAGGGTGAAAAAGAAAACTGGCTTAGCATCCCAGGGGAGCAAACATTGTTCAGCAAAACAGCTTGGTATGCCTCATGGCAGGATTAACTGCCCATCTGCTTGGGCTTCCGCTTGGCTGCACAAAATTGAAAGCCCATTGGTCAGGCTTGCTCCTGTCTTGGAAAAAGAGAAATGTAGCTGTTTATGGTATTTCTGTCACTCTGTCCAAAGCTGAGTCTCGTAACTTCAACTGCTGATTCTTCAGTGAGCTCCACGGAGGACGACCACATGCAAAGCAATATAGGGTCCCCTGTCATTTAATACTTGGGCAGAAGGGGAAGTTTTGGAGTTGCAGTTTTCTTACCCTGCCTGGCAAAATGCATTTGATGAAACTTTTGCTTGCCCCACAGATACTTGAAGATACAGGAGCCTTCTCTTCCTTTTCTTGGCATCTAATGGGGTTGAAAGGATAAGAAGGGGGAGGGGGGAATATACTCAACCAAAAGATATGATACCTGATCAGTTGTACTTTAGCACAATGCTCTTCACCTGAGATTGAGAATGATTCTAAATAATAATTAAGCATTTTGTTGAAATGAAACCAACTGGGTTAATCTTTAAAAATCCAAACCTGTAGCTAAGGTGTGGCCAATGTTTTAAGCTTGTAGACAAGTTTGGCAATTTGAGAAATTGCTGTAGGCATAACTGTAAATTGGCTGCCATGGATTGGCACCACTTGTCACAAAGAACAAGTAATAAGTAAGAACAGGAATGCCCAGAGTCATTCATGGGAAAGTAAGGTAGCAGCAGCTAGAGGCTCCTACTTCACTTGGTTGGAATATCCCAGGTCCAGTGATACGGCACGGAAAATTTTCCAGTGCTATATTTCTCCATGAACACCTTCCCCCCTGCATCTGTGGCTGTGTTTTTCTAGAGTTGCCTGGGTTGTTGTACAGGAATAAAAATGTTAGATGGGATAAATACAGGATATGAACTTGTATAAGATATTTTTCTAAGACAAGCAGTGACAAACCCTAGTCCTCTGTTGTCCATCAGGGAAATGTAAAATAAGGCATGGCAACCCCTTCCTGCGCACAGTCCAGTTGAGTCATGCCTTGTCTGAACCAGACTTAGGCATGGGGTATTTGCCCTCTATTGCTTACATTCTTCAGTAATAAACTGAAGTTGAAATTAAATTGAAAGGGTTTGTTTCACTTAAGAATGTGAAAAGAGCCACACCGGATTACTCCTGCTTGAGAGAGAGCTACACAAGCAGCATCAGGGAATGGAGAACCTGGACTAAGCAGGGATATTCCATTCTTGATATGCCCCTGCCTAGCCCAGGCTTCCACTTCCCCACTCCTGCATTGAGTGACTTTCTCTCAAGCGGCAGAAGCAGGAAAAGGGGCCCTGGGCTAGGTGGGGGCATGCTGAGATGGAAGGATCCTCACTGAGCTCAGCCCCTCCTTCCCTGATCAAGAGACTTTATTTCAGGCAGGAGCAGGGGAATCAACTGAGCAGCACTGCACCTTTTGGATCAGCCCAACTGATTATCCTCCTTGTGCCTGAAAGTGCACCAGGCACTCCCACCTCCTACTCCAGAGGTCTCCTGTGGAGCAGTAGGCAAGGGTGCCAGATCATCCCTTCTTCCTTTTTGCAGTGCCTCTGGGCATGAGCCCTTTTTGTGCAGCAGAGATTTTATGACAGCTAGGGCAAGCTAAAATTAGCTTGTGACTGCCACTGCTAAAGAGAAGAGCCTCATTCCTCTCCATGGTGCCCCCAGGAGGCCACTGGAAGGACTGAGAGGGAAGGAGGTGGGGGAGAGGGAGCAATAAACCACAGCAAGCCCTTTCCTCTGTTGGGCTTATCTGCTGCTTGGCACTTAGCAAAAACCCATCCTGCTGATTTCCCACAGTGGGTTGCTGTTATGTGCATACTCATCCAGTGAGTGAAGTGGAAGATGCTATGGTTACCTCAACAAAAGAAAATTGAACTTGATGTTGATATAAGATATATCAGCTCTATCTGGGAATATACCCTAAAAGCACTGTGCTCTTTTGGAAGTAATGTTTTGTTAAATGTAAATAAACTACAAAAGGAAGTGTGTATATATATTCTTTATAATTTTACAAAAATTCAAATAAAATAATTTCCAATCCTGTTTTGAATGTGTTTGAATATTTGAACATTTAAACTGGTTAATTTAATTGTCTCCTAAGAAAATATTTCAGTTCAGCTGTTCTGTAGCTATTGGGAAATTTTTTTGCTATATTTATACTTAAAATTCACATGCATTACAATTTCAATTCTGTTTACTAAAAATAAGATATTGAGGGAGAAAGTGTTGGGGAGTGAAAATGAGTCAAACAACCTGCTAAGTCAGATAACATTATTTTGAGCATTGAAAAATTTTCCAGAAAACCCACATCACTGCCCAGGTGCTAATAAAAAAGTATAAAAATAGTTCAAAAATAAAACTTAGAAATGGGTGTCATGATGCTCAGCAGTCAATCTCTCAGAGCACATTGTTGCCATTGATTTTCTTTTCTGGGAATTAGGGTTCTTCTTTGTAGTCTCTGTGCATCTCACATTTGGACTTCGTGCTTGCACAACTCCTAGAAGAGGGAAAAAACAAAGAAGAAAATGACTGTAGCTGGGAAGACTTTCTGTTCAGAGAACTGCATGTAGGACAGCCCAAGAAAGTCTTTTGAAGAGTTTTGATATGACATGTAAAAATTCTTTCCATTAGAATGTTTTTAAAGTGAAAATTTTTGCAGTGCTTAACATGCCTTTTTTATGATAAGACCTAGATCTATCAAACCAAGGAGAAAATCTGCTGAAAGCAAAATACAGCTTTCTAGGAGTCACTTCCAAATTCATTGTGGTTCTTTAATATTCAAATTCATGACTGTAACAAGCCTTCAATAACTAGTGGGCTGGAAGAATGGGATGATTTTATCAAGGAAGGGAGGGTGTGAGCAAATACAAGAGGATACCATAGGGGGTCATTGAACTTCAGGAATTTTGTTTAGAGAATTTTGTATTCCTATCATAGTTGTGTAGGAAGAGGAGCCTGTCCTGTCTCAGTCATTCATGGACAGAAACATATAAAAGAATATAAATTATTTCAAAACTATTCTCATTAATACTACCAAAATACCTGTCATTATGACAAACAGGAACCTGTAGAAAGTGTTGTGTTTCACTCCCTGTATTGGTCACTGTCAAAGAGAGTTTGGTCATTCAGTGTCACACATTCTCGGTCATGCTTGATTGTGACATAATGCTGGGTACTGCTTTGTGCACATATATATATATAGAAGACCAATGGTGCAGAATGTGATTGTTGAAGAACAGAACAAACCAAATACATTTTTATATTTTCTTAATATTATTATTCACCTACCAAATCGAAATAAAGTAATATGGTACTGTTCATTTTAGCATTATTCAAGATTTCTAATGTAAAAATATTTCTGGAAGCATAAATGCTAGATGTGTTTGGTTTTTTTTAATTTAATTTCCTAAATTTTATTTCACCTTGTAGAAAACATTTACAAGATAGCTTACACAAATACATACATTTATAACAATATAAGCATAGTTAAAACAATACAAATGAACAGCAGCAGCTGACTGTAAACATGGAATAATATTCAGCCCAATAAACAGAGATCATAAAATATGGCAACACAGAATAGAGTAACAATAGTCCAGGTAAAATTCCTAAAATCATGAAGTCTTTCAATACCTATTTAAAGGTCTGTAATGATGGAACCTGCCAAATCACAGTTGGAATGGATTTCCACAAATGTGGGGCAGCCAACAAATAAGTCCTTTCCCTTGTGCCTACCAGAATAATTGTTTTGCCCCATAATGGTCTTGGAAGCAGCTCTCAGCTGGTGGGCAGGCTGATAATGGGTGAATGCCAAGCATAGCAGCCCAAAATTGTTCAGAGTTTTAAAAGTCAATACCAGCATTTTAAATTTGCCCATAAATGCCCAGGCAGCCAGTGTCACTGATACCATATAGGTGTCAGGAGTAGTGAATATTTGACACTCACCAGTACCAAGGCAGCTTCGTTTTACATGGCTTTCCCCAGTCTAGCATGCCCAAATTTGCTAGATCACAGTTCCCAGGACCCTCTGCTCAGATGCTGTAGTCCAATAAATCTAGAAGGTATCAAGATGAAGAAGACCACCTTAGAACTTGTCAACACCTTTTCAGGTTTTTCACATGCTGAAGAAAAGGAGTTTAATAATAGGATTTTGTCTTTGTGAAAATCCCATTCCATATGCTTAGCTATCACCACACTCCCACATGTCCCTGTCTTTTCACATTGAGTGGCCCATTACCCATAAGTCTTCCTCAACCCAGTAAACATTTTTGATCACTAACTGAGGAACCAATGCAGGGTTTCTTTTCCGCCCAAATATTACCATTATGGCTGCAAATGATCTTTTACTCTGTGTTCCTATTGCTTATCTTCATAGCAAGCCTAATTTCATTAACCTTAAAAGCCTGCCTACACACTGGATTTAAACACATGTTTTGATTTAACCATGCTTCTGCAGGACTGTGTAGTAATACAGTTTATGATGTTAGACTGTTCAGTTGTCAGTAAACTCCATCCTAAGTCATTGTATGTATTTGTAAGGAATGAAATGCATTGTCATATAGCCACCACCCTGGGTTCCTCTTTATCCTCTATTTTCTTTCCTTTCCTATTCTGACACCAGTTAACCCCCAGCTTTAGTCTCATTTCCTTTTTTATTGACATCTTATTCTATTTTCCAGCATAGCTTGTGACCTATGTGCTTAGAATTTGTGTTTTGTACAGCACCAAACATACTGTTGGCATTAATAACCCTATCGTACATGTGACTTTATTACATTTTCTCTCTGCTGTGTCTTCTTTAGGAACTGCAGGAAGATAGAGGCTGCTGGAGGCATTTCTGTGACCCTGGTGGAATTATTTTTAGTTGCTGTAATTCATGAAAATACTTAACATTTATATGTTTGTTTGCTTATGATATTCGTATACCACTTAAATATAATGCATTCCCAAGCAGTTTTTCTCTATAAAAATAATTATGTGGAAAAAATAGCTGATTTACAAACATGAAAATGCCCCTCTGGAAAATGCTTCATTAGTAATAGCCTATAGTCTCACATACAAATAGCTGGTTTCTGGATGTATAAATCCATCCCTCTTGCAATAATGACAATTAGTAGGCTGTTCTGAGAGTGCCAGAGATCTCTGAGTGATAGGTGGTTTCTATGTGTGTGGTCTTTTGCTTTGTGTTTTGGAGACCCATGTGCAAAACACTCAGTTCTTGTGGCTGCTACTGTATTTAAATGTTGAATCCATCCATGGAATAGTGGAACCATTGACTGAGCCAAATTAATTGCATTTTCCAAAAAAAGAAATAATAGTAAGGGAAACCAAGTGGTTAATTTGTTGTCCCTCAAAGTATGCTGTTAGAACTTCCATGGTTGTGCTTGCCCTGTCGGAGAGCTGCTGAATGCAGTCATTATGCTCTAAAAAGTGGCCCCTGAATGCATGTTTGGTGCAAGGCTAATACCTCTAGCCATTTTCTGCAGCTGTTCATTCCAGTTGATTTAATTGGAAACTCCCACAAAAGGAAGGGAAGCAGAAAAGAGACTATAAACATAATGCACAGTAATTCAGCCGGAACCTCTCTTCCCCTCCAGCCCACACATTCTCCTTAAATTGGTCTCTCTAAGCACCATACCTAAACTCTGGTGGGCAGTCAGCTTTGTATTATCTCTCCTTTGGAAATACTGTTCAAGTCTCAAGAGAAACTTCTTATGAATGGATTACTTATTAAGATTTGTCTTACCTTATTTTTGTGGTTGTGACTCATCATTGGCATCAGTTCCTGGTCTTTAGAGCTTCAGGGCAGTCCAACACTTCACACTCTCTCAGTTGCTCTCTCCCTCTCGCTCCCCCCTTTATTCTTTTAGGAATCTGGCAGTCCACACTTCTCTACTTGCAGTAGTAATATGTGAAGTCCCACATTTTACAACAGAATGGGGAAGCATGTGTTGCATTGTGGTAGGAGAAACCAGACCTTATCAGGTTTTATTTTTGGTCATGGGAATATTAAAGGAATAAAAATTCTTTGTAGAGTGAAATGGGCAATAGCAACTTCCTGGCTTCTTTGTTGTAACCATATGATAATGTTACTGCATATTGGAGTTATTAAACAGTGGGAGAGTGCTCATCATGATTAGGATGTGTGAGGTCTGCATTGCAGTTCTGTGCAGTATGTGCCAGACACATGGCATTCCTTTCACAGTTTTCAATCTGGAAATGTACCTGTCTCTTTAAAGTTTTTAATGTAAGGGCAAGGTAATGGTAGTTCCTCTCACCATTCTTCCTTGGGTCTCTCAGCCACCCTTTTTCCCTGCCTGATGTACTGCACATGCAAAGACATGCTCATTGCAGCACACCAATGATTAGAGAGAGACTGTGGTGATCTCATAGCCTTGTAATCCTAGTATGCCCCCCATTACAATTGATGAAGATTCAAGGACAAGTACTTGCTTCTCATTAACCCAAATAATGCCCCAAAGTGCAGGAGCAAATTGCAACTGGTCACTTGTATGGAAGATAAAAAAGAGGTGCTATAGGAAGTACTTTTGGGCTGAGTACAAAGACTTTTCCCAGTGACCCCAATCATTGAGATTCAAGCCTACTCATATCTGCATAATCCACAACTGGATTTTGTTTCTTAGTCATGCAAGAGTGTGATAGGAGCTTAGAACCTGATAAATGATTGTTCAGCATACAGGGATAGGACTACTACCTTTATTTCTAGCAGTATTGTGTCCTGTTACAGTACTTATAGTAGTAGTCACAACAGCAATAATTTTGCACTACTTTTAAAGGAAGACAGAAAAAGGATGCAATCAGTTCACAGACAGGATACTTGTTTGCGGCAGTCATGTGTTCATATCAGTGTTGTTTTTTGATCCTTCAGTATTGAGTACATTGAAAAGGAAGTTTCTCCACAGGGAAACGGCAGGTGGAAATCACTTCCTGGTGACTTGTTCCTTCCCCTACAGACATTCCCAATGGTTCACTGCAAGGCACATCACACATCCTCACTTCTGCCATGTGACTGCAAAGGAAATACTGGACGAAACATTTCTTTAACAGCCCTGTAGGGTTGATGCACATTACAGTAGTGGAGAAGAAACATGCCTGAAATACCATTTTTGGGAGGGCACATGCTGGCTACTAGCATTTGCCAAATAAGTCCTTTTTATGTTGGTGGCAGTTGACTCTGGTGCTTGAGTTGATGTTAGGCTGTCATTTGAGAAGATCCCACATGTTTAAATAGAGAGGGTAGATACTTGTGGTTTCTGTTACTTTAGTTAGTCTTTCCACTTCATGGCGAATGTTGTTAAGCCAACGCACACTTTTCATATGATTACATCAGCTGCTGTTTTTAAACATTCTGCATATCAGAGTGATCTATGGCCAGGCTGTTTCATTAGAAGATTGTTTTTTTCCTTGTAAGCCAGGCTGCAGAATTTGTGATCTGAATGTAGCCCGCTTGCCATGTACTACCGTCTGTTAGGTGCTTGCCTATTAGCTGCATTCACACAAGATCATAAGCAATGCTTTGCCACTATGTACAGCAGTAGAAGAAAACCTGGGGCCCATGTACCCCCTTTCTCCTTCTCCTTTGGGGTAATGATTAGAGGCTTCCATTCTGGTTAGTGTCAAACTAGAATTTGCCTGCAAACCAGAATTTGAAACTACCATTGTTTGAGAGCAAACTGTAGATTGCTGGGTTTGGGGAAATGATAAACTGCAAGCTTCTAATCTGTTTTCCTGATTATCCAAAAGATTAATGTTAATCAACTGTTAAGCTCCTGGATAAATACTACCAGGAACTGTGAGGTAGCTGGAAATTAGGGAAATGCTGTCACCATAATCATAATATGCAACCTTTTCCTCTTAATTCACAGGTAGGCAGTTTGTGGTATGCCAAATGTTTTGGAGTGCAACTCTTGTCAGCTCTGATGAACAGAAACAGTGGGATGGGATGATGGCGGTTGCATTCCAAAAGACTTGGAGAGCCACAAGTTGCCTACTCTGGTTTTAATTCATCAGGGTGCTATTTGCAGTGCACTGGGTACTTGTCTGTGCACAGAAAACACGACTTCAAGCAGAATAAGGTCTAAAGTGACATGTAAAACTAAAACTGAAAATAGTCATTTCATGCAATATTTCTATTAAGAAATGCCATATAGGTTAGTGACTGCTAATGTACGCCTAAAAAAAATGGAGTTCCTACTTCTTTCTACCAGGAGGAACCATTTCCTCAAGAAGTATTTTGTTTTCATGCATGCGCGCGCACACACCCTACACAACAAAACCTAGTTCTAATTTGAAGTTGAAATGTTTAAGACGCTTAGCAACATGGTCCAATCTCATCTCCAACCCTGTCCAAGAAAAATGGGGCAGTTCTTTGGTCACAAGCAGGAACAGAATAAAGAACCAGTAGAATTAAAATGCAGTACAGAATTGGCAGAACTGTATGATACCGGTTGGTATGACAGTGCCTGTGCTACATTTTGTGTTTTAATGTTACAATTTTGCTTTAGAAAAGAATAGCTGTAAAACTTGCTGTTGGAGTTACAAGCATGTATTTACTTTCTTTTAAAGAAGATTCAGTATATACTCCCCTGTAAACTTATCTGGGACAAAGTACGATTAAATGCAGTTGTACTACTCCTAAGTAGACATGTGTGGGATGGCAGTGTAAAAAA
This sequence comes from Varanus komodoensis, assembly GCF_004798865.1. Taxonomy (NCBI): domain Eukaryota; kingdom Metazoa; phylum Chordata; class Lepidosauria; order Squamata; family Varanidae; genus Varanus; species Varanus komodoensis. The sequence continues at coordinate 1,762,401 of NW_025335349.1, read as the reverse complement.
GACCTTTTCTCTTGGAACTCTAGTGTTACTGCTCTTTTGGTTTATATGGTATTTATTTACCTCTTGGTTTAATGTGTTCATGTCTGATTTTATTCCATTTTAAAATCAGACATGAACACATTAAACCAAATTCATCAGAACTGAATTTACAGTTATTTTTGTGAGTTCCGTTGTTCTTCTGAAGCAAGGATGCTCTGTATCATGAGCTTTAGCTTTCTGATAATACTTCATGGCCATGCTTTAGTAGAATAAAACTGAGATTGGAAAGATACTTTCTTAGATCCTAAGATAAATGCAATTAAGGAAATTTGTAGAAGGAAAGTCTCCCATCCTTCCTTCCCTTTGTCAGCCCCCAACTTCTGAAAAGCTTCTTTGGGAGTTCCAGGGTCTCTGAACCATCTGGGATAGGGCATGGGAGGATGCAGTTGACTTGTCATATGATCCAATCGTATGCATAAGTCTCTCCTCCCTATTGTTGGCAGGAGGGCATTCTACTCCCAGGCAGATTCATGAGGGAGTTTGCAGAGGGAAAGGGAAGGACAGTAAATATTCCTTTGGTAAATATTCCTCTTTGCTGTGGGTTCAGACATCAGTGTAATCCCACTCTGGGATTGAATATTGACTGTGGGTTGTTCTTAAATGCATGAGTTCATAATCAAGCATGAGTTACAATGGCTGAACCTGGCTGCTCTAACAAGGCATGGCTTGTTAACCACAAACAACCTATGAAAATACTCCTTGGTTGGTTGTTATCTTGTGAATGTGGGTTGGTCACTACGGTTTGTTCTCTTGACTGGGTTCGAACAACACAGTAACCCATGTTTCAATGGCAACCCATGGTTCAGTGACAATCTATTCTCAGTTTCTGATTGTGAAGTACCGTGTTGGCTGATCCAAGTCTATAACTTATTATTAAAATAAAGTCATTAAGAACAAGATTTATTAAAGTGTTCCATCCTTCTTTTAAACACACAAAATAATGCCTTTGATGTTTCCTGTTGTCAGAGCAGCAGCATCCTTAATATGTGTTAAGAGGAATATTGCAAAATTACCAAATTTGTGTAAATTCTATAATCTGAAAGGAGATGTGTTATTTTTATAGCAAATCTTAAAATGATTTGAAAAACTGAAAATATGTTTGGATTGAACAGAAATCTCTTCCCTATATACTTTACCTTATTTGAGGGCAATGGAATGGGGGTAGAAAAAAGATTCCCAAATGTTTTCTGTCAGCAGTAGACCCAATGAATTTCCTAGTAGTTTTGTTGGGGAAGGTTTATCATTAGAAAAAGTGGCCAGGCAGCTTTAAGGCGGCATATGACCTTGGTGACTATTTAGTGAGTACATGAATATTTAACAATGAAACATGTTTGCTGTGATAAGCCTATTTGTATTCCCCACAGTGTCTCACACAAATATTCCAGGGAACTGTGTGTGTTTGGGTGGGATGGTGGGGGCAGCACCACCAGAAAAATGTGATAGCAAATTTGCCCATTTTGGGGTTGGTTTCCAGAAAAGTATTTTTCTCATAAATCCTTTTCTGGGACTTTTCAGCCCTGCTCTAAAATACTTTGAGTTACTATCATTCTTAGACAGCTCTGCCACCCTGGACCTACCCTTACTAATGCAATGGGTGGGTTTGCATGACACCGTAACCTTTCCTCCCCGCAGTGCTCCTAACATATGATCACCCATATATTGCATAGGGCGTTCCTCCTTTGCTGCAGTCTTTCTACAAGCATCCCATGGGACACTGTTCCTCCACTCCCTGCCATTTTTGCTTGCTGTAGCTTTTTTTGTCATTTTGAGTGTTCTTTTTTTCCCCTTTTCACAAAAGCTGCTTGTCAGGCCAGCTTTCACAATCCCCGTATGGCCAGCTATGAACAATCCCTCCAGGCTGAAACAGTGCTTCCTTGGAGTAGCTTCCTGCAGCTGCCAGAGTTTTCTTTATATAACAATTCTTTGAACAAATATTTTGCAAATACTTGTAAAAAAAATATTATTTTAAGTATATTACCACTGCAGTTATGCAGAAGTGGCTATGGGGAACCTGCGTGGGACAATGGTCATGGGGAGATGAACTGCCAGCAATGTGCAGCAGGTGCTTACCCAGTTCATTGCTCCCTGAAGTCCACTGAAGGAAGTTGATCTCCCCCATTCCTTTGAAGCACGTGACCGTTGTCAGTTTGGCCTCTAATTGCTTCCAAGTCTATTGAGATTGCTGCTTGTGGAATGGGGACCTTAAATCCCCCTTTTGTGGCAAGATCCCCTCCCCCTGCTTTTGGAGTCCTTGCCTCCCAAAGGGGCCCTCAGTTTTGTGATTGTTCCAAAGTGGTATCAGCTTGGGAACATGCAACTCTACTGAGGAGTCCTGGGGATAAAGGAAGGTAATTGCTTGCAGTGGCAGTTCAGGAAGCATAACTGGGTGCAACAACACAGCTGCCTAGTCAGGGTACACTTGGGAGACATAAGTTCCCTCAAAAACGAAGACGCCTGCTGCAAAGCTGGTCTTTTAAGGCTTGTTTACATTTTTAAATAGAGCAACATTAATACTATACATCTCAGTAATAAAAGTGTTACTAACCCGGAAGAGGCATACAGTTAACATTACATAAGGAAAGGCAGAGTATAAACTTAGTACATACAGAAAATTTTTACCTTTACTCTTCACAGGTACTTTTTTCAACAGCATGCCTTGAAGATAGTACCAGTTAACTCTTACTCTCCTGTCAAACTGGTAAAGGAGGAATTAGTAGATGAGGCAAATTCCACATATTCCTGCCCCATTGGTCCTTTTGTCCACTCCTTTCATACTTTACATTGAGAGTCCAGGTTGCAAAGGGAGGAAGATAATTGCATTGGGAAGAAATACTGGAGGGAAAGTCCAAGTTATTTAATCTCACGTTTCCTCTGCAAATTTTGAAGTAAAGATGGAATTTCTGCTTTGCAGTCTGGCAACACTGCTATGTTTATATATGTATTGATTTAATTTAGGGATGAGAAAGAACTCACATGGACATGGGATAGCTGGAAGCAGAGCTGCTACAGAAGCAGCTTTTCCTGTGTCTGTAGGAAGATAAGAGAAGGAACAAGCAGTGCATAGTAGGATGAAAATGGCCATGGGAAAGAGCAGCTTAAATCCAGTGTGAAGCGTGGGTCAGTGAGCTGTAACAGTTAAAGGGTTTTTATGTTCCTGCTATAATGTCTGCAGCTCCCAGACTTTTGACCAGAGCCAAGAAGGTAGAATGTGTAATGTCAACATTATTTTGTCTAGATTAAATTGGACTCAGAAACAAAATGGTTGTTGTGGTGTTGCTTAGTTTTTAGCTTCAGAGCCCTGACTGACCTCATGCCAGGTTGTCTTAAGGACCTTTCTCTCCCATACCTGCATGTTTGAAAAAGGCCCTACTTATGCCTCTTTGCAACCTGTAGTTTGGCAGATGGACATGGGAGACTGGGCATTTTTACTGCACCCCATCTATAAATAAAATAAAATAAAATAGCCTCTCCCAAGGAAGCCAGCCGAGTCCTTGGTTGTCTTTCAGCATGTGGCTAAAAGTTGGTTCTTTAGCAGATCTTCTAGCATGCCTGCTCCCTAATATGGTAAATCAGCAGTGGTTTTCATCTAGAGGTGATATGGATCCTTTTAATTTTGTTAATTTGTATTTTAATGGACTAATTTATCATCTCTGTTATTCACCATCTTGAATATATGAACTGATACAAAAGTGTGATACAAATTTGCTTATTAAGAAGAAATAAATAGTTAGGGTAACTCAACTTATAGAATCATAGAATAGTAGAGTTGGAAGGGGCCATGAAGCCATCAGCCCCCTGCTGTTGCGGGACACCAAGTTATATCATCCCACTCAGATGGCTGTCCAGCCTCTTTCTGAATGTCTGTAGTGTGGGAGAGCCCACCACCTCTCTAGGCAGCTGGTTCCACTGTTGTATTGCCCTGACAGTGAGGAAGCTGAACTCAGACACAGTCTCTTCACTTCATTCAATCAGCTTACTTGGTTTTCAGTTACTCCCTGTCTCTCCGACTTGCTGAACAATGGGGTTTCTAATATCTAATTGTAACAGCTCTTTCAAATGAGTTCATAATTATTAATTGCACCTTCTATTTTTCATCTAGAAGTAATGTGAGATTTTTCAACATAGCACCTACAAATCAGTAGAAGCGATTTCTAGACATACTGAGATCTTCTTCTTCTTTTTTTCCTCAGATGAGCGGGACAAAGTACAAAAGAAAACATTCACAAAATGGATAAACCAGCACCTTATGAAGGTCAGTTCACATGCATGCTGTCTTTGGAGATCATAACCTCAGTTGTTGTTCGCAGAGATGCCCTGAGAAAGAATAGAATTGGTAGAATCTTGTAGAGAAGGTCTTACGGAATGCTGGTCAGGCATTCACCCACCACAGAATTAGACACATGTGAGGGAGAGAGTGTGATGATGCTCACTGATCCCATCCCCTTTGTCCTGTTCCCATAATTTGGCTCTGCCTTCCTTCACATGCTGCCAAGTAATGATACTCAGAGGCAGGTCCTACTAGCTTTAGAATAGCTTGCTCACACGTAACTATTAGGGTTGCAGTCCTAAATGTATAAATACTCATGGGAGTAATTTATGTGAACAGATAGGAAACAGAAATGTTTCCATTCCCATGTATTAAGTGAATTCACTTACAGTGGAGAATGATAACTGGAAAAGTTTGATATTTGCCTAAAAGTAAGTCCCTTAATTTGAAAATGTACCCTAATTGGCAATTGCTATGGAGTGGTGACTGAAATGAATTCTGCACATGTTCAGAGGAAGCCATAACTTTGAATTTACAAGAGCTGAGTAGGGCTTCCATTCAAAAGGTTTCCTTAAGTTGGAGATGACTGGAGAGTACAACAGCAGTAACAGCAACATGTACAGAGGAGCTCATATTGTGTTCAAGAGCTGAAGATCTGTTCTTGGAAAATAATTCAGGAGCTAAACCTTGGCCCCCATTAAACTTTCCCTTGGGATGGGGTGGGGTGGGGTGAAGGATAGTGACTGCCAGCGTGGTTCTCCCCTCTGATCCACAATGAGGGCACCTGGGAGAAGAAGGCCAGGGCAGAGCAAAGGAAGTCATGGTCGGAGTGGTAGCACTGGTTCACATGGAGTGCCTACATGGCTTTGCCAACAGATAACTTGCCCGACAATGGGAAGGGGTACCTTCCCTGCATGTGGAGAGTACTGCCCCCTACTTTTACGTGGGTGAACATGTGTGTAGTAGTGAGTGGAAGAGCATTAGAGCAGTACAGTTCAATTAAGACACAGTATTCACATCTGACAAGGGGCATGGGAAGACAGTTGCAGTCACTGTAACGCAGGGGTCTCAAACCCAACTTACCTGGGGGCCGCTGGAAGTAGAGTCTGGGTGAGGCTGGGCCGCATCAAGTATTCCACCACCGCAGTGGGGGTGGGCTGCTCATCCCGCAGCTGGCCCGGGCGCCGCCGGCACTTTGAAGGCCGCAGGGCCCCTTCCCCGTGCCCCGCCCGGCCCGGCCATTGGCCTACGGGCCGCGAGTTTGAGACCCCTGCTGTAACATGTTTCTCCCTTACCTTGCTTGCTTCTTTGGGGTGCTAGGAGCCTTTCCCGCTCCTTTGTCTTACCACAGTCTCCCTATTGTGGGCTCGAAAGACATACGACACTAGCCCAGAGAACTGTACCCCCTTGCAGCACATTCTATCCACTGGTACTTTCATACTGATGGTCATGTACTGTGAGTGGTATATAAGTTATATCCTCCCCCATGCTTTGTCCTGGCAGTCAGTGCCTGACTCGGGTGCCTTTAGGAACCAAATAAGCTTCAGAGGAAAATGCATACCATCGACAGCCCTGGTTTTGAGCTGAGGCGCTAGAGGGTTTGGCATGTGTGCTGCTCCTTCTGCTGCTACCCCATCCCACTCAGATCTCTGCCCCATTGTGACCACAGTATAATTCCAGTGAGACTCCAGTATAAGATTGCTCCGTAAGTGCACATGCAGAGCAGCAAGCCTTAGGTAGGTACATTGCTCCTCTTCATATAGTTTGTGGTTTCCAGATGTGAGATGCTATTTCATGCCCACTAGCAGTGGGCCAATGTGTAGAGCAGAAAGCCATATCAAAGTATAGATATATGTGCTTAATTAAGCATGTACAGCGATTACTATCTTTGGTGAGGCTCACATTAACAATGTTAAAGTAATCTAATTTTTCCTCTGTATTAATAACTTAGCAGGCTAATATTCTTAATATATTAATTAATTCCCTTTGTTGTGGAATGTTTGCAATTAACTTTTGATTAGCATAATCTTTGATTAATATTTCATTATTTGTCCTGCCAAGATATTAACATGTAAGATTATTTAACCAGCTAAAATCAGCTGAAGGCTTTAAAATTAATTGATATATTATTCAGGAGACTGTTTCTAGTTATCTCTACAGTATTGCTATATGCAGATTTAAGCTCTGAAAAAATATTGGCATGTTCCGTGCTTCCATTGTGAAAACTGTGCCATTTATCCCAAGGGGACTGGCTGTTATATTTGTATGCATACAGAGTAGCAGATAAATATTTATCATTTAATATACCACATGATTATATATTTTATATTTTTCTTGCATTTAGAAAACTTGAATTTCCCCTAATTTATAATTTGCAGTTGCAATTATGAATATTTGCATATGAAGACAAAAGGGGTGTTCAATTAAACTCACCAATGAAGAATTTAATTTTACAGAGGTCTCTTTAAATCCTGTTTGCTCTAATAATAAAGAACATGATTGATTACCAATATAGAACATTCAATAAAGATTCAGATAACAAAGAAAATGATAATTTGTTTAAAATAGCTAATTATATTAAGATTTTACTTTATTTCAGCCACATATTGCATCAGCCTGCTCTGAATTTGATTGGAATAGCAGCGGGTGGAGGGTGAAGTTTTAACTCTTTTTTCTATCTAAGCCACCTTTCTAAAGTGTTTTTTTCCCTTCCAGTGTGACTAATAACAATTTTTAGGGCGAGAGAATTGAGACTGAGAAAATGGCATAAAAAAGGGTTAAACACTTGCCCACCCCACCATGACTCTGATCAGACTTAAAGCCCCCATATCTACTTTTAAGGAAGAGTAAGCATATTGGCAGAACTGATAAAGGATCTTCCATCTAACATGTCTGAATGTAACATAGCGTCTTAATCTCTGGTTTCAAAACTAACCATGCTAACACTGACATAGATGTAATGCTGCACCATAATTAGAGCTAACCAGAGAAGAGAGTGAGAGGGATCCTAAGCCCATGAAGCTCCCTCAGTCTCTTGACCCATTTTGAATCAAGTCCTTGTACAGAAAGGGCTGATTGAAGGGTGCCCTTCCAGAGACATAATCCAGCTAAATAGCCAAACTATCCTAAGGTATGTTCTCTTACCACAGAATAACATGGTTAACTGTGTCATAAAAATGTTATCACACATCATGTGCAGTCTTCTGCAGAAACTCATACATGGGGGTAAGGCAATTACTCATACATGGGGGTAAGGCTGCATTCTGTTATCTCACCACTTGTATGTTCCACTGCTTATATCTTCTGTGTGAAATCCTGTCCTCTCCACATTGACATTTGTCTAGTAGTCTGGCTGTGTGGTTCAAGGCTAATATTTAAATCCAATTCTCTTATCCTCTCTGTCTTGGTTACCGTGAGACTGCTGTTGTGGGAGGCCTGTGCAACTGCTATGGCTACCTGGGAAGACACTGATGACAAGAGACATACAACCCCATTTATCCTGGCGTAGTCTTTTTTCTGCTTTTAATTTTACAAAACGTATTATCAGAAAGAGCATTTTCTTTTGGTACAAACCTTTCAAAGATAGTAGTGCAACAAAAGGAACATGGCAGAGGGCCTGCAACTAAATGGCAGTTGGGGACCTTTGCTTGGGGGCCTTTATGCTTTTAAAAGACTTGGGAGGGACCTATAAGGCCACTGGGTGCAGCTCCAAATTGAAGCATCCCTGGCATATGGTTGTCTCACTGCATTCTGAATGCCTCAGGTGTGGGAGAGCCCACAGTGATTTTCACTGTCCTGGTCCTAATTACAGGGGTGGGCATAAAGCTGGAGTAGAACACAAAACTGCCTTGAATGTGCATTCTGGGTTGGTTGATTTATTTATTAACCTCCTTTTTGAAAGAATACAGTTTCAAAGAAGCAAAATCAGTTTCACTAAGTTTGTTTTCGAATCTGAGAATGGTATTACCTTGGAGATGTTCACTGATGCTATTAACACTGCATGATACAAATTGCACACAACAGAGGTAATTGGGAGATGTTTATAAAATAATGAATACACAAATGATTGATCAAGATATGTATATATTGACTTGAAATTACTTTGATGGAGAGGAGGAAGATTAGGATAAAAATTGCCTTATTGATTATAGTCATAATGATGAAAATATTTAATAAAAATGTTTTCTTTGAAGAAGGGAATATTAAATTGAATGTAAGAATTTCTGAATATTTAATAGACTGTGCTGATAGAAGCTGAAAATCTGTGAATTTCCACAAGCAAACTGTATTCATAATATGTTTGCATGAAACTGCCACATGATCCATTAATTTCTTATTTGTGACTCCAGCACACACATATGATGTTCTGTTGTTTAGAAGCTCTTACCTGCTCATCTCAAGTAAAAAGAGCATAGCAACCCATGTAAAAAGTTTCACCCACAAAACAGCCCCATCCCCTCTACAGAAATAAATGTGAATGCATGGGACATTGGCTTCTGGTGGCTACATGTACGCTCAGGAGATAAACAATTCCTCATGCTTGGAAGTTATGGAACCTGAGAATGTAGAGTACTAAACAAAAAATAATTTAAAAACTTGTTCCTGGCTCAGCAATATAATAAACACCACAGAGTTAAACTTCTTTCCTTCAAATCTCCTTTATGTGGGATGACAGAAGTAATTGTATGTACTGATGGTGCAGCAAGGAGAGGGATACAGAATAGTAGTGTGACTGAAAGTGACAGACCCAGGTAAAGTGAATAAATGAAATGGAATGACAGTTTCAGGCAGCTTTCCTGCCTCTTTTCTCTTGCAAAGCAGGATTGATGCTTATTTATCACCTAATTTATTTGGACAAAGTGAAGCATGGTGAAACAGCGCCATCTGCACGAAGGACTTTGTATTGCATGGCTGCTATCATATGGAATAACCATGAACTATGAGAAACTGGAGAGAATGGAATTCCAGAGGTAACCTGTATTAGTGCATTGCAGCAAAATAACAAGCTGTATTGTGCCACCTTGAAGATACATTTACTCTGGCATAAGCTTTCATGAACTGTAGCCTCCTTCATCAACTGCATGGAGTATTACTGAGAGTTTCAGGAGTGGGGTGTTACGCATCACTATTGGGGAGAAGGAGAATTGTAAGCAGATAGTGTGGATGAGCTGCTTTGGGATTCCTCAGCAGCTTAAATCTAATGTAAATGTTCTTAGGACAGACAGAGCAGGAAAGATTTGCTTTGCAAACAAGAAACAAAGACCTAAATAAAAATATGTAACATTTAAAAATGCAACAACATGCCTGCAAGGCAGTTATCTTGATAGTTACCATGAAGGAAAAGATCAAAGGAAGCTCTGCCAAGATGGGAAGGAGCTGTTCATATGCATATCCCTCCTGCTGTGGCCTCTCTGTTTGCCTCGGGTCTGACATGGCAGCAGAACACAGTGGGGATCCCAGATGTGGTAGCACTCAATTAAAATGGAAGCTTAAAAGGTGCTTTAGGAAGCTCTCCATATAGATAGGCACAAACCATCTGGAAAAGGGAGTTAACATTGTAGCTTCTGAAAGTATATCTTAAGTAGAAGGAAGCAGAGGAAAAGTTGTTTTGCTCTGGTTGTCAAGCTCAGTTTATATTATTCCCCTATACAGTGCTTCCAACAATGGACTCTGCTAGCCTTTAATTTATTTTCCTGTGATTGTTAAAAATCAAGTTCTGAAAAATGTTGGCCCTTCATGCAATATACACTTTGTGAAGGGGGAACATCCTTTAGTGCTTACCTGAATTTTAGTAAGTGGTACTATGCTGTAATAATAAAAGTAAACATTTAATTATTCATGTGTACTGTTTCCAGAACAAACAAATTAGTTTCTAGTCATTTGAAAAAGAACAAGTAACAGATATTAGCAACCTTGACTGCATAGAAATCACTGGCAAAATCCGCTGGTTTTATCATGCACCAAACTGCCCATTCTGTTAAGTTGTAATGAGTAGCAAGCAGAAAGTTAATGGCTTTAGATGCTTCTGGGATTACTTTGGAATTTTGTTCTTTTTTATAGATGGATACCTGTTAGAAGTCACCAATTCTCATTTTGAAAAGGTTATTTTAAAATATTTGTGGGAGGTGGGGTGGGATGGGATAGGGGGAGAAAATAATTGAATTGCTTCAGTTAATAATTTTGATTGCCCAGAAATGAGGTAGATTGTCATTGTTTAACTGATGAGAGCAGGAGAAGAATGGATTGTTGGTACCGTTGTTGATGCTTCCTTACTAGCAAAATACCCATAATTAAGGGTGAGGTATATGTGGAGGGACTGCAGGTGGCACAGTGGTTTAAACCGCTGTGCTGCTGGGCTGGTTGATCGAAAGGTCACCGGTTCAAATCTTCACAATGGGGTGAGTTCCCGTTGCTGCATCCCAGCTCCTGCCAACCTTGCAGTTCGAAAGCATGCAAATGCAAGTAGATGAATAGGTACCACTTCGGTGGGCAGGTAACAATGTTCCGTGCACTTTGGTATTTAGTCATGCCGGCCACATGACCACGGAGACTGTCTGCGGACAAATGCTGGCTCCCTCGGCTAGGAAGCAGAGATGAGCACAGCCCCCTAGAGTCAGGCATGACTGGACGTAATGTCAAGGGGAAACCTTTACCTTTACCTTTTTTTATATGTGGAGGGAGGAAGCACATGTACTGCAAGAACTCCTGAGTGTGTACATGACCTGTGTATATGTGCTCTGGAGTCAGGGTTGGGCCATGCAGCTGATTGGATTTGTCTTTGTCCTCAACTGTAGAACTTTTCTTTTACTCATAAAAAGAAATGGTAGCCATTCACTTACACACAAGAAAGCAAAGGTATTTACACAGGGACCAGTTGGAATTGGGACATCCTACCACTAGGCAAAGTTAGGCCACCACTTCAGGCAGCTATGAAAGGGCAGCACATTATTTATTTTATTAATATGCAGTTTTGCTGTCCAGGGCCAGGAAACACAGTTATGCAACTTTTTGCTGTGGGTACCAAAATAGCATGTCTGACCACAGGTTCTGTGCATGTTGCTTGTGGGGTAGGGGTAAGGCATCATTTGCTGCTCCACCTCAGGCAACAAAATTTCCTGGCACCTGCAAATCTCAGGTGTTAAGAATCAACCCTGTTCCTGTCTAAGTAGTCCTACTAGTTTTTCTACTTACCCTCATTGTGGGTTTTCTTTCTTTGCTAAAATGAATTGTGACAGACCACTGGAGGAATGTCTCTGTTTATTTGTTTTAAAAATACATACCCAGGCACAGTGTTCTGCAAAGCTCTCGGGTTAACTCCAAAACAAGACTTGTAGATATTAAAAAGCTATAGCAGCAGCATGCCATAAATATCACCTTAGAAACTTTTATAAAGGAACTTTTCCAGATGGTTACCATACTAAAGATTATCATACTAAAGATAATTTTTCTTCTAAAACTAATAGAAGACAAGCCTAGCAAACCTCTCTGGGGAGGGATTTTCACAGCAAGTATGCCAATGCTAAAAAGGCCCTTTTGTACTGAGCAGCCAGATTTTCAGAGCAGAGCCTCAGCTGATAATTAGCACATAAATATGTGAGAGCATGTGTGCACATTCTCTTGTACATAAGCCAATAATTTTCAAAGCTTCAAGGCCTTCTTCAGGAGGCCTTTCCACACCGATTTGCTTTTTGAGAAGCCCAGCATCGACATCCATGGAATCCCTTGACATTGTAAAGCAGTGACATGGGACCTCTTTCAAGCTGAGGGCCCAATTCCATTTCAGAGAATATCTCAGGGACCGCATACCAGTACTGGGGAGGACCAGTGGCTCCAAGGGAGGGATCAAAATGCCAGTATATTTATTTTAGCTTAAAGCACTTAACTGCCAGGAACCTGTTGTCTCAGCTTGTGCCTCAGTGCCAGGTTACTCACTATGGAATTCCTTATATTCAGGGCTTCTATGAACAATGCTTTTAAACTGGTAATTCAAGCTTATAAGGTGATGGCACAGGCAAGAAGTCTCTGTACAGGGAACCACCTATGGACCTCTTTAGTTCTTGGCAGAAATCTCCACAGATCTTCTGCGGGCCTCCTTCCCCTCCCACCATATGTGAAATACAAATGCTGAAGACAATCGGGCAAAAGTATAAGACATCTGCTTAACCCACATTCAAATGTTTCTTCTTATTTTAGACCCTCAGCTGCGCTGTGGTTAGCCCAAATGTCTGTCCAGGGCTAAGGAGTACTGGAGGGCTAAAGAGTACTGTGATCAGAAAGAATGTCTCATATTTACATAAGTACCTAGGCAGGCATATTCTGTATTTATAGTATTCAAAGAAGTTAATTCACTTGTCAGTGAGAACAGGAATAGTGAGAGCTAAACAAGATAGGAAATGGTGGGTTTGGGAGGACAGGAGGCCTGCTTTCTTTGCTATTAGCACATTGTGCTAACTGCTGGTTCTCTGTCCAGTACTTCTCCCCAAGGAAATCTAGGTGTAAATTACCTAAACATTAATAATGTTAATGCCAGTATATATCCTGTTTACCTGGTAAGGACAGAAAATCATGCCCAGTAAATTCAAAGTCAATATTCCTTGCTTAGAACCTTCCCCAGAGTTTTGAATAATCATTATTGTGTTCCATATCCTTTTAACTGGATAAACACTTTGGCTTTAATGTTGGCAAATTCTCTGTGTCTCTTCTCCAGTTATGGTATTAAATAAAGTTTCTTCACCCTAAAGGTTGGCATTTTAACTGCAGCCAAGCTGCCAAGTCTTCCACACCCAGCTGTGCTATGAATATTGGGCAAGTCTGCCTGCCGGAGGCAGCACATAGCTTAGTCCTTAGATTCTCACAGTAAATCTTGAAGGATCTAACAAATTCCCTCAGCCTGCCAGGATGGTCCCAGGGATTTCGCTGGCAGCTCAGTTGGAAAGCTTGTCTTGTCTGCCAGTTCAGATTGGTATGCATGCTGAGTCTTACATGAAATTTCAAGAAGTAGAAGTGAAACATTTTTGGTATACCCATGTGCCAACAAAATAATCAGGATATGGAAAGATGTGTGTTACCCATTTTGTGTCCTTCAAAACACAGTTTGCATCTGTATTAGAGTGATGTGACGCTTGTGCTGTCATGTTTGAAAGTGTGCATGTATTCACAAATAAATGAAGAAAATTGTCAGAAGGGTGTAAGAGGAAATGTTGCTCCCTGCTCCCACTAGGATGACTGCCAGGGGGAAAAGGCACAGGGGGTAAGGCATCACTAATCTTCATTGTGAAGATTTAAGTCCTCTAAAGATGTGTTGCCTTTCCTGGCTTTGCTTTGCAAGCAAAGTGTACAAAGTAGGTTTTGACTTCTTCCTTGTTTCCACATTTTTGTAGGCCTTTGGAGAAGAATCTTCAGGCCCTTTCATTCTACTTCTAACAATACCTTCCTTGCTATTTTAAATTCCATTTTTAGCTAGGGACAGGTCTGCCATGCTGCAGAAATCTCAGTCTCGGAGTAAGTGCATCCATGTTTTTTGAGTGCCACATTTGAATTTGGTTTGGAAGCTTGACTTCTATTCCACAGTAATGGCAGTTCTGATATGATCTGAACCAAACAACTAGTGATTCCAATAACCATGGTTAGCGGAATCTGTAAGTTGTCAGGCGTGGATGACATGACAACTACAGTTAGTACAGAACTTTGGTTAATGGAAACAAACTTCAGATCATGATTTATGAAGCTGGTTTGTTTCCATCAAGTACGGAGATTAGCCATAGTTTAAGGTTTGGATATAATGCTAAACTAGGGTAATCTAAAATAAAAGCAGAAGCTTTTGATTTCTTCACAGGTACCCCATGAGATGTATGAACCTGACACTTGCTGCAACACATTCTTACTATTTTTTTTTTTTTACCATGAAATCTGAATGTGGTCAGTATGTGACCTAAATGGGACTCTGGGAAATCAGGAAGCACTAACTTCCTCTGGACTAAGTTAACTTGAGAATTGAATTGGCCTTATTTGTGCTGTTACTGTTTTTAAGAGTTGTTTCTAAGCAGCGCTCTCATTCATGGGAGAGGCTGCGGCTGTAATGTGGTGTGGTGAGGCAATGAATATATCAGGGTTGTGACCAGCAATTGTTTGGTGGCTTTCCAGCATTTATGGAATTCTTTTCCTATTCCAAATGTTGAAATGCTTCTGATAAGGCTTAGTTGTTCTCGAAAAAGCTGCTTTAAGCTAAACTATGGTGGTAGTTTGGCCTTCTTTTTTGCCTCTGTTCCCACGTGCCACTGGAATGTGGCCCCAAAGATATGAAAGAGTTCAAACTGGTACCTGTATAGGGGTCATGTGTAGTTTCTGTGATTTTCAGTTAACCAGGCTATCCACTAAGATCCTGAGCAGGTCTGTGTTTTAGTATACTGAGAATGAAAAGCATGGGTGGGGCTGCAGCCAGTCTTCCTATGGTTGCATCAAGGGTGAGAAGCATTTTTCTGATGGGGGCCACATTGCTTTGGGGCAATAGAGCTGCATACTGGTGGTGGACAGTGCTGATGCCAGTGGAGGTAGTGGGCAGAGCCCAAAGTGGGCAGAATCACCCCTTATTTCTCTCTCTCTTTCCCCCTCCCCCCAAAAAGACTCTCTTCCCATCTAACAAGAAGGAGAGATTGCTCTTGCAGGAAATCTGAACTGATTGTTTGCAGCAGGCTTTTGAAATTAGTCCTTGCATTCCAATCCCTGGTTTATATTGTGCTACTTTGACCTTGAATTTCTGTTGTTATGGAGCAAGCAAGCTTTGCTTCTCAGACAGTTTGTTTTTTTATATTCCCCTTTGAAGTCTGGCAATTTAGAAGCTAACAGACACACCTAAAAACACTCAAGCAATAGCAGAGAATGGAGAATAGCAGTGTGACTTTGACACAGTTTTCCTCTTTTCTGGCAGCATTCTGTAGACACAAACAGTTCTAAATAAGTATAAAGTATATGATGCCAATTAGACAAACAGGTCCAAATACTACTTTGATAATCCTTGAATTTATGCAGTGTAATTAGCTGAAAAATAAAATTGCTTTGTAGGAAATCATCCAAATAAGTAGACATTTGGTTTGGGTTGGTAGGCATTACATATTCATTAGGTTTCTATCAGGAGTAATAATTATTCAGTAAAATTCAAATTGCCAAGGGGTTGTCACAGTTAATTTAAGCCCATTCCTCATATTTTTAAAATATGCAAATGGAAAACAGATTTGCTGATAATCTGTAGTAAATTGGTTTTAAATAAAATTTAGAGCTTGAATTCAACACTAACTGTATCTTCAAGCCAAGATGTAGCGCTTCCAGCAGTAGTCCATTCTTATCTGGATTCAGGTTCAGTTTGTGCTCCTATTATATCATGTCTCACAGTCTCCAAGCAATGGTTCAAGGTTTCCACTGCCTCAGTAGTCCCTCAACACTATCTCCAGGAATGACCATAGCCATTCCAACATGTTCTATTCCTGCAGAAGAACATGGTCAGTAGTCACTGAGAGATACATAGAACCAAGTATCACACATCTCCTTATCCGTCTGTTGGCACAAGTAACTGTGATGATAGTGCGGATTTTATATGCAGCTAATTTGAAGCCACAACAGGCTGCTGTGGATTTAACCAAGTATTCTTGGGAGCCAGGAAGGACAAGAAGATGACTTGCTTCTTGGAAGAGCTTCAGTGGACCTCCCCAGGGCCTTGAGTCTCAGTTATGGCAATACATAAAATTAGTTAATAATTAAAAGATAGTTTGAAGTACTCATGCCAATCATACCAGTCAACTCTGGGTTAGGGATGGATTAAGACATTGAAAGGGGAGGCATGTTAGCAGGAAATTCTTCAGGGACTATTTGAAAAACCTGTTGGACTCATTAGTCCTCAGGGTAGAACAGCTGAACTGTTTCTTCATTCCTGAAACACAGAAATTAGGAAACATCAATAAGCTTAATATTACTAAGTAATAATTTTCCATGAGAAGTACATGAGGACTGAAGTCATCAAGGACCAAGAACAGGGAGTTCTCAATACCAAGCCAAGAATACTTTTCTCCATACAGGTCGGGAGAACATTTGGTGGCATGTAGGCACTATGCCAACAGATTTCACAGTTTATGCAGAGAACCTGTTCAAGCACTCAAAATTGGGACTGTAGAATTAAGAAACTAAAGAAAATGCGGTCCTTGCTGATTATGGCAAAACACTTCCCTGTTTATCAAGCTTTGGCTGGTGCTGTACCCAAAACTGTCTGGACACAATTGATATGGGTCAGCTCATCCTTTCTCATTCAGTCAGGTATCTGCAATCCAGGCTAGTTCAGTACTTTCCTAATATTATACTATATAATATAATGCAATATTGTTGGCACTGTGACAAATATACAAAAATTCTTGTTCAGAGACATTTCTAGATGGGAGGGAGGAATTTCTCTGAACAAGAAAGCTTTGTCCTGATATCTTAGGTACCAAAATTGACAACATATCTTATTTAAGGCTTGATTCTCCCATTTACCGTACCAGTGACTCTAGACCAGTGGTGGCGAACCTTTTAGAGACCAAGTGCTCAAACTGCAACCCAAAACCCACTTATTTATTGCAAAGTGCCAACGCTGCAATAAAACCCGAATACTGAGGTTTTAGTTTAGAAAAAACAACTCATAGTCAGTCCAAGCAAATATATATATATCCTTGGCCAAGCAAAAGCTTGGACGAGTCGCAGCTAATGAGCTAATGTGATGTCATTGCCTGGCGCCGCTACTCATTTACAAGCATGCGCATGGCCCCTCCGTGCGCAGTTATCCGATACTCAGCTGCTGGAGCGATGCTGGGACAACTTGGCTTGCATGCTGACAGAGAGGGCTCTGCATGCCCTCTGTGGCACAAGTGCCATAGGTTCACCACCGCTGTCCTAACCCTACCCTGGTGCACTCCCTAACCCTAATATAGGGGTAAAATACCATTGAAAAGGGTGATTTTGAATAACCCTTCTTTGAGTAGCTTTTTCTGCACAGCTCAACATTTCTGCCCATTCTAAACACATTCCAAAATCATGCCAGGACACCTCGTTTTTCTAACCCTAACCCAGTGATGGTGAACCTTTTAGAGACCGAGTGTCCAAACTGCAACTCAAAACCCACTTATTTATCACAAAGTGCCAACACTGCAATCAATCTTGAAAACTGAGGTTTTAGTTCAGAAAAAACAACTCTCAGCCAGACCAAGCAAATACACACACACATCCCTGGCAGTTGCTGACCGGCCATGCAAAAGCTCGGATGAGTCGTGGCTAATGAGTCATGGCTCGTGACATCATCACCTGGTGCCGCTACTCCTTTGCGAGTATGCGCTGCTATCTGATGCTTGGCTGCTGGGGCGATCCTGGGGCAACTTGGCTCACATGCCGACATAATGGGATCCGTGTCCCCGCTGTGGCACGCATGCCATAGGTTCGCCACCACTGCTCTAGACTTATGAGAAATAGTTATACATAGGAATCAACTGAAAGATGCGTGATCAGGCCATCCCAGGTGCTAATTACCTAGTCTGAATTACCTTTTCTCTGAGAGTTGTCAACTGGCATAGAAATGCTTTTGTTTGTGAACTCTTCCTTTGACTTTGAGCAGCTGGGGAAGACTCCTGACTAAACAGAGCTGTGAAGTCCCAGGTTCTCCACAGACACAATACCTAATGCTTCCAGCCTAACTCACCTCACAGGGTTGCCGTTGTGTGGATAAAAATGGAATGAAGGAGAGTTACATAAGCCACCTTGGGTTCTTTGCTGTAGGTGAAAAGGTGGGATATAAATGCAGTGTAGTAGTAGTAGTAGTAGTAGTAGTAGTAGTAGTAGTAATAGATTTATGCTGCTCTGGAAACTCTGGGAGGTTAAGTGTAAGGGCTGAGTGGTGTTACACCAGTATTACATTGGTTTAGAAAAGTTTTTTTCTACCTAGTTTTAATAGAGCTTTGAGAAATTTACAGTGGAATTTGTAAATTCTAGTAGAAAGTGCCTCTGCCTAATTTTCCTCACTTCACCCTGAGCCTCCTACACAACAGTCCACACTATTTAGCATTTTGAGGCTAGGGGCATTGCTGGGAGGAAGTGGTATTTCTCCTTATTGGCATGTTTCTCTGTAGCCAAGCCTATATAAATAGAAGGGTAAGAAATGAATCATATTCATTTACAACAATGTAAAAGCATATGTGGCACTCAGGGTGGGTGGATTGGTAGAGCTGTAGAAATTACTGTCAGGCGTAATTAGCAGGCTTGTTCTGGTTTGTAATCAAAATGTACTTCTGATATTATTTCTCTTTAAAATGCTAAATTAGACCGCAACATCATTAGCAACCTCTTTGAACAGAAGAGGTGTGCTTCCAAGCTATCTTTGTTGTAAACCATCCAGAACAGGCAGTATAGAAATGAAACAACAACAACAGCTCCTCATCATCATCTTTAGAGTTGGTTAACCATTTGTGAAATTGCGCATTTTAAAATCTGTCTCCCATTGCAAATCTTGATAAGCCCCACTGTGCAGGATCTGAGAAAATGCTTTGGCATGTTCTCCCCATATCACTTTCAGCATACATACAGGTGTTAACAAGCATAATGGTAAGAATTAAAGTGTTGTTTCAGTCATGTTCTACTATGGTTGGCAAATATCTCTTTTCACTGGGAATGAGGTGAAAAGACAAACTCAATAATTTTGAAAATTTGCATTTCTATACCACCTCCAAAGAACATATTTTTACATTAAATGTTGCAAGTCAGACTGTTCAGATCCACTGCCCCCATAGCAAATGAGTCAAAGTAAGAATTGTATTCTACCAGTACACTGGAGAGGATGTTCTTTCGTTGAGTGCAAGCATGGCACATTCTAGTCACTGGTAATGCAATGGTGTTGTTGTTGTTAGTGTTGTAGTTAGTCGCGAAGTCATGTCCACCCATCACGACCCCATGGACAACATTCCTCCAGGCCTTCCTGTCCTCCACCATCCCCCGGAGTCCACTTAAGCTCACACCAACTGCTTCCGTGACTCCATCCAGCCACCTCATCCTCTGCCGTCCCCTTCGTCTTCTGCCATCCATTGTCCCCAGCATTAGGCTCTTCTCCAGCAAGTCCTTCCTTCTCATTAGGTGGCCAAAGTATTTGAGTTTCATCTTCAGGATCTGGCCTTCTAAAGAGTAGTCAGGGTTGATCTCCTCTAGGACTGACTGGTTTGATCACCTTGCAGTCCAAGGGACTTGCAGGAGTCTTCTCCAAAACCCCACGGACATTACCAAAAGGCAAAAATGCAATGGTATATTGGAGCAATTATAGGAGCACATTATGTTGATAAGCTTTCCATTGAATAGACTGCAGCTGGGTTCAGACAACATACGAAGCTATGGATTTGTTTGTTTGACTATTGTTGGCATGCCAAGTTGTCAGAACCTAGCCATGGTATTTCATCATGGCAAGTTTGGTCTTTAAAAACCATGATTGCAAACAACAGTTCTATTGTTTCTTTGTATCATTACGACTTACCATGTTGTCTGACCCCATGGTTCTGGTCTGCAACTACCACTGATACCTATGGAAGGAATGGCAACTGCAGGAGCCAGACTAGCCATCCAGCCTGTATGTGTGGACCAGTGAGGAAGAGGCAGCAACATAGGCAGGGGCCAATGCGCCCTGGGCTTGAATTTCAGGTGCAGTGGCTGATGGGATACATGCCAACAATGGGAGGACTCAGTGGAGAGTGTGGAAACCACAGTACATTAGATATTATCAGGTAGCTCATTCTAAAAACCTTGAACAATGATAACCATGCAGGGTTGCTTGTCATGTTGTGTGGATGTAGGCAATGTTTAAGAAAAAGACTGAATACTGTATACAGCAATTCCAGATTCTTCAACTGAAATCAGTATACCTTTCCTCCAGATTTAACAAAATAGGCCAGGATCGTGAGTTTGCTCCTACTGATGGGAGCAAGCACTCCCTTAAATGGAGTTCTGCTCATAGCAATTCAGAACAATGGAAGGGGTAAAGGTGACCTTCCCATTCCTCCTGCATGCTCTTGCACCCCTGAAATAGGGTTCCAGGGGGCTGCAGAACCCTCTCAACAGTGGGAAGGGCTTCAAGAGGAGGCGAATCTACAAAATGTGCCTTCACCACCATCCTTTGCCTTCAGCCAGTAGGATCGTTTACTAGATCTTGATCGTACGAATAGAAGGGTGCCTCAATTAACCAAACAACTTCATAATTCACCAAATGTATTTCTCAAACATTTTTGAAGTAGGCTTGCCCAGTTTCACAAGTGATTTCCTTGGTTAAATGATAGAAATTACAGCATGAACTCAGCTTTTGACAGTTGCAGCAAGTTTAGGTATTCTTTTGGTTCAGTTTGCCTACTTCAGTATTGTTAAAATTTCCATTATGATGTGTTGTTTTGCATCATAGTCTTTCTCTTTCTTTCCCTTTAAGAATTTGTAGAAGAAATTGCAAATCCCCCCATCCTGTATATTTAGAATACTCTTCTGTTTGCTGTCCTTGCATCTTTCAGTACCCTGTGATTGAACTCACTAAGTGTCTGTGTATCTGGAAGAATGACATGATTAAGTTATCACTCTAAGTTGATATTCTTACATGCACTTAACTGGGAGTAAGCCTCTTTAAGCTCAGTGTGCCTTGCTTTTGAAAAGAATATACACAGGGTCAGGTGATGTATCATTTGGAAAGACAGCACCTTAACTTTGTATTTGACTTTCTTTATAGGTTCGCAAGCATGTGAATGACCTGTATGAAGACCTGAGAGATGGACATAACTTGATTTCACTTTTAGAAGTTCTTTCAGGAGACACCTTGGTGAGCTTTTCATCTTTGCTCAACAGCCTCAGGCCTCAGTGTGGTTGCAAATTTAATTGATACTGGATATTGGCTTTCTTAATTCAATGTTTCTATAACTAGAAGAAACAAGAGAATGTTTTACAATTACATATTAATTAGTTATTTCTGAATAGTTTGGCAATTTTGTTTGCTGATTCCCTTCTATAAATTGCCTTTTCAGTCTTATCTTTTTAAAAAACAAAGTTCTCCAGCAGATGTGGGATGCTTAATATTCTTTTCCCATTAAAAACTGCAATTTTACAAGTATCAGTGGAAAAAGGTTCCCACCTGTAATTGTCTAACACTCCCCTCTGGTGCCATTTCTTTTTGTTGTGAGCATTACTACTTTCCTTGCTTGTCATTTGTTCCCTTCATTATATTCTTCTGTTCATATTCTTCTCTTCATTTGTGGTCTGTCTTGTGTCTTTGCTCTCCTGTCTCCTGTCTGTTATGTTCATTAGCCAAGGGAGCGAGATTTTTTGAAGACCTTACGGTTGGTGAGTTCAGCAGAAGCATGCCCGTTTGAACAGCATGAGGATGAGGAGGATGAGGATAAGGGGGTAGGTGCCGACCCCCATAACTCTACTAATGTAGTTTTTGAAGAGTGGTGATTGCTAACTTGAAAGTAATGTTTTAGTGTGGTGTTGTGCTGTAGTGTACTAGAAAGCATTGGGATGGGAGGGTGATTGGGAAATTGAACTACGGGACATGCTTTAATGTGAAATAATATTGGCACTGCTGGTGATGTTGGACAATCTTTCAGGATGCTTTGAAATGACTGGGAAGCTACAAAGAGACTTTTGTACACCTTTTCTATTGCTGGTAGATTCTCTCTTTCTTTTAAATAGTCCCATTTTCAAACTGCAATAATTTAAAGTATTTCCGATGTATTTATTTGTTTTGCAGTGATGCTGCAGATGTGCCAATAATACTTTTAAAGAAGGATGAATGATGCCACAGATTCAGTAAACCAAGTTCTAACTAACTGAAGTTTGAATGTGATAATGTGATTGTTATTTCACTTGTAATATGTTTCATTTAATCTGAAACAGTAACAGTGCCCATCGCAAGGAGCAAAGAACACAATTTTGAACAGTTCAGGAGGCAATAAATGAGATGGGATGGGAGGCAAGAGAGGAGCAATGATATTGAGGGACAAATGTGATTGATTGCAGAATTAATTAATGAAGTTCAGTGTATTTGTGAATTTACTGAAGATTTAATAACTTTCACCCAGCAGATGTAGGAATAGCTGATACAGATGTGAGTTATGCTGCACAGAACAGATACCTTGTTTTTTCATAGGATTTTTTTTTCTACAGCAGAAGCTGAGGTAGCATTTTTAATAATGCTTTTTGTCTTCCAGATGGAAAATACCTGGTTATAAACAGTACGGCAAGACATTGTGTATTGATTTGCCCCAGACAGGTTGCTTCATTCCTATACAAAGCTGACATTAAAAAAATCTTTCTCAATCTAAAACTAAAAGATCTTTTTGAGGTATCTTCTTGCATGCACTTACATGTTCTGCCAAGTTTTTACACTTACACTTTTGTGTGTTTTAAAAAGGTCAGAAAATACCTCAAACAGATCTGGATTTATTATGTGTTAAAGGTATTTTCCCTATAATGTCTGGTGCTCTTACTTTCTGTTGATCATGGATATTATGATTATGAATCTTGCCTTTCTGTATTTAGTGTATTCAAACCATTTACCAAATTCTTTCTCCTCTCTGATCCATTCATGAGAGTTTTGCCTGTTAAAGTCGGAAAAATTAAGTCCTATACATGCTTAGACACTCTAGGTCTTATTTCTGAACAGATACAAGCACAGAATTACATTGTTAACTATGTAGATCAACTGTCGTTTTTATAAAGACTCATTTGGACACAACTCTTAGAGTACTTAGTCTAGAGTAATTTGCTTTAAGAAATGCTATCGTCAGCAGTGCTTTGTTGCGCAGTTCCTCATGTCTGTCGTTCTGAGCCATAATGGCACTCTTAAGGCCTGATGGTTTGGATCCTGAGTTCCCTTCTGCTGGCAGGAGCATTCTGAGGGCAGGATTTGACTCACAGGACAATCCTGTTGGTGGAAGGGGGAAGAGGCATTTTTCATCAATTTCCTTTGCAGCTTCTTATACCCCTGGAAATCTACTCTGCAGGCAGCATATTATTTTAAATTGTTGTTTACTACCTCAATTGCTTTTCAGCAAATAAACAACATATACATATTAATTATAATAAGATAAATTGGGCCACTTCCCAGGACAGTGGCAGGGGCTGCACAGGGTTGCCCTAAACCCTTCCACTAGCAGAATTCTCCACTGGATGAGATCTTCCATGAATACATGGAACCCTTCCGTCCACCGAAGTGACATTTTGGATCTAAACCATTGAAAACAATGGAAGAAAGCACACTTAGTAGTATTTTGGATTGTAGCCTTGATTTAAATGAAAGTATTCCACAGTAAGTAGTCACTAAACTTATTTTCAAGTGACACTTCACATTGTATTTAAATTTATGCTCCCCCCACCATTTTTTCATTTTCATGGTATTTCAAAGGTACATGGTGATTAAGGCAAATAAAAATGATTAGAAATACTTGCATTGTTGTGTTTGGAGCTACACAAATTATATAGGTTGAATTAGTGAATTCAGTCCATAACATTAATGCTAGCACGTCATTTCCATTTGCTT
Source organism: Varanus komodoensis (assembly GCF_004798865.1). Classification (NCBI taxonomy): domain Eukaryota; kingdom Metazoa; phylum Chordata; class Lepidosauria; order Squamata; family Varanidae; genus Varanus; species Varanus komodoensis. Next base: position 1,738,528 of record NW_025335349.1, on the reverse strand, counting down.
ATGCTTGCTTCTATACAGGTGGGTCTAAAACTCCCATTATGCTGTAGTGCGGAAGTTGCTGCTGGAAGCTGGGGTAGTACTACTGTGGGTAATACTGTGGCTCCCCCTATGTGGCCCAGAGTTTCCTTCATCATTTTGGTAATAAATGAAGGAATGACATTGAAGCTGCTTCTGCACTGTTAGCAGAATGTGGCTATTCAGTCCAAAATGTTTTATACTTGCCATTTCTGATTCTCCCTGGGATCATCCTGATAAATTATAATACTGTTTCATGATGGTATTGGCATGTCTGAGACTAGAGCAAAGTAAGTGCCTAGCATTAGCACCTAACATATGGGGCATTTGCCAGGGCACTAGAACACTGGGAGGCCCATCTTTTCCCCCCCCCCCCCAAAAAAAGATCTGGCTAAAAGCCCCAAGTTGCATTAGGCAGCTGGATCCAGATTAATATTAATCTGCCATCACATCCTCCATAACAGCACTCTGAGGCATTGTGGGAAATTAAAATGGCAGCCTCACCAAGCTGTGTTTCACTGCTTGGAGTTTTGTTGGTGCCTGCCTCACCACCAAGTAAGCTCAGAAAAGCTAGCCTACCGGTGATGAGGAGCTATAGCAGATGGTGCTTTGTCCAGCCTCCTTAAATCCCAAACTCAGCCTGGGTACAAACAGCTTTGAATTTCAGGCCACACTCTTAGATTTAGTGGAGGTAACTATCAACTAGCAAGTTATGTGCTGGAAAGAAAGATTACTGGAGGCTTACTTTTTTCCTCGCTTGCTTTTATTTTGTGTGAGTCACCAAATCACTTTTCCCTCCTGAGTTGTGGTTCATGCAGGGCTGGCTCCAAACCCCAGTGGGAAAAAGGCTTGCTGGATGCTTGGTCTTGTGGAGAGCACATGAGAAAGAATCAACATCTCCTGTTGGGCTCTGGAATATTGGGGGGCATATTTCAGTGCTCCATAGGAGGAAGGGAAGCTTGCTGTGGCCTTGAAGAAGCAAAAACAGCTCATTCAGTTATATGTGCAAATAAGCCCTTACTTTTTTGGCTGGCTTTATGGAGTTTTCTGAGGAAACATTCATTGCTGAGCTGTAGAACTTACTGTGTTGTAGCATGCTTCTGCCCATTTCCGCAAAGGTTTGTGAAAAATCTAAAGTCAGGAAGAAAGAAATTTGGATTTTACAGTCATACAAATCTAACTTTTCTCTCATAGCTGTTCTTAGAAGGCTAAGTGAACAGTGTCATTTTTATGTAATTCTTCCTCTTTGTGATTTTACACTAACTGCATGCAGTTTTGCCATGTTTACCATTAATCTGCTGTATTTGTTTTATTTAACAATGTATTTAGCTTTCTTCATGCATGTTGTGCTTTGTAAGCATTTCCAAGGAACAGGTTGCACAACTATATAGTACTGCTTGACATTCTACAAAAAAAATATTTGAAGATTGGACCTTATGTGGTTTTTCCAACATGCGCTTGCCTCTAGTGTGTTTGAATAAATTCTCTGATTTGAATACACATGGGAAGTATTAAGTTGTTCAAAATGGACCATCCACATGGATTTTTAAGACATTTGTATTTGTAAAAGTTGGTCAGAATGCAGTATTTTGATCATCGGTCTCTCTTGAAAAATCCAGGTGTTTTTCCAGTTTAAATGTAAGCTATATGTATATATGGAAAAGGCTTATTTATCTCCAAGTAAGAAGCTAACAATGAAAACATTTGAATGTGACAAGTATGTTCATAAATTTATGGATCATAGTTAATTACAGTTCCTTGAGTACATGTTTGGTGGTGAACATTGGTTTATCATTAAATAATATGTGAAATTGTCCCTATGCTTCTCATTTTGCATAACTTTCTTGAGAGCAAAAGGACTAATAGGGTGCATTCTACACAGGCACTTGGTAGAATGCATTCTCTTACTCACGAATGTGCCTCTAGATATATTTTTGGTACATTCTAGCAAGCACTACTGTTCCTTAGTCTCAGTGTATTCCAGGTGCAGCTGTTTGGGCAATCCCAGTTTAGTTGAGATTGTGTAACAGAAGCTGTTGGAGAAGTGTTGTGAAAGGGTGTAATCCAGCATATGGCTGTGTTCCTACATCACAACAAGTAACCCTGCGTGATTTCCATGCTTCAAACTTATTTGCATGGACATGTCTGACATTAATCAGGGTCATCATTGGTAGCTCTCTTCATTCCGCTGTCTCTTTCCCTCTCAGTCCTCCAGGTAGTATTCCAGGAGGCAGTGGAAGGAGGAATTAGGCTCCTCTCTTTGACAGCCATGTTCGGAAACCGAATTTAGGTTGCTGCGACTGTCAAGTATTCTCTGTTGCACAAATGGAGCCCTGAAGTGCCATTGCCTTCTGCTTCAGAGGGGACTCCTGGATCAGGAGGGGGTGCCTTATCCGTGTTCAAGTGAAAAGGGGGGGGTGAATCAGCTGTGCAATGCTGCAGAAAGGAGTTGTGCCTTTCTTCGCACATGTCTGAAAATAGCTCCTCACATGCAAGACTGGGAGAGAAATCTGCTGGGATGTGGGGCCTAGTTGCAGGCTACATGGCTCAGCAGATCCCCCCTCTGCCCGTCCCTTTCACACTTGGGAACAAGTGGGCAGGAGGGGTGAGAATCAACTGGCCATTTCTGGGAAAGGGAACAGTGCTGCTCAGTTGATTTCCCCTTCTGCCCCTCTGCACACACCAGAGGGAAGCTGCTTATGTGCACACAGGCGCAAGAGGGGCAGCAATCAGCTGACTGAGAGTGCCCCATTTGTGGCAGTGCTTTTCATCCCCTTTCCTCACAGCTGCTTGCCAGAGAGGCATTAACAGCCCAGTGCCCACCTGAATGCCTCTCTGGCAAGCAGCTGTGGGGAAAGGGCACCCCCACTCAGCTGATTCCCACCTCTTTTACTCACACAAGAGAAGGGCTTCCCTCAGGTGTGTGGGAAGTGTGGCAGAGAGGGAATCCTCTGAGATGTGCAGCCCCCTAACCAGGGACCACCGTCTCACTGGTTCTCGTAGCTGGGGAGTTAACTAAGTAGCACTGCTCCTTTCCCTGTGCCGAGTTGATCACCCATTCCTGCCCCAAAAGAAGATCTTTAGGGCAAGAGGAGGTGGGGTAATGTCTCTGGCAGTTTCACAAAATGGCAGCTGTCAGTAGCATTCTCTGGCTAGCTGCTTGGCAAGAGCAGCAGTGGGCATCTCTTGCCAAGAAACTCTATGGTGCTGGCTTTGGTACCATGATGAGTTGTGTTCTCTAGGTTCTAGATGGCACATCAAGCCATTGTGGTACTCAGGAACCACAGTACATACTGTTGCTTCTGTTTGTGATTTCTAAAAATCAAACTTACCATGATGGGGTTAGGACAACGTAACAGACCACAAAGGTAAAAAGCCACTGTTGCTTGTCTTATCATGCAAACCTTCCCTGTATTTGATTAAAATTGCTTGATAACTTAACCTTTGAAGCTACTTACCCAACTCACTCTCCAAACTGCTTTTAAAAGGCCATCATTTTTGAGGTCTTGAAAGCAATTTTGGAAGGGAGTTAGCTGTTAAAAAAGGCAATTCTTCAAGAGTGATCTCTTACACCTTCCTCCCAAACTACTTCTAAAACTTAAAGGGGCATAAAACATAAAAGCAGTTTATGAGTTAAGTGGGTGTGCTAATTATAATACCTTGCCAGATATCATTGGTGGGGATATAGGTTGGCTTTGTATTTAGTGCTGGGTTATAAACTGGCAAAAGAGGGTACGGTCCTACTAAAATCAAGCACTTTTAACGACCACTGATTCCAATAGGAGAATGTTGGCACAGATTTAACTCTCCTTTGGATATTAATGGGACTTTTAAGAGCTTCACTTTGTGACCAAAATTAGAATGCACCTGCTCACTAAGGTAAGGGTTACATTGTTCCCATTTAATTTACGTTCTAAATAAAATATTTATCTGCATTAATAAAGAACTGGATTGGAACATGAAGTCCTTTATCTGGATGGGTTACTCTTAGATAGTTTCTCTTCTGCTTTCTGCTCAGCAAAGTCAAAAGTAAGCTGGATCTAACAGGCCTATAGGATAGAGACAGCCATGTTTGGAGTACAGCTAACCCAGCTCAGAATAGGCATATTCAAAATAGATAAGACCTGATATGTATGTGTAGCAGGAGTAGTGGAGACAGAGTTCACAAGGAAGCACACTGGTACTTTTTATTAGCAGGGATACTGACCTCATGTACCACTCTCCCCTCAGATTCCCCTGTTCCCACTGCAATCTTCACAGCAGCTGGGATGGATGAATTTTCCCTGTGCTAATACAAAGTGTTTTGGGCTGACTTGATCTTGAAAGACAATTAAGACCCATAAGGTTCACAGAAGATGTGTTCCTGATAGAGATGGAAACTGTTAGAACTGGGTTTTTTATATGTGGATCAACAGAGCTGCCTGCAGTTTTGTGGGAGTGACAATGCACTGTCATGATGAGTGCTTGCACTGTACCACTGATGTATATGCATTATTAAGCAGTTACAATTCATATAATGAAGCATTATCTTGCTCTGCAGTTTGGGCTTGAAATCTAATACGTATGAGCAGTTTAGTAGCTCTTTTGTTTTTAGGTTAATGGCTCATGGATATAGAGGTCTATTTACATAGTCCTTTATGTGGAATAACTCTGAAAGTCCACACCAAGTATTTATGATGCTGCATTGTATTCAAATGAACAAAAAGAGGCCACAGCAAAAAGAAAAGAAAGGACTTCTATAAAATTTAAATCAGCTACTTTCCTCCAAAGCCATTAAATTCTATGCAACCTGTTTTTCCTTTAAATGTGTGTGTTTTGGAACAGTTAGAATAGATAATTCTAGAAAACTATTACTTGCTTTGTAAATTACATTTGTTACATACAAAGCCTCACACTTTTCATTTTCTATTTTTTCAGCCTAGAGAGAAAGGTCGAATGCGTTTTCATAGACTACAGAATGTACAAATTGCACTTGATTATTTGAAAAGACGGCAGGTAAGATATTCAGCTTAAGAAACAAATTTTAAATTTAATTATTGACAAAAAGGGAAACATAGCTTATATTGTTATTTTATATTACTTGGTTTGGTTTTTAAAGAAAATTCAACTGAACCAGAGGAGAGAGAGAGAGATTTTCTCACTGACTGATTTTAGGAAATACAATTTTATACATCTTCTTCTATTTCTCATGAAATCCATCAAAGTTTACCACTAAACCACTCATGATTATGTTTCATTAAGAGGACCTACCTTGTCCAATTAAGTATTATGTTGTTGTTTGACTTGTTGAGAGCTGATAGAAGACAGTAAAAACCAGTTGGTACTAATGGGCTAGCAGTGGGGTCTCCTTTCAAGGAATACTCAGTAAAATCTGTTCCTGCACTTCAGGCTACCAAAGAGAAATGGATTCATTCTTTATCAAGTTGGGCTGCATACCTTATTGTAGCCTTCACGAATGTCAAGGATAGAGAATTTACCAGAGAACTGTCACACATGTGTACCTTTGCAGTGTGTGAGTGGTATTGCCTAAATTTCCTTGGATCCTTTCTGGCATACATCTCTTTGCATAGCCATTTCTATTTTAGAACATATTGTCTGGAACCCTTTCCACATGCTGTTTCACAGAGCAGAAAAAAGTTAATGTAACTAGAGAAAGGCTGAAGAAATTGCATGAGAGGGCTTCTGCCCCCATCCATCCCACTGCCTGCATACTCCTGCAATAGCACCTACCCATCTGCTGCGGCTGGGTGGCTTCCCTTAGGAACCCAACACTGTGTTTTAAAAGCATGTATGATTCTCATATTAATATAATGTGGGCCAATATTGGTAGTGAATTAATTCCCCCCCACATTATTGTTACAAGGCTGCTCTATTGTATGTATGACAGGTCTAGTGCCGCCTTCCAGTTCCATGTTATGTCTTAATTCTTTTGTTATCTGTTAGATATTTGCTACTTGTTTGGGGGCTTTTGTTATTAACATGTGAGTGAAGATTTCCAGATTAGAGAAAATTAATGTTGCTGAAATATATCTCCTAGAAGACAGACATTATTAGGTTAAGAATTTGTATAGGAGCAGTGAACTCCTTTTGCTAGAATGCTGGTTCCGTAACTTACATTTGGAATTTTAAAGTACTTTATGTTCTGATTTAACCAGTTGAAAGAAGGATAGAGTAAGTACATCAGACTCCTCTATCTGCACTTGGGATTTGGAGGTTACAAATGGTTTATGAGAAAATTGAGGGCATATGTTAGTGAGAAGAAAATGGGGAAATTACACCATTTCACAGCAATCATTAAGTCTATTTAGTGCATCATTTTGTGAGTTGAGCCTCAGAGTTACTGCTTAAACATTCATACCTTTCAATCCGGAGATTATTTCCTTTAAAATGTGGTTGCAATAATACAAAGAAGTCAGAAAGACCCAAGCTATTGCAGTTTAATTGTATCCTAAACAAAATGCCCAAATTTGGTAGATTTATTTAAAATTGGCATAAGATCCGATGTCTTTCTTACATCAGAGATTCTTCACTTCAGCTGGATCAGTAAATAATAGTGCAAATAAACTTAGCATAATAATAGCTCCCAAAATATTTGGAAAGTTGAATAAATTAGGAATATGGAAGTCATAAATATCACCAAAGCTTAATTCTGATTCTCCGAGACTACATCTAATATTGTTAATTAGTCATTGTGTTCACAGCTCCTTGAAGAGATGAAGAGTTGTTAGCATGCTAATTATTATTATTAGCAGTGCTAGCATTATCCATGTAAAGATTAATATAATATGCCTTGGCTGGTTTTAATAGCCAGTCTCCTGTGTGGGCTCTCTCAGTACAGCTGAACTTTTCCCCAATACAGACAGTGGAGAAAATAGCACTCCTCCTGTCAGAAGGATTTCGGCTCTGTCAGAGGTATTCCCTACTTTCCCCAAGAAGCATCAGGACAGAATTCATCTGGAAATTATCATGTGTGTTGAAAATGCAAATAACACTTTCTTTATTGCTATCATCACACGCGAGAGTCATAATGTATGTTCTTAGCTTCATTTTTTAAACTTCTTTGCAGGTGAAATTGGTGAACATTAGAAATGATGACATAACGGACGGGAATCCCAAGTTGACTTTGGGATTGATATGGACCATAATTTTGCACTTTCAGGTAAGATGACTGTTCCCCCCCCCCCCCGATGCTCAATGACTATACTTGTCAGATGTTATTATGTGTGCATTACAAGCATTCAGATACGGACATTTGCAAAAGTGCTGCTTCTTTTCATCCTGTGCTTGCTGCTGCCTCCCCCTTCTCGGGGTCTGGTAATTTATGTTGTGGTCCAGGAAGGATGCAGGCACTGTTGGGAGTACTTCACAGAGCACAGCAGAGTGAGTTTTCCACCTGGTACTGGGCTGGGACTAACAGTACTACAGTCTTTGGTGGGAAATTGACACCATGAATGAAATTTACTGTCAGATTCTGACAAAACATTACTTGAAATCTAACAGCTATGTCTGTCTCTTTCTCTCTCCACCCCCCCCCACCCATTCCATTTTTAAGTACAGGGACCTGATCTTAAGAGGGGACCCCACACTAGAGTCCCAGTCCCTCCTTCACACACCTAATATAGAGTAAAAAAAGAAATAAAAAGATGTAGCTGCTAGATGGGATTGGGATTCCATCCCTGGCCAAAAAAGATAATCCAGCAGGACCTAGGAAGTACTTACTACTAGAACTTTTCCTACGCTCTCTTAAAGCTGCTACTGGACCTTAGGGAAGAATCCAGCTGCTACTGGATTAAGGAGAATCCAGGAGCAGGACAGTTTGTGAGTGCTGTCTGAATGGATGCAAGCTTTTGAATTGAATGTTGCAAAAAGCATTTAATCTGAATGTTTATGAAGGTTGACCCCATTCGGATCAAGGCATGGGATGGCTGTCCGTTACAGATTTGTTCATATATGAAAACATTCTGTGATAAACAGTTACTTTCCTGTTGTAACAGTGGAGTGTGTTGGTTGTGCTGGATCACACTAGATGGCACTAGAATTGTTGCATTGAGTGTACTTATAGAATCTAGTGCAGCGGTCCTCAAACATTTTCAATAGGGGGCCAGTTGAAAGGCTGCAGTGACCATGGGGCATGAGCCAGTGAGGTGCCATTGGAATGCGGGAGGCTGCATTGGGCGCACACAGTAGTGGTTCGCTAGCTTGGAGATCTCCCAGCGAGTCCAAAACCATCTCCGAATGAGCAAGCCACCCCCCCACACAAGGCGAACGGTGGCACAGACCAGATGGATGGCCATGGTGGGCCGGATCCGTCCTGCAGGCTGTAGTTTGAGGATCCTGATCTAGTGAATGTGCTATTATGGCTTCTCAGGTCCAGTACTAGAAAGCTAACATTTGTTTGTAAATGATGTTGCCTGCATTATCTTAAACCACATTTATGAAAACCACAGTATTATGATGAACTGTGGTATGGCATTTGAAGTGTCTATTTGCCCCTGATGAATATGCAAAAGATTTAAGCCATGCTATTTGTGATTTTTTTGGTGCTGTTTTTGAAAACAGTAGTTGAAATAAGTGACTGTTGGAAAACATATTTATATTCCTGATTAGAGAAGCCAAACACAAATATTAAGCAATAGTCTGCAAAAGATTTACAGAGCAAAATAAAATCAGAATCAAACACAGAACTCTAACACAGAATCAAAAGCTATGGCTTTTTAACACCTTTGGCAGGTTTAACTAAGATTGTCATAGTTATTTGCATCCCGCCTGTACGATGAGGCCGTAAAATAAGATATTACGTAAATTTTGAATGTGTGTGCTTTCAACAAGGTGGGCAAAGCTGTTGAGAAGCTACTTCCGCAGTTAGTGCTCCTTGGGCCTGAAGAGCAAAGTTGCTTCTGAGCTCATTCAATGTTTGTGCAAGTGAACAGGATTTTACTTTTGTTCTTTCTCTGAAAACATACACATCCATGTCATACACCTACATGGCCTTTGGAATCTGACAGCTCATTGCAACAGAATCAACTCTGCTTTATATTTCCCTGCTTCTCTGGAGCATTTCAGCTTTCTCTTATATAAGTTTTAAAATCCTAAACTATGGAATGCTGTCCCAAATGAGGTCATTTGGTCTCCCTCACAACCTGTTTGTTTCTTCTTTGGCTCTGTATAATCTAGCAATAGTTTTAATCAGTCTTTCTTGTTCATTTAATCGTTATTTTTAATGTCACTGGGGAGAGCATCCCACAGCACAGTTGGGGCCCCCCACTGAGAGCACCCACTCTCTTATTGCCATACTTAGGACCTTCTCAGAGGACACAGAGTAAGGCTGCAGAGGTTGATTTCAGTGTATTGTGGGGTTCAAAAGTTTTGGACTTCAACAACTGTTAGTTTCCTTCTTGCATTACTGCTCTAATTATTATTTTATTGTCATGTTATTTTTTTAATTGTTGTCCACTCTGAAGTAAGCTGCCAGTTGAGTGGCATATGAAAGAAAGGAATGAATGAATGCACACCCACACACACACCCCTCAGCCTGACCCATATTTAAGAATGGCGAGACTTGTAGTTCAAAACAACAGGACAGCACTGAGTTACAGAAGGTCATTTTATCCATTTCTCTATGCAAATATATGTATAAGTCAAATATAAGTTTCCAAAATTGTGCTATCTCCTTAAGCTACAAATTGTTTACCTTACTAAAATATTGAAGTATCCCCTGGGAGTCCTGCAGTGGAGGGGACATGTTTGATCACTGTTTTGCCTGTGATTTTTCAATCCTTAAAGCAGGGCCAAGTGACTTCGCAGCATTCAGAAATGATTTATGTCGAGAAAAAGAGAAATACTGAGGCCAAAGAGGTGCTCATGCCCTCATGAGTTTAAGGTCTGGGGTGTGGACAGCAGGCAACTGTGATAGCTGTGCTGGGACCAGGGTACAGGGGCAGGGCAGAGTCCTGCAGTGGGTTCAGAGGCACATTTGTGTAACCGTCCAGAGTCAAGCCAGGCAGATGAAAGATTCAAACAACACAGTCCAAGATTTCACAGTCTAAGGGTCAAGTTCTAGAAAGACAATAACATGTCTGTTTGAAGCAGGCAAGGTCGGGGAAGAAGGGTACAGATACCTGGGAAGGCCTGGTCAGGCTGGAGCAAGCCAGGCAGGTGGACAGATTCAAACAAGGCACTGTAGGAGCCAGAGAGTGCAGAATCACCAGGACTGTTCATATTGCTGTGGCAAAGAGCAGTTCTGCAAGGAGGCCTTTTATGCTGGCCTCGAGAGCCTCCAGCTGCACTGCATACTTGCTCCTCAGCTGTTCCCTGCGATCACCTGCAGAGGTATTCTTGGTTCTGCAGGCGCTTGGAGGCCTGCACTTAGGCCCCGATCCTGACAATGAGGCTTTTTAGGGTTCGTTCTCTGCTGAAGCCTATTTTCAGCCATGTAGGAACATGTGATTGCACAGCCACATTTTCCTTTGCAGCACAACTTGAGGCTGCCATTGAACCTTGAACCCTGCCTCCAAGGATTCAATTTTAAGCTGTTCATAGTTTAAAACAGGCAGACAAAAAGTCAGTGATTGATCTTTTTGGAGAGCTAAAGATGGAATTATTTAATCTTTGAAATTCAATACTTAGTTGTTGGAGGTGAAAACTATTATTTCCCATTTTTTGATCATATTAGATGAATCGTAGACTATTATTTATAACACCCTGCCCCCCATTTTAAAGTGTTACTTCCTCCCTGTTGCATCTTTAAGAAGTTCCCAGTTGCTTCTATCTGATAAGCCTCCTCTTTATAGATTAGGTGTTCAGGCTTTTCCAGATAACTCTCATAGGCAATTTAAGATCGGGTTATTTTGGAATACTGCAGTCTTCAGAGCTGCCACAAAGCAAACAGATGCTTGTTCTATGAGGCTCAGCTGTATTTTGATTTCCTGCAAGGAATGACTTATTACAAAAAAATTCTTTCACTAGATATTGTGTAGTTCTTATTACATAAGCATCAAATGAAAAAGGGCCAACTCAGATTTGCTTCATTCTTTGTTATGATGTCGCATTGTTGCTAGGTGTAGGACTACTTCGCATGCCTTAGCCTTGGGCTGGATGCTTCGCCAGATTTTTGTCCTCCTTTTGTTCTATTCCATTTCAATGTTAATGCCCCGGAGACTTTACTTAGTTCGCTGGAGTGCTACAAGTTTACACCATGAGTTACGTAAGGCAGCTTTGATTTCATCTTGGTGGTGATTCTTCTGTAGAGACTTTTTTTTAAAGCATTGGTTAATTTGGCTAGAACTGATGTACTTTTTATTAAATCATTTGTATACTTGCTTTCATTTTTACAACCCTTTTTTTACAACTCTTTGCTTCCACTTAATCAACATCTTATGATTGACTGGGTTGTAGGTTGTGACCCAGGCTTGTGAATCTGGAGTGCTGAATTGTTTAGGGGCTAAATGACCTAATGGTTCATTCAAGGTTTGTTGCTGGGTTAATGCCTCTTACTTCCAGTAACTCCCAACAACATGGTATTTAAATAAATAAATAAATATTACTTGTGAATCAACCAGTTGCAACCAAGTTCTGTAAATAAAAGGTTTACTATTTCAGTTCACCCTGCAGTCACCTGGTTATATTTCAGGGAATTGATCTGAGTTTATACGAAGAGAGTCTGTTGCTAGTTTTCACCTAATTTCTAGAATAACCTAATACTCTAATGGCATTGTGCAGGGACTAGTTCTGGATAACTCTCCTGTTCCCACTACCTTCTGGGCAAAGAAATGAACAAATGGTTCTCAACTTAATTTCTTAGCTGCACATGAAAGTTAGCCTTGCCTTTATGTTTGCCTCATTCTACCCACACGATCAGTACTCATTCCTGTTGGAGTGCTGGCAGAGATGTTATTTCTTTCAGCTTATTCATGTAGACAGCTCCTTGGGTGAGCTGTGTACTTGCTTCAGTAGCACACTGTCAGAAGAGATGCCCGTAGAAGATTACAGGCTGTATTTGAAACCAGTGGGTCATCCAAGTTTTCAAGCCTGGCTAGATCTTGCCTTATGTTTTACCTTCAGAAAAGTCTTTCAGGTTTGTCAGCTGCAAAGTGAGACATAGACATTTGCTTGTGAATAAGGAAGGATTCACCAGTGCATTCACTAGCATTCACTAGTCCTCTCCTTCCCGAGACTCTGAAGAAGAGCAGAGATTCTCACTAACATCATAGTGCACTTACAGAGATTCATCCCTCCCTTCCATTCCTCTTGTGAATTGGAGAGCATAAGTGGGAAGGCTTTTCTTCATTCCCCTGGCATCAGAGGCCCTCAGAATGCCTCAAAACTAGTTTGACATGAGGGAGCTCACCTTTGCATCTCAGAGCTGGGAAGGTCTGAAATCACAGTGAGGTTTGGCAGTGCTCTGACAAAAGCTCAGTGTGACATCAGAGGCAAGAACCTCCCAGTGGGAGAGGAGATGGTGCATTTGGCAATCATAAGTTTTGACTTGCCTCCAAAGCTAGAAAATGTGTGAACATTTTGCCAATAACATATATTGAGAATTGCAGAATTTCCACAATTACATTTTCCACATTTACAGCAGTTGGACATCTGGTACTTCTGTGTCCTAAATATAGAAAGAACAGTTCTATGACACCAAATTAATCTATCAACGAAGTGATCTAGCCAGTGGTTAAAAAAACAACAACAAAAAGGTGTTTGGTTGCTACTAATTTGTTTATCAATTTATTACATTTGTGTCCTGCCTTTTTTTCCTCTGCAAGAAAAAAGCTAATCCCTTTTATTCTCACAATATGCCTGTGAGGTAATTTTGGTTGAGAGTCAGTGACCGTCCCGAAGTCACCCAATGACTTTTGTGCTTAAGCGGAGACTAGAATCTGGACCTCAAACTCCCAGTCCAGCAATCTAATCAGTACACCACATTAGAATTTATTTGCTGAAAATTGCATTATTGGAGTCATCCCTTAGATTATTTTTATTGTATTCCTTCCTTACCATTAACATTTAACATCTGGAACTTGAAAACAGCAATACTGATTGTTTTAACATTTCTGCATGAATATATATATATTCATTTTGTACAATGAGCTGAAAGTTCTGAAACACCATTCTCAGCTTCCATTAGCAGGTATCTGCTATTTCTTTTCCTAGAATGTCCTGAAATGATGCTACATCTGGGGCATTCTGGGAGGATTGCTGCTGTCAGGTAGCATCTGCTGAGATAAACTATGCAGCCACTTCCTAAAGCAAGGGAGGCTTTAAAACATTTTTTAAACAAAAAGAGAGAGGGGACCTCTGACTCCAGGAACCTTTTACAGACCCTCACTCCTCCACCAAAATGCTCTCTAAGAAACGACGCCTGCAGATGGGGCAGGAATCAAGATGTTGCCACACTCTGTATTCTGTGATATCCAAATGTTGTGGCATGAGAGCGGCTTAAGGGTTTTATTCAAACTTAAACCATCAGGTTGGATGCATCTACAGTAATGTGCTCTTGGATAATTTCTCTTGCTGCCAAGAAATTCCCAGCGCATCACCATGGCTGAGTAGTCATGTTCTTATCCTGAGTCAGGACTGACTAGACAAGGAGAGGGTAGGGCAGACTGAGGTTACATTACTTGCATGGTCGAGCAGATACCCATTGCTGTATGAGCTCCCTGAAGAAACACAATTCTATCTTTTGGGTTAAAGCAGGGATGTAGAACTTCAGCCCAGGGATTTTCCCAGAGATTGCCACGTCCCCTTCCCCTATCCTCTGGGCTGGCCCATTCATTGTGCAAAGTAAGGCACCCAGTTCAGGCACTGTGCTGCAGGGTGGACCCGCCACTGCCCTTCATTGCGTAACAGTGCTTGGTTATGCTGCGAACTGACCCTCCTCTCATTGCCAGGTTCCCCCTCCCTTGCTCCACCTGCCCTCTTGTTGCAGCCACTGCCCCCACCTCAAGCAGAGAAGTAGACTAGTCTCACTGACTATAGGAACAGTGCGCCACATGCTTGCTTTAGGCAAAAGAGGACCATGCATGTGCAGTTGTGGGAAAGTAGTGCATTTAGGACTTTTTCTCCAGGATTGTGCTACCGAGGAGGAGGAATCCAGCACATTACACATTGTAAAATAATAAGAAAGCAAGTGACTGCTGGGTTTGTTTTCAGAGCCCAGTGCAGGGAGGAGAAGGAAGCCACAAATTCTTCTTTTCCTATAACCAGTAGGGGCAGCAGCAGGCAAAGCCAGCCGTAAGCTCGCCTGTGTTACTGCAGCACCAAGACTCCTTTGCTCTTTTTTGCCCTTTTGTGGTCAGCTTCCCTCCTGGAAGCTGGGAGTGGAGTACTGGCAAAAAAAGTGAGGTTGAGTTACGGGAAAAGAGAATCACTGTCTGTGCCTTCTTGTCACTTAAAAAAGCTGCCAACAACAACACCCTCCACTGCATCTTCTAAGAATAGGCACATTACTGTTACCTCATCCGTCTCCCTCACCCAGGCTTTACTAAGGGGCCCTTAGTTTGAAGGATGTTTGTCCAGCTCGGCTTGTCCCAGTAGGCTTTGTCTGGAGAGAAAGCAGCATGAGCATGGCAAACAAACCTGCCTCTTCATAGACACAATGAAGACCACACCGAAGAATGTAGATGTTGCCTCTATTGTGCTGGAGATTTCTAAGCTGGGCCAAATTTCTTTCTTTTCCATTTCTTACCATCTCCCCTCTCTTATGCCTTGACTTTGCTTCCGCCTTCCTTAGTTGCTCCTTGACTCAAGTGCTACCAGTATGTGTGTAACACACGCTCACTTTTCATAGATAGGGCAGGGGTCGTGGTGCAATTTTCTGGTTCACCTTAGGGAACAAAGCATTTTGTGTCGGTCCTGCCTTGTCTCACCCTTCCCATAATCACCAGTTGTTTAGTGGTTTCCTGACTTTTATTTGCCTTTCTTTTAAAAGGTTGAAATGCTTCTCCTTTGAGATTTTGTTACTGGCACTAAAAACTTTAAGCCAAAATATGCCACCATTTTGGCCCTGCTTCCATACTGCAGTTCCTGGGAACTTCTCCAAGCCAGAATTCAGCCCTTAGGCTGGAAGAGATTGTGCAGCCCAGGGATGAAGGGTGAAATGTGCCTATAGTTCGAATCTAGAAAAAAACTGAGTAAAATATTTTAGAAACACTGCCGTAGATAGGCTGACCTTGTTGATCTTCCTTTGTTGATTATTGTGTTGCTTTTTGTTCTTAGAAACATGACTATGGAGGCAAGGGCACTAAATGGCATTGGTTCAATTAATGTGGAACAAAGAATAATGGAACATATTGTACATGTATACATAATAGAACATATTGTAAATAAGGCAATGACAGCTTTGTCTTGTTCACACCCCCCCCCCCCAGCAAATCATGCCAATTCCATTACAAAATACAGAAGCACAAACTTGCCTTCTTTTGGATAAGGGAGGCAGCTTGCTATATTTAGCTAGCATTGGTTATATTTCCCCTGCTCATTGTCTTTACTATGAATGTATAGCTCCATTTACATTTAAAAGAGCAGCAATAAATGAAAGCAAAATATGTTAAGCAGCTTCATCCTATCTGCTGTTTTAACTGCTACGGCACTAGAGATACCTGTGTTGCAAAACACAAAAGCTCATTCAGCACACAAACCTGTTTTTTAAAATATTTTCTGAACTTTCTGCTGTACTTTCTGCTTCCAAACAGTTAGGCTATGATACTTGGGGTACCGCATAGTCATACCCTCTTTTTCAGCCCCTAAAAACTGAGCATATACTTTCTTATTACTCCTTGATGGTCAGAATAAACTGATAATCAGTTTTCCTTTTCTAAACTTTCCCTATATTGAGAGAGAATAACAGCGATTTATATATTAGATTTATATCCCACCTTTTTCTTTTTTTAAAGAACTCAGTTGGCTTGCATCATTCTCTTCCTTCTGCTCTTAATCTTATCTCCACAACAACCCTGTGAGGTGGGTTCGCCTGAGAGTCTGTGACTGACCCAAAGTCATCCAGTGGGCTCCATGGCTGAGTGGAGACTAGAACCCGGATTGCCTGAGTACCAGTCCAGCCACTCTTAACCATGACATCACACTGGTTCTCATTGCCGACAGTGATGTGTTGGTAATTGTTCTTTCAATAAGTGTCTTGTTTGGGTGACACCAATATATTAATATTAAATTATTGGAGACGCAGGTGGAGTGTATGTGCCAAAAAGAAAACAACACAAAGTATGTTGTCTCCTAGCAACATTTTAGGGGTAAGGGCAATTTTGATTCACTATGAGAAAGTTAGCATATGTGTTCTTCCCTATTCCCTCTTCCCTTAATTTGTCTGAAGAGGAGAATATTCATTCTTAACCATACAGGCATAACTTACTAATGAAACAACATTAAAATATCTTTTAAATGTTCATGCCTTCATGAGTCATACCAGTTTTGTGATCTTAACTGGCATGCTACAGATTAACATAGCCAGAGTTTCGAGAGTAACCCTAGGACATAGGCAACCTCCAGACTGGTTTAAATATGATGGCGCAGTATGGACAGGATCTGTCATAGAACTAAGTCTTTAACGTGCCTTATGAAATGATTGAAAAATAGTATAATGTTGTCCATTAGAAAATAGCTGAGTTTTTTGGCAGGATTTTCTTTACAACCCCATGATGTCATCTTACATAATGCAGCAGACATGCACAGGAAGGCCTCCAGCGAATGTTAGCTTAGTGAACTTCTGGGTCCTCACTTTTTCGCCAGTGTGCACTGATTAAAATGACACAGACTACATAATGGTGAACTTTGAATGCTCTCCCCCCCACACACACATCACACTGGGACACTGCATTTTACTGTGCAGAATGCTGGTAGCATAGACACATCTGCCCAGAAATATAAGGCAAGACATATGCACATGGAGGCTAAAGTTGGCAATAAGTTCTCATTCAGAGGGTAAATAGAATCAGGCTTTGATACTCACCCTATGTATATGTGTATAGGAGTAACTCTTAAATTTCAAATTGTAGTTGATCCGTTCCACATATTGTTGGTTCGCATTAATGGAGCTGCGAGGATACAGGAACCATACTATCTGTTCTTTTAATGTAAAAAACAACAGATCAAAGTGGATAAAGACACGTCTCTAGCGTGGTCATTTTGGTAGACATATATAACCCTATAGCTTGCTGACAGGCAGAAACTGTTTGATCAAAGCTAATGTCATTAATTTTCAATACTGGAAGTTAAGTCCAAGGGCCAATTTACATGCCCACCAGATTCGTGATAGCAGTTTAAATTACTGTGTATATTGGCTCATTGCTGCAGCCAGCTGGTTGTATGTACTTGCTCTCCCTCATTGGCATTTAGTATTTTACATGCCATCATGAATGACCAGGCATGAAGGGTTTGAGTGATGTGCAGAAAGCTTAAACTTGTGGTGGCTGTACATGACTGGCTTGCCACAGGGAACAAGGAAATACATGCTGCAAGTTTGAGAAGCTATGCAATCTCAGTGCTACTTGTGAAATTTTAGAACTGTTTCATCTAGTGGTATCTGGATGTTCCAGTCCCAAGACAACTGTGGCCAGTACCATTCTGCTACTCAGGACCCTTTCCCCTTGTGTTTGCAGCAAAGAAATTTGGCGAAAAAACGTTATTAATGAGTACAGATCATGGTTTGGGGCACCACTGTTCATGATGTTATTTATGATAGTAGCCCTAAAATACACTTAAGCTTAATGAAGAAAGAACTAAACAATTGTTCACCACATCAGTACCAAGTGTTCTTCTGAATCGGCCCTTGGTATCACAGCTTGATTTGCACTTATGTAGGATTCATATAAGACTCCATATAGTGAAATGTATTTTCAGGGCCATTATTTTGCACAACATAATTTCTACTGTGTGTCATTTATTACAGGCTGTGTTGTCATAAATGATGCTCTAGAGCAGTATCATAATGCTATGTAACACTCCCAGTTTTGTAACTGGAATCCCACCATCCTGTCCACTTACAATAAAGCACTCGGAGGAGGGCTTTCTCTGCGGTGGCGCCTAATCTGTGGAATGCGCTCCCCAGAGAGGTCCGCCTGGCGCCGTCGTTATTTGTTTTTCGGCGCCAGGCAAAGACCTTTTTATTTAAGCGTCATATTAATTGTTAATATTATTGGATTTTATCTGGCCAGGGCGACTTATTTTATATTGTTATTTTTGTGTTTTAACTTTATGTTTACACTTTACAAACATTTTAACTTAAGGTTATAATTTAATGTTTGTATTTTAACTTAATGTATTTGTATTTTAACTTACTGTTGTAAGTCACCCCGAGGCTTCGGCGAATGGGGCGGCATAAAAATGTTTTAATAAATAAATAAATAAATAAATAAATAAATAAACTGCAGCTGAAAACTGAAGGGCATCTTTTGAGTTTTGAGGATAAAAATACATGTTTAAGACCTCCTTCAGATCAGATGCTTCAGTGCCTTCACCATTGCAATTAATTACAAAACCTTGCCATAGTTCAGTGTCATATACAACACATATTTGCCTTTGAGCATTTCTGTTCTTAGAAATTTATTATGTTTTATATGTATAAAAAGATATAGATGTATTAGTGCACAGGGGGAAAAAAGCTTTCCTGCTGAAACCAAAGAAGCTTACGTAAATATACTTTCGTACCAGATAATCTCCAGTTCACAATAATTTTATTCACTGCAGTCTACCCACTTACCCTACTTCTTCTTTTCTTCCTCTGGTCTGCCTGCTAATCTTAAGATCTCCAGCTAAGTTCAGTTTTTTCCAGATGACATAACTCACCTGCAGAAGTTTTAGGTTGGGTGAGACATAAAGGCTTTTCATCTTTGAACTCTTGCATGGTACAGTGTCCATGGATCAACCCTGGACACTGTGCCATGTCATTGTTTCCTGTTTACTGTTGGTAACCAGATTGCAAGAAATTTTTTCATGCCTTGCTGGTATTTATAGAGCTGTAGTGCTGGTTAAGCGTTCCAAAGGTCTTTTGACTTTATTTTTCGTTTAATATGGAGAAAAAAGTTAAAATCTATATAAGGATTTTCTATTGCTATTTGGTGCTATGTTATTCCTGCAAAAGGCTATCAGCAGTACTGTTTAATGCTGAGGCAGTGATGTTTGCTTAAGAGGATTGGTGGCCAGAAATAAGCTTTAGTGTCTAATCAGACACAGGCCCAGCCTGGGCACAATGCCACAATATTTATTGCGTATGCATTTCTCATAAGCAAAATGGCTACGTCCTGAGGAACGGGGAGTGCAGTCTGAAAGATATTTGGGTATAAGCTGGAGGTCTTTATCTGAAAATGATTTCAGCTCATCAAAAACCGAGTAAGATGACTGAGTCTGTGTGGCTGTGATACACTCGGAGCCAAATGGGGAATGTCTGTGGATGTGTCAGGGCTGACAAAGAAGAACAGTTTTTGGATCCTGCCAAAGCTCCCTTGAGTCCTGCAAAACAGTCCCCTGGAAGAAAATACTTCAGGAGGAAATCAAGAAAGAAACAAAGTGAAGAGGAAAAGAAACCAGAAGACATTGATGAAAATGAAGGAAACATTCAAATCAAAACAGAGCATTCTAAAAAGTCAGCAACACATCTCAAGGAAAAAGAGCTCTGTGAGTCCGTTATACAGAAGGCTGCAGTGGACAGAAGTGATCTGCTTGTGCGTACTAAAGTTACTGGTGATCTTGTTAAAACAAAACTGCTAAATGATATACATTGTGATTCTTATACTGGGAATGGTGCTTGCACTTACAGCAGAAGAGCTAGTAAGGCAGAAGAAGGAGAGAGATGGTTACCTAAAGAAACAGAAAGGGGGCCAAAAACAGAAAGGCCCGCCCAAGAAAAAGAATACTCGAATGATGGGATCCTGGGAGAATTAATATTCCAGAAAAACAGAAAATTCCTGCATTTTAAAACAGAATCTAATTCAAACTCTGTGTTAAAGGAGCAGTGTGAAGAAAATGCATTAAACATTAACAATGCTGGTGATAACCCAGGACAGGAAAACAATTATCTTCAACCCTTTGAATTTAAAACTGAAAACGACCCACAGCAAGTATTTCCTAAATTTGGGATTGTGCCTTTCTCAGTGGAAAATGCAATTTGTAGTGTTTTACCAAACAGCAAGGTAAATTCATATAGTTCTGCAATAGTATAAAACCAGTTTGTTTAGTGATGCTTATTCTTATGTATTATATACAATTGTCATTACATGCACTGACTTCATGAATGCTTAATATTTCATAAGTACTTTTGTTGTCGTTGACTCTTGATTCTTCCTGTGATTTCTGGATTTGTTTGCATTAAATCAAAAAAGAATGATTTTGAGAATAACTCCTTTTAAAATATTTACCTCTATTTCATCTATTATATTATTTAGTTAACTTTTGAAATTCAACAGCATTGCATAATTCCTTTATTAGGACCAACCAAAATTTCACAAAATTCAACAAGCTTTCATCTCCTCCAGGATCCAGTGAATTTATTGGATGCATTATTTTAAATAAGGGCCAGTAAGTCAGAGCCTATGGGCATCCCCTGGTTTATATCAGGTGCAGCCCACTAAGGATTCTGACTGAGCTGCTCTCCTGTTTTCTATTAATCAACTCCTATATCAGCCTGCTTTAATCTGATGACCCTCTGGAGCTGACAGCTGTGGAAGTCCAAAATACCTGTATGCCTCCAGGTGGGGGAAGATGTGTGCCCTAGATGAAGTGTGTGAAATGATCATGAGCAGGGCTTGCTGTCCTGTGTGGGTAGGGTTTAAGAGAAACCTACTGCTTGGCCCAGATATCAAAATGGATACGCATTCTCTGCAGAGGACCCTCATTTTGCTCAGTGTGTTTGTTTGAGAATTCCTGTGGTGTTTGATGCTTTCATACATGAACACGGTTTATTCCATATAATAGTTAGATTGTACCTAATTCCAATATATAAAATATCCATAGTTCTTGAACAGATGTACACTTAAAAATAGTTCCTCACAAGTTCATGTTTCTGTATTCCCAGGAGCCTCCATCCACTCAACTTTGATTTTGTTCATGTTAATAGCACATAGAATCCCTTTTCTTTGCTAGGTGAGCTATTTTTTCTTCCAAAAATACTTTTTTAATCTTTTTTTTTTTTTTTGGTTGGATAACATACTTTCACAGAGGTATTTTTTTGCTTCAAAGGAAGAGATGCCCAGACTGTAGCTGACCAAGTCCCCTGATCTGAGAAGCTTTCTCATTCATTCTCAAACATCTGTAGCTGTGCTGTAATGAAATGATCACAAGATAATTGCACAATGCATTTTTCCTTAAAGGAATGCTGAAGTTTACTTGTTCCAGGTGGCTCCTAGCACTTAAAACAGATTCCAGTTGAGGTTCAACCTGGGTTCAAAATCTAGTTGGGACTGAACTCTGGCCAGGTTAGCAGTAGCACCTGGTATATCTTTTACAATGGCCAAGTTTGATATCAAACATTTATTGCCCTGCTTACCTTTGTTCCAAATGCCCCAGAGGTAGCAAAAAACTTCCTGGATGTTTCTACCATCACATCATCTTCTGTCTTTAACATATATACAGTGTTTTATTGCAAGTGAGGAAAAGGTGGTTCTGTTTGTCCTTTTGGCCAGAATAAGTGAGATAAGATAACATATCTTAAGATACACTGCTGAAGTCCTGCTGAAGAGACTCCTTCACAAAATCCTTTAAGTTATAGCTGCTATCTTCAAATCATAAATAAAGTCACATGCTCTCTACACTGCCATGTGAAAAATCTGAATTCTCGAAGTAGCTTATAAGACACTATACTACTACAGAAGGTCTTTGTTCTTTTTGGTATCATGGTCAGAACAAGCTTCTGCTGGTTAGGAGCTAGGTTAATTAAAGAACCAAACTAAAAAAA
The DNA here is from genome assembly GCF_004798865.1 of Varanus komodoensis. Lineage (NCBI taxonomy): Eukaryota > Metazoa > Chordata > Lepidosauria > Squamata > Varanidae > Varanus > Varanus komodoensis. The sequence continues at coordinate 1,716,615 of NW_025335349.1, read as the reverse complement.
TAGGAAGGATTATACCTATGGCAAAATTAATTTATACTTTTATATTTACTGCTGTAAGGAGCTAGGAATGCAGGGATATGCATCTCAGGGAATCCCATCAAACGGAAAGCAGAAGCATCATCTAAAGTATTATATCTAGCCAATGTCTGTCAATTTTTTGATGGGCATCTTTCCCACCCCAGTGAACACACTGCCTTCTTCCCAGTGGGTTCTGTGGTAGGGAGCTGGAAGATTGGAAAGGGAGGGGAAATATGCATTAGAAACCCTTTTTTCTCCTGGTCCCTGTGCTTGGCCCAGAGCTCCAGAGTGCAAGGAAATAAAAGGGAAGTAGGGAAGGAGTCATGTCTTTCATTACTGAGAAGCAAGTAGATGTAATGAAGATTTCTCACATTTTGCATAACTTTGTGTCTACATCTGTGCCCCAGCTGAACCTCCATCTCGCCAACTCTGCAGAATCTCTGGCTAGGTGAGGTCCCTTTAACAATCCAGTTAGTTCCTCCAGGATGGGAACAGCTGATAATACTTGTAGGTCTTGTCAGTGTACATTCGGTTGGTTTTAGCTACCTGCTGAGCCACCTTCCCCCCAATTTTCTAGTAGGAGAGAGCTCTGGCCAGCTGAACCTTCTTGGAACTATCCAAGGTGCTTCCTTGAAATTGCTTTCACCTTCTCTTGTGAGCTTCAGAGAACCACAGAACAGAATGGTATTCCATTTGCAAAGTCCCATATGTATGTTGGTCACTTGGAATTAGGGCCCATACACACTGGGTTTTTATATATGTTATAACATCATTGTATTGAAACTGGGGTAATATCCAGTGAAACCTATATTCCAAAAATAATTAGGTTCAAAGCAGGATTATGTGAGATGGCAAAGTTCAGTCTAAGGCAATGGCTGTCTGATCTGAGGCAATGAACTGGCAAAGGTGAAGCGGAGGAAAACTGGGGTCAGAAGGATTAGAAAGCCAAGTCATTTAGATCGAAGGTTGTGTGTGTGCGTGTGCATGTGCACACGGGGAGTATAATCTGGAAGTGTATGCAGGGTCAGACTCTTGCAGGTTTGGTTGGTTTCCTTGAACTCTTTCTTGGGCTAGAAGTCATTGCATGTATAGTCTTATCCCCTGCCTGAGTTTGCTGGGCTTGCTCCAGTGTTCAGGGCCACTGGCCACATGTATAGAGCAGGACCATATATTTCAGTGAAGAATGTCCTAACCAGCAAATATCATGGCCATGTGGGGAAAACATCCTTTCATTTAACCCCTTTCTTTAATGTTTCTAACTCTATTTGTTTTTCCTTCTGGGGTAACATATACCTTAGGAACAGATTTCATGCTATCTGTGCAATTTTGTACAGGCTTTTTTTCACCTGGAACGCCTAGGCACCATGCAGCCACTTTTGATCTCAGTGAGCCAGCTCATGCTTCTGAGCTTCAAAAGTTTTGATTTCATTTTTACTGCTTCTCGTTTGTCTTCTGAGCTGAATCATGTATAGAGACAGCAAACATATACAGAGCTGTTACATGTTAATCTCATTTCTTTTAACAGATAATTAGTGAATGTAGAGAGTTTTAGATGACTTTTGAGTCATAGTTACTTCTTTTAAAGTATCAGGAGCCACAGCTACTAATTTTAGTTTCTATTTCTAAATAGAAGGATGTGCATCCAGATTTATTTATGATCATTGCTATCTTGAATTCATTAATTGACTTGATCAGATTATTCCAGGTTATATCCAGGGGTGTCTTTGCATTAGCTGGGAGTGCTATACTAGACTAGTCTCATAAAGCAAAGGTATTCTGATCCCTCCTCCAGCCTGCAGCATCTGTTAGATGTACCTTCAGATGCAACCTATGGAGAAGGGGTCACAAGAGAATGTAGTAGATGCTCTGCCTTGTGCAGACTTTCTGCTAGTATAAATCCATTGTTGGATACAACTCAGGATGACCAGTCACTGTTTATCCAGACCTTTCAGTTTTGCTTGATTTCTATTTGAGGAAATTATAAGAGTGGGAGACAGGCAGGCTCAGGCTACCAGGTAGTCCGTAGCAGTTCAGCCTGCACCAAAGGACAGCTTGTTCACAGTGCTGTGGCCTCAGGCAGCAGTCACATGAAAACAGGGAGAGCTGTATAGGTTCCTCATGTTGTCTGATTTGGCTGGCTACCTGTAGAGATAGCACTTCAAGGAAGCCAGGATTAGGCCTGTAATTCCCCTTTTGCTGCAGGGTACTCTGGTGATGTGGCAGGATGTGCTTGGGCCTACAATCAAAAGTCACCAGCTCAGGACTTGAGTCCCTGCTTTCAGAATTACTTTGGAGCCATTTCTATCTGATTGTATTCTCCCTAAGTTGCTAACATTTTGAAAATGTGAACTGACAGTAGGCTGGGGCACTGGGAATGAGCTGTCCAAATAAAAAGTGTCTTTGAATGTATTATGAGACTCCAAGCCCCCCCCCCACACACACACACAAACTTTTAAGGGAGTTTCTTGATCTTATCCATACAGCTGCTAAAGGTCTTTTTATGAAATGCAAGAGAAAATGATTGTAACAACAGATTAATTTCAAATCCTAAATCGAGCTAAAAATGGGAGTGTTCAGCAACTGTAGTTTGAAATAAGATTTTGTTTTCCTTGGTTTTGTGTGGTAACTGGTACATACTATTTGCATGAGTCACTGCAGATATAACTGACACTTGCAGACTTATTCTGCTCTCTGCAAATAGTCACTTAGAGAGAGAGGAATCGAATGCTCTTTCCGTTGTGATGCTTCCAATAAACAAAGTACTTAAAAATCAGTGTGCTGTGAAGTGGGCCAAAGGTCTAGGCAGGGGTCCCCAGTGCTTTTGAGCCTGTGGACACATTTGGGAATGTGAGAAGCTGCTTTGAGCCTTACCAGAAAATGGCTCCTGTGATGGATATGGTTACTCACATAATGGCTACCTTGGGGACTTGGCAAGTGAAAAGTGAGCCAAAGAGGAGTGTGTGTGAGAGAGAGAGGGAACAGAAAAGCAAGGCTAGAGCGTGGAAGGGAGGGGGGAAATAGCAAGGCAAAGGGTTGCAATGGTGCCAAGAGGCACCATTTTGGGGATTTCTCTCCTAGTCTAGGGTTTCTCCTTGAATCAGTTGGGCTGTAAAAAATTGTATTTGCACTCATTTTTGAGAAACTTACAGTATAGACATACAACAACAACAACAAAACCAATTTCTTTTTAATTTATAATATATTTAAAAAGAATTGTAGTTTGCTAGACATACATCTTGACACCATCATCTTAATAAACTTTTTTCAAATTATGTGTTGCAAATTTTACTTACATTGCATTATAGGTCTGGATTGAAATTGAGACTACTAGGAAAGATATTTAACATAATTAAATTACCCACTGATATTTTGAAATTGGAGTAACCCCTAAATTGTGAGACACAAAGGCAGAGGGTTGTTTTAATTTTAGGTCATGTATAGATGCCTCTAATTTGGGGCATTACACCTGGTGTTTCGCTGCTTCTTGTCCTCATAGTCAGATGAGCACTTGGCTATGTCAGCTTCCAATGGCTGAGAGGACCAGACATGAGAGTAGCACATGTCGTACAGCTGGTAGAGCTGTCTTCCTTTGATAAGCACCTAACTAGGCATGTAGAAAGACGACTTCTGTATCTACTGTCAATTCAGACATGCTGTTTTTTGACCATTTCTCATGGATAGGATATAAGTCCTATCCATGGATTATACTTTTAAAAACATACAAGAATGTGGGAAAAGGAAGAAAGGAATTAATGGTTGGAAAGTAGCCAAATCTCTTTGCATATGTGATAGTAACACATTTTAAAAAAAGATTCCCAGGCCACCCTTTTCCCTGACCTCTAAGTCTCAGTGTGCTGGAAGACTTCAATGGGGTGGCAATCTGTTTCAGATGGATGTATAATATTTAGCTATTTATATGACAGTTTCTTTGTTCTTTAGTCTTCAGAAGACTTCATCTAAAGAAATCAATGGGTTTCTCCAGCTATTTCCTAAGGGCTCAGTGAAACCTCCATGGGAGTCCACATTGATTTATCTAAATTCGTCCACACTGAGACTGATGAGAAAATTAAGGGGAAATTGCCACTTGCTAGTCATCTTCCTCATTTACATACTCAGTAACTTGCGCTGACTCGCCTTATCAATAACTTCCTTCTATCTACTTGTCAATGCTCACTACTATGTTTTGATGCATTTTGTCTGAAATATCATTTCTTAGATTTAGTTTCTTTGTAGCATGCAGATTTGATTGTGTCCTCTCTCACTGCATAACTTCCTGCAGTTCTGCAGAGCCATCAGCCTAGACTGCATATGTTTGCTAATGGCAGAGGCCACCCAGGGACATTAGTGTAGTTCCCCGTGCACTTGAATCGAGGTGCTGGAATTGGTTCAGCTGTGTTGTGGAGTTCATGCCAAGTTATGTGTGCCACACTGGGACTTTGCCCGAAGGTATTGTGACCGTGCTTCACCATAAAGGGGGGAAAGATTTGAGAAGCCGCTGATACTGTTTGCATTTTTAGTAGTAATTTAGAACTATTTTAATTTAACCAATTTATTATGTTTCAATTTAGATTTCTGATATCCACGTTACTGGAGAGTCAGAGGATATGTCTGCTAAAGAGAGATTACTTCTGTGGACACAGCAGACAACTGAGGGTTATGCTGGAATTCGTTGTGAAAATTTCACTACCTGCTGGCGAGATGGGAGATTATTTAATGCCATCATTCATAAATACAGGTAACTTTACTCTTTTGGATTTTGTTTTGATTTTGTAAAAGTGGGAATGATTATTTTTAGGGTTTTAACGAAATGTAAATTCTTTTGCAACCTAGGACTTGTGACTTCTGCTTCTTGGACTTTCATTGTTATTTAACCACTTATATCACAGTGGGTTGGAAAATGCTCTTCCTTCTGCATCTTAAGCATCAGGCGGCTATATGTCTTACGTCCAAGCTGCTGGAATTTGTTCTTCCTAGACTGTGATATCGTTGCCCAAACTAGAACCAAAGAGCACACTCATTGGAACATCACAGCATCCAAGAAGGATATCAAAGACTGTTTTCCTGGAGGAGTGTATTAAAATTGCATAATAAAATTGGGCACAGTGCAGCGACAGAAATTCGTATTTTACTTACCAAAGCAAGTTTAAAATACTTATGACATATTTATTTATTTAAAACATTTTTATGCCGCCCCCATCGCAACAAAGCCTCGGGGCGGCTCACAACAAGAGCAAAACGTAACAAATTGTACAATAAAAATATTAAAACCCATATAAATATATAAAAAGTTGCCTAGATAGGCAACTTGTATCCCTCCAAGCTGTTTTGACTGACAGATTCCATCAGCCCTAGTCAGCATAGCCAACGATAAGAGATGATAGGAGTTAAAGGCCAAAGCATCTGCAGAGCCACAAGTTTTCCACACCAGACTTAACATTATTAATAATGTTATTTTTATAGCACCCAATAGCTGAAGTTCTCTGGGTGGTTTACAACTCATGAACATACAGTAATATGTAATACAGAATTCAGATAATAAAATCATAACTCACTAAAAAAAACAACCAAATTTAAGCAATTTAAATAGTGAGTCAAGTTAAAATGACAAAACCTGCAGATAACATAAAGTCCCCGTGTGTTATTTGGGGCTGTTAAATGTTGTAGCATAGAGAGCAGTCTTAACCTGGCACTGAAAGGGTAGTAAGGTTAGTACCAGGCAGGCCTCAGTGGAGAGAGTTTTCCATAACTGGGGGGCCACCAGTGAGATGGTGGCACTTAGAAGGCCTGGGATGATGAGCATAGTGTTCAGGTAGTTTGTGGTTCAGAGATGTCGTTAATCAAATATCATAATTCTGAGCTATATAGATTAAAACCAGAACCTTGAATTGGACTCAGAAACACCTAGGCAGTCAGTGCAGGCTTTGAAGTTGTAGTTGTATATGTTTGTGCCGTGTTTACTAACTTCCCAGAAGTCAGAGCAATGACTGAGAAGATGGTCAGTGGTTGGGGACATCAGGACATCATTGCTGTGTGGTGCCACTTGCTCTTCCCAGTCTATCAAAATGATGATAAATGATTTAAAATCAGTCACAAGAAACATGAGGCTTTATCTTTTCCTAGCAAAGGATTTGGATGGCCTGGGTGCAGCAGTTTAATTTTTATTCTTAAACTGGAAGACATGCAGCTCCCAGTAATAGGCTATTACTTAAGGAAGCGGACAGAACACAATCCTTGTGGTTCAGAACATATTAGCTGTTTCCTCATCGGATGACAGGATAACAGAGATCAGGTTCCCAGATGTGAGAAATTTTAAAATACTGGTAGCCTGCCCAGCATGATGAGTTGAAGCAGTGTACAGTACTCTGTTGCTATCATGTGTGGAAGGAGCAGGACAGGTGAAAGCTGTCAGCTTTTGCGAGTACCTGTGTCATTTCCCCTTTGCTACCTGTAGGTGCTGCACTGTGGTCGAACATGTAATAGATGCTGGGTAAGAGAGCTGCAAGGCATCCGTGCTTTGTTGCTCTCCTAGCACCAGAAACTGGCTATTTCATTATAAATCATATTTAAGCATAGGGTATGAAAAAAGCAATTACAGTTATTTGATAAACAATTATGCAAACAGTTCATACATATTAACTCAAGTAGACCAAGGACCCTTGGATAAGTAAGTGTTTCTTTTGCCTTGGATCCTTTTCATTCTTACTCCTTCTTTCATATAAATGTGTGTTGCAAGTATAGGCATATTGTCATATTCTTGGGACTCTTCTTATTGCTGAAGGCAGTAGAATTTCTTCCTGGTTTTTTTTTTTCCTCCTTGACCTTTTTTTACCATGCCTTGTAGTACCACCTTCCAATCCATATGTGTTACATAAAAATGTACTCTTGTGAAGCATCAGCAGTCTTGTAATGTTAGCTACCAGTTTAATATGATAGCGATGAAGGAGAAAGAAAGGTCACAGCAGAAAGTATTGGGAAATGTTAGTAAGGAAATGAGCTCACTGCTACCATTATAAGGTTGTTATCACATATCACATAGAGGCAAGACTGAAGTGCAGTTAAGGTGACAAGGGATCTGACAACCAGTGATGTCATATGCTAGTTTTCTTGTGTTTTGGCATTATGACTTAGCTCAAAATAACCACAAGCACTAGTCAACTAACAAATCTTAGGCAGACACATCTAACTTTGCAAACTCAAGAGAAGAAATGAGGCACATCTCTGAGAAGAGTTAAACAAATAGTAATCACAGTCTTAGTTTCACTTTCAGCTTCCCTTCATTTGATCATTCATTCATTCATTTTACTTTTATGCCACCCCTTAACCCAAGGGTTCTCTGGGTAGTTTACAGATGCAGAGCCATGTGAAATACACATACAATACAATCAATAAAATAGCTGAAAACAAAAACAACATTAAAATGTGTCCCAAATATACAAAGAATATACGACATATCTGGATGTAGCCAAATAAATTAAAACAATCAAAATTAAAAAGATAATCATCAACAAACTACAATTCACATTAACCAAATGCTTGCCAAAACAAAAATGTTTTTACCTGGTGCCTGAAAGAAAGCAAGGTTGGTGCCAGCCATATGTCCTGGGGGAGCAACCTCCAAATTCAGGCCGCCTCTGCAGAGAATGCCCCTCTCTTAGCTCTTTTCCCCTTAAATTCACCAGGGAATGTATTTGGAGAAAGACTTCAGAGGAAATTAAGTGGGTGGGTAGGTATATATGAAGAAAGGGGTTCCCTCAGATACCCTGATCTCCAGCCAGTTAGGGGTTTATATGTGAAAGACAGCACTTGGAATTGAAGAATGTTAGCAATGGAGGGCAAAGGCATTAACTGCCTGGAGCCAATGGCATTGTGCAGAGGAAAGGGCTGTTAGTTCCTTATTTTTATGAAGTGGGAAGTTCTCTGTGGAAAAATAAAGCCTCAGGAAATTTTTCACTTCAAATTACTGTAGACATCACAGTGTCACTCTATCCAGCTATACTAAGTCTTTTGTAGAGGGCAGAATCTTCCAGGATTTTTCTCAGAGCAGGGATACGATGCTTGGGCTCTGACTGGAAGTGATTTGTGTGTGACATATTGTTGATTTACATGTTGTTGTTGTTGTTTGCTATGTAATTTTGGCACCAGTGCTCTGAAATTTCTCCTCTCTCTTTACGAAAGCAAGGATGATTACTGGAAAATTCTAGCTTCTGTGTTGTTTCACAAGTTATGGAATCCGTAACTATTTACCTTTTAAAAATGCTCTGAACAGCTCAAGAAATTGTTCTTCTGTCCCATGTGAAGGGTGATGCCTTACCCCTCTCCCCACAAAGGCACTGATCAGAGAGGAAGTTAGTTTGAGGCCCATTTGCTGTCCTCACCTGCAAGTAGCAGTGGAGAACGGGAAGAGCTGAGAGAGCCAAAGCTAGGACATGTTAATGCGAATAGTTGCTGATATACATACTTCAGTTTCAGTTCAATTGTTGACGAGTGTTAAAGAATCCTTATGCAGGACACCAAACTATGTTTGTTTTACATTGTAAAGGTGTGTCTTTGGAACAGAAATATTAAAGGAAACATTCTCTTGCTTATCTATGAGGGGATTTCTCTATGTAGTATGAAATGAATGGGCAGGAATCAAGAGAAAATAATCTGGGAATGTTGAACACAGGTCATTGAAGTATCTGGTGACTCCTGGAGAACAAAAAATTGGGCTTGCATACACAGGAAAACGCTTCATAGAACAGCATGGTTTGCAGAAAGCTCACTTGGACCATTGTGTGCTTTTCTTGGCACATCATTACAGGAAAAAGATTGAAAAGTCTGGGAATGTTACCTAGGAGGAGAAATGAATGATAAAGATCTTTATCTAACTGGGTGCATCTCTGAGCAGGCTCTGGGATAGGTTTACAGTTAAATTAGAATGTCATTGTTATAGACCAATTCAGAGCCTCTTAAAATTCTAGGAAGGTTGCCTTTGACTCAAATGGTCTCTTTAACGCTTCAGTGCTATGCAAGGGTGAAAAGTATCCCAATAAGAGCAGAAAGAAAAGCCTAAAAGGTGGCAATCAGAAGTGCAAGTTTAGTATTGCAGATGATTTCATGCAGCAAGCAGATCCACGTGAACTGCCAGATGTTTAAGATATGGGAGAAGAACAGGAAAAGAATTCTAGGTGGGGAAGGTTATTAAAATAAGAGCTGTGCTTTAAGGCAAACCAGTCATACACAGCAGAAGTTTATTCAGGACGTCTCTTTCATGCCAGGCGGCAGGGCAAGTGTTGGCACACGTTGTACCATGATGCTGTTAAAACATGTTAGCCAGATCAGGATCTAACTTGAATACATTCCTTCAGGATAGGAGAAACAGCAATGCCAACATTTGCTGCAGCTTGTTGGTTGCCTGTAGCTACAATTCAGAAAGAAACAAAATATTATTACTGTGTGTCAAGCTTTGGATTGCTATAGGGTTTGTTTGAAAGGGAAAAGACAAAAGTTATTTGCATCTGCTAGTTTGTGCTTGCATTTTTTGAAGAATAGCTAACTATTCTCCTTTGAGGGAAAAAGAAAAGATCTACAAAGGAGGGAGAATCTGGTAAGCCTCATTTTACTGAATGCAGGAGGGCATTTTTAGGTCCCTAAAGTCCTCAGCTATTGTGTAGCATTCAGTACTAAGGCAATCAGACTCAAAAAAGAAAGCTGGCTTTCAGGATGAATCAGAGGACTTTAGTGGACCCTACAAGTGTACTTTTCGTGCAACATCTTAGCTTACATATAATTTTATATTACCATTTAAGTAAAATGGTACATAATCTATCAAAAATATGCGCTATTTTAAATTCCTTTTACTTTAGAAGATTTTTCTATATCCCATTGATCGAGACTTAAAGTCCTATCAAGACTTAAAAGTGCTTAACTCTGGCTGGATCAAGCCCTTACTTAATGTGCTTTGATAACATTTATGCAGGCAGCATCACTCAACTATTTCCAAGCCTGGCCACATACAAAACATTGTATTAGAGTGGCCTGTGACTTTCTTATGCTGCTTCTCTGGTTATATCAGATCTTATTAAGCTAGGTTCAGTTAGTATTTTGAAGAGGGATTAGGGTGGGTTTTGTTGCCAAAGATGACAACTCTCTGTTTCTGATGTGGCATTCTGGGAAGATGCCTGCCACAAAAGAAACTAATGGCATATTAAGGTTATTGTCCTAAATGGAGGGACCCTAAGTTAAGTGTGTAGACCAACATCAATAGTAGTTGATGTCAGTACATTACACTTGTCCTCTAATGTTCCAGCTGGACACATTAATTTATCCATGGAGGGGGAAGGATTTAAGAAGAGGAATCTTCCATATTTACATTGCTTAAGCACCAATGTTACTCTTTCAGACAAATTCCTATTCACCTCTTTTATCTTATTATTTTCTTTTCCCATATTCTCTGCATTCCACCCTTTGTCCTATCCTCCCCATGTATATATTTGCTAACCGTTGGCTATTTAACTCGTATACCATCCAACAGCCAAAGCTCTCTGGGTGGTTTACAATAATCCATTAAAACACAATTTAAAATACACCACAATATAAAAACCTTAGGGGAAAAATTACCAAGCAAAAATATTTTAAACCACATTTACAACACACATACAATTCCAGTAACTTAAGACAAAACCTGATTGAACACTAACAAAGCCCCAGCTAATTAAATGCCCTGTGGTAGAGGGGAGTTTTACCTGGCACCAAAAAAGTAGTAAGGTTGGCGCTAGGCAAGCCTCAGTGAGGAGCTTGTTCCACAACTGGGGACCACCACTGAAAAGTCTCCTTGTTGCCACCAGCCAAACCTTCCGTCAGCTGTCATGTTCCCAAGCAGCATAAGGATTTATAGGTTAAACCTTGCATAATGCTTGGAAGCATAAAACAGCTGGTGCAAATGGGCCAGAACTGGTGTTACATGACTAAACTGTCTAGTCCGTGTTATTTGTCCTGCTGCTGCTTTTTTCACAAGCTGCAATTTCTGAACAGTTTTCAAGGGCAGCCCCATGTACAGCTTATTGTCCAAAGGGCTTTTCTTATTCCTTTTTCCCCCCTTTCAAAGAACCTAACAATATGATATTAAAATTTCCATTTCTAAAAGAATTTGGATCAAATGACAGTTCTGGCCCTTCTGTTGCTAAGACTTTAGTACAACCTAAAATATGATCTCATGTTTTTCATATAAGCAGATGTTGGGCTGGGCATTATCTGTGTGCATAAGCAGGCCTGTAGTCAGCCTAAATATTCTAGGGAAGGGTTACAGAAAAAGTAGGGTAGCATTTTAATCCATTCTGTTGACCTTTTAAAAATAAAATTATAAAGAGATTTTTTGCAGCCACACTGCAATTTACATATATTCAGAAATTATTAGTAAGGAATTTCAACTACTGATATGTTTCTTACCACCAATTAACAAAAAGAGTAAAAAAAAAAAAAAACAAATCAAGAGTCACCCACTAAAAGCAAATCAACAATAAGCTACAACAAGAATATTCTTATCATAAAATCATAGACTTGAAGGGGCCATTTGGACCATTGAGTCCAACCCGTGGCTCAGTCCAGGAATCCATTTGGCATTCCCCTGGCAGATGGCTGCCTGGTCTTCATCAGAGCACCATCTGTGAGTAAGCACCCGTTTTCATACCCCCTTGGCAATCTGTTCCATGGTTTGACTGCTCTGGCTGTTAGGAAGATTCTTCTCATGTTCGACCAAGATCTGCTCTCCTTTAACTTCAGCCCTTCATTTTAGGTGCTACAGTCTTGGATAAAATAAGTTTCAACCCTCTTCTGTTCGACAACCCATTAGATACTTGAAAAATGCTATTGTATCCTGCTCTGCCCCCCACTCTCCCTTCTCAAGGAAGCATGCTCCCAGTGGCTTCAGTCTTTCTCATTTATTTTGTAATTTCTAGTCCCCTGAACATCTTTGTTACTCTTCTCTGAACTGACTCCAGTTTACTTGAAACCTTCTTAAACAGTGTTGTCCCAAACTCAACACACTATTTGATCTAAGGTCTGACCAGCACAGACTAGAATAGAACAATCACTTCTTGCTATTTTAGAACCATACTTCTTTTGAGGCAACCTAAAATTGCATTTGCCTTATTTACAACCACTTCATACCACTGACTCACAGTTGACTGCAACTACCAAGATAATGCCATTATTGACAAGCCAGTTACCCTCTTACACCTGTTCATTTTGTTTCTTTTTCCTAAATAAGGAACTTTGCACTTGACTCTGTTAAGTTTCATTCTGTTGTTTGCTGCTCAATCTTTTAGACTATTGTGGTTATTTTGAATTTTGTGGTGTAAGAGATCCACTGGGGGGGGGGTTTGATCACTGCAGATTTGACCCCCCCCCCCCACAAAGTCTTCATCCTGTTGGGTTTTCCTGCTATGGAATTCAACATAGCAGTGCTCTGAGTTTAGGAAAATCCCTTTTCTTGAAGTCCAAGGGAGTTTATGAAGACATTTAGCTGTGCTCCATGGGCAGCTGATTAACATGTTTTCCTGGCTGTTTCAGAACTATTGAAAATAAAGTATCATTTTGCATCTCTGACAACAGCCTCCCAATGCAGTAAACAGATTTTCAGTGCTTGCTCAATATCCAGATACTATTATTCCTGCAGCAGAGATGTTTCAATTTTAAAGTATCCCAGTACTTTTAACAAAAGAAGAGAAAAGAAAGAGGACTGTTCTGTTTGAGCAATGGAACAGCTTCAGCTTTTAGATCATAGGACTCTTTTTCACACAGTAAAAAAGCAGTGATTAGTTTCAGAATGAATTCTTTGTCTGAATGCAAAACCATAACTGAATTCAAGTATCCATTCCATTGTTGTATCAACAGCATTTTAAAGAATTGTATTCTTCTGAGCAACATGACCCTTCCTAAAAAAAAAAAAAATGCATACCACTGTTCACAAGTCAAAATACTCCATCCTAAGGCTGAGCCTCTATTGCTCTTGCATTACTAGGAATCTGCAGTACTGAGCAAAATATTTGCAATGGTATTCTTAGAAGGAAAAACAAAGGCTTTCCTGTTGCGTTTCTAAAATATCCATGTAAGTAATTTATTTGTGCAAAAATTAAGGGGGTGAGAAAATTTGGAGAGGAAGCACCCCCAGCACCCCCCCTCCCCCAGCTATGGGACTGTGCATGAATGTGCCTGCATAGTTGTGCGTGAGTGATAAGAACTGGGGAGAGCTACATTGTGAATTTGCATATTGCCAGCCCTTTGTAATTGAAACTAAGTTGTGATGAGCAAACCTGAAGCCCTCCCTGTAGTCAAAGTTGAATAGAATAGTGGGTAAAAGTATAAACAAAGGGCCTGGAAATGCCTCATTTTGTAAACTAACTAGGTGGCCTCAGCATGCTTCTGTTTTCTCTGGGCACACCCCCAGCCACAATATGAAGATGATCAGATGGGTCTATTTTACAGGCAGCATTTGAGGGCTTAGTAAGGTCTGAAGCAATATTTTTGGGCTGGAATGCCTGAGTTTGGCATAATTCGTTCTTCAGACTGAACATGGTCTGTCTGAATTAAAAACATGCTGCTGAAGACTGCTCAGTAAAAGGCAGGGCAGGTCTAGTCTAATCTAGAGATTGTTCCACACCTCCTTCAGTCATGTGCATCTTTTCTTTTTTTTATGAGCAGCACATGTTCTGGCATGGTCTTTGATTGCTTTTTGCAATTCATCCCTTCTAGAGAAAAGTATGGCTGTCTCTAGCACCTGACCATTATTATCCTTTATGAGTACAGAGACCAGGAATTTATTACTCATGTGCATGCATTATCTAATTACAGAAGTTAAAAACAAACTAGACTGTACATGGGCTTTAACTTAATTTTACACTACCAGTCCTGGTTTCTTTGCTGTTAGATAGTAAAACCATAGGTATGAAACCTACCTAATGTGTACCAAGAAATACCACTTTGCTGTTTCCTTTTATTCACAAAACATTCTAAGAACTCCATTAAGGCTTGTTACTAAATGAACACCACAATTTTTGGCCACCTGCCTGTCTTGGAAACATGTGTACTTATGTGCTGCCTAAAGGTAGCTTCTTTGAACTGAATCACATTTGTCATACATTATTATTGCTCACTAGTTTATTGTAACAAGCAGCTTGCATCTGACTGGCAGCAGACACATGTAAGGCCAATTTACAGGGCTATGTGAATTGGCCTTTCCTCTTTCCAACTAGTCATCATACCTCAGCAGCTGCAGCACGTGCGTGTGTAATAAGGCTATTGTGTCATCATAGTTTCATGGCGCTGATATCATCACCCCATGGGCATAAATAAGACTAGCAGCATTTGGATTCAAAAGCATTCTAGGACCAAGAAAGGGAGCCAGGTCAGACCCTGAAGAAATTGGCCAATATGGGAGTTGAGTCAGGATGGAATCTAGAAGGCACAGGGTTAGGATGGCATGAACTGGATGGAATCTGGTAGTTTATGAGGTTGTGCTTGGCAGAATCCACAGCTTCTGACCTTTCTAGAATTTAATACCACTTGCCTGAAAAATCTTTCATGGTTTTCACCTTAAGTTCCATTCTGTATTGATTGTTACAAATCCTCCATCTGAAAGTGTGCTGAATTATTATCATAATATATATGGTATTTATATGAAGCTTGTACCATAATTAACCAGTTTTATGCCTACATATTTTCCTCATTCTGTATCATGTCTGATAGCCATTGACAGGCCCATCCATCATGAAGTGCTGTAATTCCCTTTTATAGCCATGTACACTTGTGATCATCTTAACATCTATTTGTTAATTGTGCAAAGAATTTTCCTTTCTCCATCCATTTGCTTGAATTGACAATCAGTTTCACTGGATAAGAAGCACGTTCTAGTATGAGAGTAGGAGAAATAACCCTTTTTATTAACTTTCCCTCCACATCTTGAACTATGCATAGTTGTCTGTTTTTCTCCTAAACTGTTTTCTGTTTTCTCCTAAACTAGGCTAATGCTTTAGCTTTTCCTTATATCTAGAAGTTCTGACCTCTGATAATGTTGGTTGTCCTGTTTTTAAAAAACAGTATATGAAATTCCAAATAAGGTTATACCACATATTTGCACAAGGACATTATAGTGCCTACAGTTTTATCTTCATTGCTTTTCCTAATAATCCATAGCATAGAAATTAAGCTTTTGCACAGCTGTTGTACCTTGAGCCAATGTTTACATTTTGCTGTTCATTTAGAACCCCCTCCTGGTCAATCAGAGCTAATTTAAAACCTATCCATGTGTACTTGAAGTTGGGATTATTATCTTTCTTGTCTTATGCACTTAATTTAGAACTTACTGACATTGAACCTCATTTTCCATTTTGTTGTCTGTTCACCCTGTTTGAAAAGATCCTTTTAGAACTCCTTGCCGTCTGTTTGGGCTTTTACTATCCTGAATAATTTTCCATCATCCACTAACTTGGCCATATCATTGGTCACCTATAACTCCAGATCACTGTTATATTAAATAGCACCAGTCCGTCCAATAAAATTCTTGGAGGGGCCTACTTATTACTTTCCTCTGCTTTGAGAACTCCTGTTTTTATATCTTTGTTACATCTAAGGCTGTTCCTTGAGAAAAGAGAGTTCTGAATGATTTAAAGTAAAATTAGCTGTCCTGAACATATACACATACACTCTTGTGGAACTGCATGACATGGTTTACTAGTGAATTAACTTACTCGTGAATTTGATTGTAAAAAGAAGTTGAATCTGACTGTTAGCTGTCAAATAAAGGCAAATTCATATGAAGTTGCCTCCTGATACTCATATCTAGACAACTGAGTGTGTGGTAAAAATATTATGTCAGCATAATTACTCTGCCCAGATGCTGTAATCCCATAGAGACAACTAAGTTTGAAAAGTCAGAACTGAAGAATCACCAAGGATGCAGATACATGCCTGAGCTCAGGAAGAACCTTCCAGACTTGCTCAAACTTGGCTGGAATTGCCAGTTTTCCAGGGCTGAGTTAAGTTGGTGCTTAGTAAGTCCACGGCATGAAAAAAGCTGGCCTGTCTATCTTTTACTTGGAGCTGGTTTGTCCTTCATTGAAGTTTCTCTGCCTCTGATGGGGATGGGAGTGGTGCCAGATAGTTGCCAATCTGGACACAAATAAATTAACATGGTGGGGGTCGCCCCTTGTGCAAGCTCATGTTGGATCACAGAATTCATGCAAATGGAAATGTTGAGCAGCCTCAATCTGGTCTGTAGTACTGCTAGATAATGAAACTCAGGAGCATACTGAAGCATAGGATATGAGCTGGCTTTGACTGTATGAGCTGGATTAGGCACCACAGAAATGCTAGTCAGGACCTGTACAAAGCCTTCGACCTTTCCCAGTAGAAAATAGTCTCTTTTTCCAGTAATTTGAGGCAGGCCCTGTAAATAAACTCACAGTAAAGCTCCTCTGTGTATGCTGTGTAACACAGACTTGAGCACACATTGGGAATGACAGCACTGGTTAAAGAAACCAGTGGGACACACTGAATCTCTAGAAGAGGACAAGTGGGAAGTGCGGCCAACCGTATTCCAGAGAACCCCATCATAAGTGTCACTGACATTGGAGGTGCCATATTGTGTGCTAAGCTGGCTAGGATCATACATCTGTCCATAAAACCCCTGCTGACACTTGTAGGCAGGGTTGTGATGATCCTCCTTGGAGTCTTCTGTCTGTCATACTCCTTCCTCGCTTAGGAAGAGAGCCAAACCAAGAGGAAGTCTGTAACCACTTGCAGAAGTCTTGTTGCGCAACCCACAACCTTCTATTCCACATGCAGCACAAACAAAGGCTGCAAGTTATGTGCATGGAAGAGGGAAGCCATGTGTGCACGATTCACCTGGACTTGCTTCCTAGTGGGCATCTGTGCAAATGCTCAGTGCACTCATCAGGACATTGGACTAACAATTGGAAGAAAAGGGATCAGAGTCCTGGGAGCTGAGCCCAAGGAGTCCAACAGATTTGCAACCCCAAAATGGATTTTTCACAGATCTGCCTGTGACATCTGGAGAGCCTTCACAAAGGTTTGGTCTTTGAAGCTACCTGATACCTCATCCCTACACAGGGATTACTTACTGGGTGAATAGAGCAAACATTTGTAGTGGAGGCAAAGTGGTTACACATGAGTTTGGAAGTACCCAGCAAGCAATGTTAAAAGCTCGTTTGCAAGTTCAGTTTGAAAATAGCAGTAGTAGTAGATTTAGCAGTAGTAGATTGAAACCACAAGTTATAAAACATTCCAAGATCCAAACGGACACACCAAATATAACCAACTATAAACACCAAGTAGTTAAAGCAATTATAGCCCTGATAGATAACAAAATACAAAAGAAAGCCAGCCAGCTAGCCAGCCTAAAATGCTACTGGCCACATGTCTTATTGATTTAGTAGATGAAATATTATTTTTAATTTTAAAAGAGAACGTGGTAAAAATGGCCACTTTATGACTATGGGAGAATACATCTGCCAGCAGAACTTCTGAATCCAAAAAGTTGCCAGTGATCTGGCCCACTGCCCTTGAAAATAGTTTTAACTAACCTCACTTAACAATAGTTACTGTGGTTCGGAATAACCACAATAGTTATTGTGGTTCAGACTATTCAGGAAGGGTAAGCTTGCAGTGGGGGTGGGCACCACTTCATGCTACTTCATGCTATTCATCTTCTTACTGGCTTGAAAATTGTTGAATTTAAGTAACTCTCATATCAGAAGACATTCATAGGCCATGCAACCTTTCTAATCCTGCATTTCTAATCTAAATAGAGGCTTCGGCGAATGGGGCGGCATAAAATGTTTTAATAAAATAAAAAATAAATAAATATCTTTTCTTGCCTATTACCTTTAACACAAGTACCCATTATAGCAGAATATGCTACACATACTTTTTAGCATGTTCATCATCACAATGAACTGACTTTGTACTTAAATGAAACCCAGGAACTAACAGTCAATCTAACCCTTTGCCCACATTTACTTTGCCTCTAGTCTTGGAACTTTTCAAGAGGAATAGCTTTTTGCTTGTTTTCATGAATTTTTGTTCAGCAGAATCTTGTCATGGAACTGTCAAAGAGATGGAAGGCTTTCCTTTAATCTTACATATTTGCCTTATATTCTAGTTTGTTTTTCAAGAAAAGCAAATTTGTCAAAATGGAGGTGCTGACTCTTTCCTTTATTTCAGTAACCTTCATTGCATTTGTATTTCTTCCTTAACATATGCATTGACTTTCTTTTGACTTGCTCCATCCAACTATACAAATACCTGAGAAAGAACATAGTGTCGAGAGTTGGCTTCCAAGTCATGTTTCTTCTCAATAGGTTCTTATATGCACCAAAGACCACCTTCTGCAATTTTCTTTTTGATTACCTGGTTTAATTTTAAAATATGAGTTGGTTAGATAAAATGGAGTATATATTAGAAGTACTGACTGGGGTTATATGACAAAACAAGTGACTGTTTATTGTTATTATTGTTTGTTATGTTGTCCCAGTCACACCTGTTGTGACTGACCATTGTAACATATCATAGCTGAGAAATGCAGTAAGAAACAATGGTTTGACTTGGGTCTCTCCCTACCACAATTGCTCGTTTTGTTGTCTGAACTCAAACAGGTTGACCTATGGTGGGTCAGGCTTTAGAACAATGAGCTGGGTAGCAAAAGCAGCAACAGCCAGTTTTGCTAAACGGCTGCCCAGAGACATGGCTGACAGCTGCCCCAGTTTGGCAGAGCTGTCAGAGGTGTGTCTCCTGCCTCCTGCCCCAGAGAAATTCTCTAAGCAAGAGGTAGGAACTGGAAATCAGTTGAATATCACCGTGACATTTTGGAGCTGCCCTGCTGAGCAGATCACAACCTCTGAGCTCCTGCCTGGGAGGAAGCTGCTCATGCGGGAGCTTGTAAGTTGCCTTGGCAGGAATGCTCTAAGAACTGGGCATCCCCACTGAGCCCTTGCCCTGCTCTCCCTGTTTGCTCCCTGAGTGTGTGACTCCAAGGAAAGAAGAGGATGAGAGGCCTTGGGTTCTGTGGGAATACTCTGAGAAAAAGGTGTCCCAGTCACAGTCATGTCCCCCTCAAATTTCTCAGCTGGGAGTAGGCTGATCAGGCAGGCATTGTGAGGTTGTGCCCACTGGGGATGCCCATTCTCAGAGAATCCCTGCCAAAACAGGCCCACCTGCTCAGAATCCATCTAAGGGGCTTACTCCTGACCAGGAAGGGGGGGGGTGCTTAAGAGCATCCCCACCTAGCCCAGGCCCCTTTCCTACTCTTGCTGTGGAGAAAACCATTCAAGCAGCAACAGGGAAGTGGAGCAGAGCAGCTGAGCTCTGCAGGGATGTTCCATCCTATGCACAGCCCGCCGAGCCCAGGGCCCCCATCCTACTCCTGTTCAGGAGAAAGCAGCTGAGGCAGTGAGGGCAGGCTGGTCTCAGCAGGGTTCTCCATCCCCTTTGCTTTCAGGCCTGCTGTCACTGCTCCTGCCTAAGCAGCTTTCTCCCAAGCAGAAGCAGGGAAGGGGTGAGGGTAGGGGCCTTTGCTCAGCAGGATTGCTCCATTCTTGGTGTATACCTGCTGAACCCAGGTCTTCCTTTCCCTGTTCCTGCTCAAGAGAAAGCCTCTCGGGGGGAGTGGGTGAATCAGTTGGGTGGTGCAGCCCCATTCAACAATGCTGTCCTGGTAAGTGCCCCCCCCCCCGTGCTTAAGAGTGGGTCAGGTACTCCACTCCCTGATCCAGGTTTCCTCTGGCACAGGAGACAGCCTCAGCTTCTCCGTCTGCTCCACTGTCATTAGCCCTGTTTGTGCAGCAGAAACTTTTTGACAGCCATGGTAAGCCAAAATCAGCTCGTGATTCTGTCAAAGAAAGGAGCCTCATGTTTCCCTGCAGTGTCCTCTGGGAGATACTGCCTGAAGAAATGAGAGAAAAGGAAGCAGGGGAAGGAAGGATTCTGATTTCCCATGATGGGTTATTGTTACATGCAAATCTGCCCATAGTCTGAGAAACAGAAGCATTTCTGGTGGAATCCTTTTATGACTGCTTGTGGTTTTAAACCACTGAAATTTGGAACGTCATGCAGTGGGTTTGTGTTTTGTTACTTATGGATAATAACCGTTAGCCTGAAATGTGCAGTGAATAATTCGTTAGCTTCCAAATTATTTTGTGTGTGAAGAAAGTCTAATTTTATCGCTGTCTTGGATGAAAACCTGCATGACTGGCTGGATTTCAGCCAGATACTGATGGTGGGGTTAGTTGTTGATGTTTCTTTTCCCGTGAACAGAAAGGCTTGTATAACAACTTGCCCATCCTTGCTCTGAAATGCTGGCAGCTGATCAGGCATCATGTTGTATTTTGAGACTCAAGTTTTGCTTCATTAATATCATTATGTGTGAAATGTCACGCAGATCATCAGAATGAAAGCAGAAGCCATATGCTTTAAAAGTTTTTTTTAATTTTGAAAAGTGCTTATCCTCATTTAACTTTCATCTGAATTACTGTCCCCATGGTATAAGGAGTAAGTCCTTTTCAAATTCACTGTTCCTAAATTTCTGTATTGTGTGCATGCATGTTCATATATGTTAGTAGAATATATTATTCTATTTGTTTTCAGTTGAAGGAATTAATTCTCCTTTAACTTCAAATGGAAGATAGGGATCTGTTGGATTAGAGTGGAATGGAATATTAATATCAGGGCCCTGAGTTCTTGTCACTTCTTAATAAAATCCCTGGCCTTTTTAAAGAAAATGGAATGCTTCTCTTGCATAGAAAGGAAAATGCCAAAAGCTCTCTTAAGTCCCAGGCTGAGGGAAGAAATACTGAGGTTTGCAGTTTAAATGCTTTTGTGTACGTTATAGGTAGGTAAAATGTGGCCTTACTGAAATGCATTACAAATGTTGTTAGGAAGAGACAATGCCTCCTAATATTTGTCATCCCATCAATTCTGACAAGAGGGAAATGGGGAAGTTCTTAAATCCCTAGTTGTTGGTTGAGGGTTATATTCAGCTGTGCTCTTTCAGTGGAAGAAAGGGTACCGCTGGTAGAATGGATGCCCCTCATGGGTCCCCAGATCTGCTCTGGAGCACTGTGGATCGCTAGAGCAGATCTGGAAGGGCACCAGGGGATACAAAAGGGAGGAGGAGAAGAGGCAGCCCCGTTGTGTTAGTGGAGGTCCACTTGCACTTGATGCAACCCTCATGTTGCCATCTTGAACATACCTTTTTTATCTTCACGTGTTGTTCTTGACTTTGTCTCCTCCATCCTGTTGTTTGAACTGTAATAGTATTTAATATCAATTAAGCTGAGGCATAAACCTTAGATATCGATTCAGTTGAGCTATATTTCAGTTGATATATATATATATATATATATATATATATATATATATATATATATTCAGATACAATATTTACTGATGTTGTGGTGCCTACAGTGAAATGCTAGCTGGAGATGCAGTACACTTTTAAATTCTTTTTCCTCTTAATTTTCTTGCTGTTGTTCTGCTGCTTATGTCAGGGGTAATGAGCATCCCTGACACAGTCTAATCAGGTAACAGTAAAAAAAAAAGAACTTTCTGACCTTTTAGACTATTTTCAGTAATGCATAAATATAATTAATTAACCAAAAGGTTGCAGTTCTGTGCCCACTTTCCTGAGAGCAAGAACTATTGAACTCAGTGGGAGTAAAGATGTATAGAATTGTACAATCAGAGTAATCAATGGAGTAAAATATTAATGATATAATATTTATGGACCTTTCATAAAATGGAGAAACATGGGGCAGCATGTGGCCTATTGGGAAAAAAATACCTTTCAAATTAAGGGGGTTAAAGGAGTTCATGGTAAAAGTAGAAAAGATTTGATTGAAGCAACAATTTCATACATTTTGTGCAGGGTTATGTATAGACCTAATGGTAGGAAGTTCTGAATATGCTATAAGTGATTGAAGAGGAGGATTTAAGATATGAAAAAGGTGTGGGGCTTACACATATGTTGGTTTTATTCTGGGGGAAAATGGTTCTGAAACTATTTTTCCTAATACAGTTATTTATAGATAACATTTAAGACATGTCATAGAGCAAATTAAAATAAGGAGGGAGCTGAACACTAGCAGGTCCAGCCCTTTACCTTGCATTCATACTATAAAATCACACAGAGATTCATTCCTATCCCAAGAAAAAAGGACCCTGCACAGTCAGGGGATAGTTCAGAAAATAAATTTAAAAACCTCCAACAAGTGAACCAAGACACTTGCTATAGCACAGAAATGGGGAATGTCTGTCACCCCAGATGTTGTTGAACGCAATTTCCATGATCTTTCATCATTGGGTATATTATTTAGGGCCAAGGGGAGTTGCAGTCCAACAAGTTCTGGAGGATCACATGTTCTCCAGTGATAATAGGATAAAGCATTTGGAGACTCTGAGCTAACTGGATTGGAGGGAAAATGCCTATGTGAAGCCAAATGATGAGGGAAATTACATTCCCTGTGGAGAAAAGCTACTCTTCCAACTCTCAGTTGAAGCAACAAATTCATCATATCTTCCTTGATGGAAATGCATCTAACTCGATGGAAAAATTAAGATTGCTGCTACCACAAGATCTTTTCAAACCAAACTAAATGGTTGCTCTTGTCTTACAGGCCGGACCTGATAGACATGAATACCGTTGCTGTTCAAAGCAACCTTGCAAATTTAGAGCATGCTTTTTTTGTAGCAGAAAAACTTGGTGTTGCCAGACTTCTGGATCCTGAAGGTGAGTTAGTGAATGGGATCACTAATGGGTAGTAGCTTTAGATTACATTGGAAATGCTCTAATGTATGTATGGCAAACATTAACTCTGCCACCTCTTTATAGATGTTGACGTCTCCTCGCCTGATGAGAAGTCAGTAATCACTTATGTTTCATCACTTTATGATGCATTTCCCAAAGTACCTGAAGGTGGTGAAGGCATCAGTGCACATGTAAGTGAGAGATTAGTACTTAAAACTTATTTAATATGCATAACATTTGTTAGGGAGAAAGATTAATTTCACAGGCAGTTATAATGAGAATAGGACATGCAATTGCTTGATCTTGCTAGGATTTAATAATTCCTTTTTCTCTAGTTGCACTTGTCCCCAGTTTACATGAAAATTACTAAAATTCTATTAAAGTGATATTACTAAAATCTTGCATTGTACCTGTGGTGAAAAGTCACTGACACTAGTTTTTTGAGCTGGTGTGACAGTATGGTTTGTTATTTATGAACGTAATAGTTAGACTGGGGTAATCTTGCCAAAACATTTGAATCCAGCTTTGTGAAGGAAAGGATAGGTGTCAGTATGGCTGAGGCTAAAGCCTAACACAGGTTACAGTAACATTTTGGGGAAGGGTGAATCAGGAAGAGGACTCAGAAATAGAAAACGTAAGAGACCTGAAGCTGTACACAAGAGTTTCCCTTGTTCACATATTTCCTATATGCATAGACTAAATGGGTTCCAGTAGACTAAATGGGTACACATCAGCTCTGCTGACCCTGCTTAGTATCTATACATTTAGCAGCATGCCTGAGAAGGAATTTTATCACTGAGGCAAATGTGTGCAGTTAGGCATTCATGGAGCAACAAAGTTGAAGATAGAGTCAGGCCAAAATGTCATATTGTCTGCTGAAGGGAGGGAGGGAAACTGTGAAGAATGGAACCAGGAGCCAAGGAAACTTAGTGTGGTTCTTGATTAAGAATCTAGAATCTGATTCTTAGGAGTTGCTTGAAAAGAAAATTGAAAGCCAGTGTGGTGTAGTGGTTAAGAGCATGTGACTGGGACTCAGACGATCTGGGTTCTAGTCCCCGCACAGCCATGGAGCCAACTGGGTGACTTTGGGCCAGTCACAGACTCTCAGCCCAACCTTCCTCACAGGGTTGTTGTTGTGGGGATAAGATGGAGGAGGAGAATGATGTAAGCTGCCTTGAGCCCTTTGTAGGAAAAAGGCAGAATATAAATCAAATGAATGAATAAATAAATAAAAATTCTGGCAATTGTGGTCACAGCAGTATTGTGGCCTAGAAATTTCATAGGGGTTGTGAGAGCTGTAAAGTGAAGGGTGCAGGCTGTGGGGCTGTTTCATATATTGAGTTGAACCAACCAACCAGTTGTTAGATTGCAGGCTTGTAATGTTATAAAAAGTGTATGTGCTGTTTCTTTCCACTTATACACTGTGTGCTGCTTTTAGGATGTTGAAGTCAAGTGGGTTGAATACCAGAATATGGTGAACTACCTCATCCAGTGGATCAGGCACCATGCCACAATAATGGCTGACAGAGTGTTTCCAAACAATCCTGTGGAACTCAAGGTGGGAGTTGTCCATTTTTGCAGGAAGGGGCAGGGCTAGTTCCGTCATCTGCTTATATTGTCAGTATATTGTTGGCTAAAATAGATTCTGCACAATTTTCTTAAATATATCACTTGCTCATTTAGAGTGAGAGTCACAAAACTATCATGTCTCGGTTGTCAACTCTGGCCACTCCATGGATCATTGCTCTTCATGCCTCTGTCTTGTACTGCTTCCTTCAAGACCGCCATGTCCACCTCAGTGTCTTTCTTTATGGTGTCCAGCCAATGGGTGCTGGGGCATCCCCTTCTTTTCTATTTATCACCCCCAGCTTGATTGACTTTTTAAGTGAGTCAGCTCTCATGGCATGGCCAAAATATGACAGTCTTTGTTTGGTGATCTTGGTTTCAAGTGATAATTTTGGTGAGGCTCAGTCTAGAACTTCTTTGTGATTTTTTGGAGACCATGGGATGCACAACAGTCATCTCCAGCACCACAATTCGAAAGCATCTACCTTTCTTCTATCTGCCTTTTTCAGATTCCACGTTTCACAGCCATACATGGCAATAGGAAAATTACTGCATTGACTAATCTGCATTTGGTAGAGAGGCTGATATCTTTACTCTTCCTGATGTTATTCATGCTTGATGTTGCATTTCTTCCAAGTGCTACATGCCTTCTGATTTCAGGACTATGGTCAACACGTTGGTCAATTTTAGATCCCAGGAAGTTGAATTCCTTTACTGTTTCGATGGTTTCCTTGTCAATCTGCACTCTGACTGTGTGTTCTCTGCAGTCATTATTTTCTTATGTTTTCTAGATGTTAAGGTGCAATCTAAGTTTTTCACTTTCCTTTTTGACTCTAGGGATTAGCCACTCTAGATCTTCTTTGCTTTCTGTGAGCGGAGTTGTATTATCTGCATATCAGAGGCTGATGATATTTCTACTGCCGATTTTGACCCCAATGGTAGTTTCCTCCAAATGTGCATTCCTCATAACTATTTCTGTGTATATGTGCAGATGACAGGATGCAACCTTGCCGAGTGTCTTTTCCAATTCAGAACCATTTTGGGTCTCCACATTCCGTTCCTACAGTGGCTTCCTGATCAGAGTATAGTGACTAAATGAGCTGGATGTGGTGTGTTGATATTCCCATTTTGTTGAGGCAGTTCCAGAGTTTGTCATGGTCAACACAGCTGAAGGCTTTTGTATTGTCAATGAAACACTTGTAGTAGTCTTTTTGGGATTCCTTTGCTTTTTCCATCATCCAACATAGATAGCAATGTGATCCCATTTTTTCTCCCTTTGTGAATTGCCGCTTGTACATCAGACAGTTCTCTATTGGAGGTTGTGTTCAAATGTTGTTGAATTATCTTCAAGAGGATGTTACTAGCGTGTGGTATCAAGGCTATGGTTTGGTGGTTGGAACAGTCTTTTGTATCACCCTTCTTTGGTAGTGGGATGAATACTGACCTTTTCCATTCTTTTGGTCACTGACCAGATTTCCATACATTTTGGCAAAGCATTGTCCGTGCTTTTGTTGGCAGTGGTCTCACAACTCTGCTGGAATTCCAGGGGCTTTGCAGTTAGGCAATTGGTTGAGTGCCCACACTCCTTCCTCCTCCAAGATATCTGGTTCCAGTTCTGTTAGGATACCTTCTTCTCTTACAGCTTGGCCTTGATTCTCATTTGTGTAAAGTTGTTCTACATATTCCCACCATCTTTCTCTGATTGCATGTTGGTCATGCAATTCCTGTCCATCCCATTCTCTGTCCATAGCCTTTCTTGCCATAAAGGGGTCCCTGGCCTTCTTCTCATAAGTGAAACACTCTCTTGTATGACCTCTCTTGGCTGCTTCCTCTGATTTCTTTCATTGTTTAGCCTGGTACTTTTCTTGCCCCTCTCTGGAACTTTGAATTTACCAATTATTCCCTGTGCTCCATGAGCACATACAATTGGGTTGCAAAGATCCCAGCTCTTTCCTAAAGGCACAGCCTGCTCCTACTCTACTTCCAGCATTGCAGCAGCTACCTCACTGGTGCTTAGCCCTACTAGTCAGAATCAAGCCATACTTTAAGAGGAACTGCGTGTGTACAGTCCTTCTGGGAAAGTACATGGTAAAATAGGTCACATCTGTGAATGGTCCCCAGTGTACAAAATTCTTGTGCATAGAAAGTACCTTTTCATTAAGAGAAAAGGCTAGGCTAGACTCCTTTTGTCTGTCAAAGAAGCATTCCACAAGCAGAGTTTTATACATGGGGGCGGTCACTGATGCAAATCTAGACTGACCTCTCAATCAGTCTACTTTGGTAGTGGAAAGGATCTTGATCAGTTACACATCATACTGCCTTTTAGGCATTAAATATTTGGAAGGAAGTGTAAACATGTATATAATTTTCATGTAAGTATTGAGCAACACAGGGGACTTCCCTGGCCTTGGGGTGCTACAATACAGCATTTGAGGCTGCGCAAGCCATTGCCACAGCTAACACGAATTTGGAGATTTGGACTTCCGTCCCATTCGTAAGAAAAACATCGAGCTGATGTTTGTGCAACCCTACCAACTGTGCAGCCCTTCCAGCTGGTTTGTGGATTGCAATTGTGAACACCAGTGCTTGGAAGAGTCAGTGTTAGTGTTGGACTCCAGGCTAAGGGATGTCAAGTGGAGGCTGAGTGAGAAACTGACAAGTTTCCTTTTTCCTCTGTGAATGCAAGAACTGTTCTGGTTTTGAAAGTGAGTAGATCAGCAGATGTCAGCTTCTCTTGGATGGGCAGAAGTCATTTCTCATATACTTTAGTAGACCAGTAGAACAGCCTCTTTTAGAAACATGACAGCAATATGTGTTTGTTTTTCTTCAGGCACTTTATAACCAATATTTACAATTTAAAGAAACAGAAATTCCGCCAAAGGAGATAGATAAATCAAAAATCAAACACCTATATAAATTACTGGAGGTAAGCCATATATTAATGGATTTTTATGTGCTGGGCTTGTTTCCTTTTATCTCAGTTTTATGTACTCATTCCTTGTTTTTTGAAGGTTTGGATAGAATTTGGGCGTATCAAGCTTCCTCAAGGCTACCACCCAAATGACATTGAGAAAGAATGGGGGAAGCTAATTATTGCTATGTTGGAGAGAGAGAAAATACTTCGACCAGAAGTTGAAAGGTATGTTGGTGCTTTGTTTTATAAGCATGCTTCTTTGCCAGTTGTTTTTAATGACCAGTGCAATATTTTGTAACATAGACATAAGGAGTAAATTGAATACTTTAAGTGAACTTTTGGCACAATGGCTATTTAGTAATTGATTTGATAGGCTGAGCCCATTGGTGATAGATATAATAGTTTAATTAAAGCCTCTAAGCCTGGGCTTAATCTTATTTACATTATTTTCAAGGGTATTATGCAGAATTATGTTCACATAGGTAGTGCATAACAATTATATAGTTTTGATATATGGCCTTTGGCTAGTGGGATAATTTGTCAGTTGTCAGATACTTCTTACAAAAAAAAATCTCCCTTCTTTTAGAAGTGTGAGGAGACTCAAAGTCTGTGTGTGCATTATTTTGTTATCGGCCATAACTCTCCATAATTCAGCCATATGTTTGCATGTACCTCTGTGATCTTTTTGCTAAACATGCAAGGGCTGAATAGTGAACCAATTCAGTCTTCACAGGGACAACTCTTTTTGATTGAACAGCGATGGCAAGATATGGGTGCAGATTTATAGAATGTGAAATTATTTAATAATAGGACTAGGAATGAAGTACACTACCTTTACAGGAGGGGGACGGGGAGGGGGAGGCAGCAGCTTCTTTCAGGGCCAGAAGAGAAGATTCTTAAATGTTCCTGCACCAAATGAAATGAGACTTAGAATACCTGATTACATTTTGCTTTCTTGTGGGCCAAATGCCAATGATTGCAAATGGATGTTATCTCCACATTAAATTTATTTTAATTAATTTGCCAAGCAGAGGTAAAAATTCATGTAGCAATTTTGGCAAAGATTCTGGATGATGTATAGATAGCTTAAGCAGGTAGGTGGTCCATAGATAGTCTTTCATGAAAAGCAATTAAAATAAGGATTCACTGCTTCAATTAATTCCACAGTATCTCTAACAAAAGGAATAGACTAACATTGACAATTGATCTTACTACTTTTATCTTACTTTTAATCTTTTAATTTTTAATGTTGTATGTGCCTAAAGTAATAAAGCCTATGTAAAAGCAAGCTTAATTTTAATTCTTTTCAAGGGACCAGTGCCTATTTAAGTGGAATATAGGTGTGATACAAGCTTTAGTACTGGTTCTAATAAATATTTAGATTGCTGTAGTGAATGGCCTGGGAGCTCCAGATGCTATAGCATTGTTAAAGCAAAATGGCTGTGGACCTTAATGAGAAACCACTGTGAGCCTATGAGAATGCAAAACATGAGTATCTTGAATCAGGTGTGTGTGTGTTTAAATACAGCAATATATTAAAATATATCTTTGTTGATCAGTCATTTTTACTAAAGGTAGCAGAATGGTAGAAGATGGGTCCCCTCCCTGTGCCTCAGATCATTTAATTTGTTGAGATTGGATGAGACTTACACAAAGTATTTGGCACTTTTCCTTCCTAGTTAACGCCCTAATCATTTTGATTAGTCCATACTTGTGCAGGCAATTCAGGCTAGAAGAGCCAAGCCCACATTGGCATATATAACTGAAGGCAAAATCTTCTGAAGTGGGATCAGAATATTATTTGCATAGTTTTGAGTATGTGTGCTCTGGCCTATTTAGAAATACAGAATTCGAGCTGCCCTGAAAGCTGTCTAGTCCTGGGAAGCTTTATGTTTCTGCAGGCATTTCAACTCATTAAGTAGCCAAAAGGGCAGCCTTTTGACTATAAAAATGAATGCTAGTACTTATGGCTACCACAGCAGCGACTCTCTCTTTAGTAACAGCACTAGCACCCGAACCAGTGTTGATTCCAATGAAAACTTCTTGTCTGTTAATTGTGGTCCAACTCTTATTAATTCTTGTATAAGCTTTGGCAATGGTCCCATGGAAGGAGCCAGGTAAGTTACAGAATGTGGTGTTTTATTCGGTGACAGAGTTAAGGACTATAATGTTACTTTAATGTTAAGAATACAATGAGCCAACCTATGTGATTTTTTAAAACTGACATCCTCTAGGTTAGAGATGCTGCAGCAGATTGCAAACAGGGTTCAGCGAGACAGCCTGAGCTGTGAAGACAAACTCACGCTTGCTCGAAATGCACTTCAGTCAGTAAGTGTATTTGAATAATTGCTTTCTTCTCTCTTTTCTGTATTGAAAATCAGGATGCATCATTAGATGGAATTAGAATTGCAGAAGACCAAGAATAGATCACTGTCATTTGGCCTCAGGTCTTCTGCTTATAACATTATCACACTGTCTTCCAGAATAAATGTGAAAATGAGAAGAATAGTTCTGCTTGTTGGCAGTCGCAAAAACACTCTGAAATACCCTTGAAACAAGGGCAAAGGCTTAAAATTATTTTGTTAAATGTTTCAACTTCTGCCTTTGTCACTAACACAGTTGGGTTTCTAACAAGATTTCTTAACACAGTTGGATTTCTAACTGGGAGTCAAGGTCTGAGGGTGATCTTGAAATGCTTTAAACACTGCATTCCAAGGCTTTGTTTCTGTGCAAAAGAGTATGTGCTTATGGCAATTCCACCATATGCCTATGAATTCTGAGGGTGGAAAGAATTTTCAGGAAATTGTGATCTGCAATATAGATGCAAGATAAGGTTTTTTTTTTAATGATTAAAAGCACACTGTAGATATTTATCCTGTGAGTGTAAGGTAGCATCTGCTAAGTTTAAGGGCTTGGAGTTTTAGTGTGTTCCAGAGTATATATGTTGTTCCTGGTACCCTAAGACTGGGTAGCATTTTGGTTAAGAATGTTTCCATGTTAGAAAGGTTGTGACTATCTATATGAAAAGAAAGAGGTTGTCCGGGCTTATCTCTGTGATGGCTGACTTGTAATTTCTGAAATGGGGATAAAGCTCTCTTGTTGCTCCAATAATACTGCGTCTGGCATTTAAATTAATATTTTACTGTCAAAATACTAAAAAGGAACACAACAATCAATTGTGAAACTTTTATCCAGTTACCACCTTCCAATTAAAGGATACTACCTCTTGATAGCCAGTTTATTACACCTTTAAACAGCCATAAATAGGTCTTGTGGCACTGCTTTTCTTCAGCTTTGAAATTTAGCTTTGAGAGCCGAATTAACCCCCTCTGTTACTGATCTGGCATTGCATCATTGCAAATCTAGTCTTTGTTTCAGATGTATTTTATTTTAGAATAAATGTCACAAGCAAAAACAAAATGTTTAGCAGACCTATTTCAATAAAAAGGGCATCGCTTGCAACTCCAGTAACGTAATACATTATAGAACAGAGGACAGCACAACTACCTCATGCAGTTTGTTGGAAAATAGGCACGTATTTTTTAAAAGAGACTTTCCCAAAGTGTTTTATTCTTGGTGGCCACAGCCTTTCAGACTTGGAAATATTTTCAATAGCAAGTCCATTTAAACATGGGACAAAGAAGGCAGAGAGTGTTGCCCTTAGGTAGCAGATGTCACTTGACTGTGAATTTGCTGTATCCTTAGCATTCCTAGGGGTGTCACCTTGGATCCCAGTGCCTGGCATGAACTCATGCAGTCTTGTTGATGAAAGCAGACACTGAACTGCTTAGCTATGTATTTTAAACATAGAACTATTTTTTTCTCTCTTCTTGTTATTGACTGCATCATTAGAGGATTCAGAGCCTGTTTGAATGCAGCACTAGGTGAACTCACCAATAAACATTAGAAAGTGCCTCTAAGCCCAAGGAAACATAATTATTAAAATATGAGAATAACCCATGAGTCTTATAAAGAGCTTCTATTTGGGTTAAATGAATGTCTGAATTCATTGTTTTTTTTTTTTTTAAAAATTAGGATGGAAAGCGATTGGAATCCGGGCTGCAGTTCCAGAATGAAGCGGAGATTGCAGGTTACCTACTTGAATGTGAGAATCTGTTGCGTCAGCAAGTTATGGATGCCCAGATTCTTATTGATGGAAAATATTATCAGGCAGATCAGCTGGTCCAGAGGTACATGCATTTATGTTGTTATTTAGGGAAAGGGGTACTGATTCAACTTGTATTCTGCTTGTGGCTGAACAAAGACATATATTAATAAAGTCTGTTGCTGACAGTTACTGCAAAAGGATGCACATAGATGCAAGGAATTTTGTTACCCCAAATGTTACTCTATTTTTTCTGAATTGAACAAATGTGCAAAATGCAGTCCTTTGCAAATAGTGGGTTGAGTTTCTGGATGGATTTACCAGTTGTCTTAAACAATTCCTGAAGTGTAACGTACCTCTGAGCTTCCACTTTAAGTAGGAGAATATCTATTAATTTATACATGGACAAGGAAGTGATCTGTGAATTAATGCACGAAGAATCCTAATGTAAGACTTGATCTCTGATGTTCCCCCTGCTATTCAATCTAAGGAGCCTACTGATTCCTCACAACATATTATCCTATACATAATTCTATTAGCATGATACCCTATATTCTAGTAATGTTTGGGGCTATGTTTATATTCTGCTAATGTTCTGAGATACTGTCAGGGTGTTTTTGCTGGTGAACCTGTGTGCCCACATGAACGCCATATGAACATCTGCCTAATTAGAGTTACTGCTTCTTGGTAGGTATTCTTGTCCTATTGATATCAATACAAGTTACACCATATTTGAACAATCATTTTTGCTTGGCTTGAACAGTGTCTTACACACATTCACATGAACAGTGTCTTACACAAAATACAGTCTGCACAGATACCCTGCTTCTCTCAATTATTTTAATAGTTGATCTATTTCTTTCCATGATTATGGAAATAATGATTGTGAAGCAGAGGTAGTATATTCAGTTCATTGGAGGCATTTTCTGTATTAATGCATTCCCTGGAACACTTACGTCAGGACAGAGATGAAACTAATCAGAAGGACTTTCCTTTACTATCAAGAAACTATGTTGGGGATTAAGTGTTTGGTCTAATGCTAAAGAATATTCCTTTGATTCTAACATTCCATTTTTCAAAGAGATGGGTAAGCTTCATTCTCCCTCCACTTTTCCCAAGGCACTGTAGTGGGCTTTTTTTTAATCCAGCTCTTTTTACTATGGTGGGTTTATGACATCTAAATGTATATCATTGTTTGGTACACTGTGGCTTAGCTGCCACTGCCTCAGAAAATTCATAATGTAGCAACCATTCAAATTATCAGAGAACTTTATGGAACTAATGGGTTGAATTCTCCTGTGCTAACATGGTTAATCAGACTGTTTCACTCTCTTTTAAAGTACAAAGTAGATCTGGCTTCTAATATTTTTTTAAAATTGAAAGCAATTCATGGGCATGCTCAGAGAATGCTGAGGGTTTGTTTGTTTTTCACTTAAATAGCAAATGTCTTTCTGGGTTTTAAACAGGGTTGCAAAACTACGAGATGACCTTATGGCCTTAAGAACACAGTGCTCCTCGATCTACAGCAAGGGGAGGACACTGACGACAGAACAGACCAAGATGATGATATCAGGAATCACACAAAGCTTAAACTCAGGATTTGCACCAAACTTAGGCCCTGGTTTAACCTCTGGACTGAGCCAGGGCTTATCACCCTCCTTGACATCATCCAGTTTAACATCAGGTTTATCATCAGGTCTTTCTTCAAGACTGACTCCAGCCATCACCCCAGCATACACACCAGGTTTCCCACCAAGGTTAATTCAAAGCTACATAACTGGAGTTGACACTGGTGGACTGCAAACACTCAAACTAATGCAGATTCGAAAACCCCTGATGAAGTCAGCATTTATTGATCAGAATTTGACAGAGGAGGAAGTCAACATGAAATTTGTCCAGGACCTTTTAAGATGGGTAGATGAAATGCAGGTAACATCTTTTCATGTACAGTTTTCAGTGTGCACCCAATCGTTTTTCTTATCTGCTTGGGGACTCAAACTTTAATGTTCAATTTCTACCTACAAGGTGCAACTTGATCGGGTTGAATGGGGCTCGGATTTGCCAAGTGTTGAAAGCCATGTAGAAAATCACAAGAATGTCCACAAAGCTATTGAAGAATTTGAGTCAAGCCTTAAAGAAGCAAAAATCAGTGAGGTACAGTCTTTTTTTAAAGCCTTGTGGCTATATATATATATATATATATGTATATATATATGGTACATACATCTTTAAACATGGATTACTCTTAATAATTAGTTTCATAACCTTGGATTATAGAACTATGCCTTTGTTACATCAATAATACAAAATATGTAACTTAAATGATATATGCCTGATGTGCTTTTAAAAAAATATTTACTATGACCCATTTTGTTCTGTACAGATCCAAATGACTGCACCCCTTAAACTCAGCTATGCAGACAAATTGCACAAACTGGAGAGCCAATATGCAAAACTTTTGGTAAGGCCATTACTTGTGAGTCTGATGCATTTGATAGCAAATGATTTAAAGCAAGAGACCAAGAGAAGGTTTAGCTGATTCTGCTAGGGTACAAGCATATGGGATGACTCTACTTGCATGCTTGTTTTCTTTGCAGAGTCTGCTTGTCCTGGAAAAGAAGGTACACAAGGAGACTTAACCACATGTGCCTTCTTTCCCAACAAACTCAATGGGAGAAGCACTGGGGTAAAACCTCTTCTTGCAGTGATCATAGGAGGAATGCTAGGAATGGAGGAAGGGAAGCTTTAACCTCTCCCCACCATATCTCACCAGCTTAGATAATGACCACTCAGTGAAAGAAGAGGATTTGCCTTCTTCCCAGCTGTCATGATCCAAGTTGCTGAGAAGGGTTAGGTGTGGGAAGAAGTGTGTGGAAATGTGTATGTGCACACAGATTCACTCATGGGATGGGTGAAGGTCATTGACTTCCAGAAATTGATTTTTCCAAAGTACCTCACCCCTGGTTTGAAGTAAAAAACAGGTTTATTTCTGTCCTTTCAAGAATACATCAAGAAATCAGGAAAGACACCTTGATACCCTTCACAATTTTGTATCGCGTGCTACCAGGGAACTCATATGGTTGAATGAAAAAGAAGAGGAGGAAGTTGCTTATGACTGGAGTGAAAGAAACACAAATATAGCAAGGAAAAAGGAATACCATGCAGTAAGCATTGCTACTTTATTTAAATGGAAATGGGAATGGATCTAATGCAGGTCATTTGCTAACAAAATTGGAAACTGCTGCTGAAACAGTTTCTGTCTCTGTCTCACATACACTCACGCAACATCTGCTCTGGAGTGTTGGCGAGCCCTCTGGAGTAGGTTTAGGGCACATGCACATGGGTGAGGAGGAGCTCCAGGAATCCCATTGTGCTAATGGAAATCCATTCACACGATGTTTAATCCAACTCATTAAGTGTAACCTTTCTTATTTCCTCCCACCTTCTAACACACTAAACTATTTCTTTGTTTGGTAGGAACTGATGAGAGAACTTGATCAGAAAGAAGAAGTTATTAAATCGGTTCAGGAAATAGCAGAGCAATTGTTATTTGAAAATCACCCTGCAAGGTTAACTATTGAGGTATGTTGTTGGCCATATCCTAGGAAAGGGAATGCATAAAAATTTGATTGTCTTTTAACACTTTTCATGGGAAATTGGAAAAGAGAAATGCTTGTTTTCTGAGTGAATTCTCTATCTCCTCACTTCACTTTCAGAAAATGTTTAATAAAATAAAAATCTGTGGTATAGTAGTATTTGCATGCATTTGTATATATGAGTTCTGCCTGGACATGTAATATCCTGCTCCTGTGCATATATACCTTTTAGTTTACCATGCTATCTTAATGCAGGAGTGGGCAGAAGGTCGATTTCCAGATGTCTGGATCTTCAGCTTCCAGAAGCACCTGCCATATGGCCTAGAATGTTAGAAATTGTAAAAAATGCTGGGAATTGAAATCATAGAGTTGAAAGGAGCCATTTAGACCATTGAGTTCAAACTTGTCCTCAGTGCTGGGTTCTAGTTGAAACATCTGGGTCTACTGCATACCCCCGGTCTAATGCATCTGTTCTAGTCCACAAAAGCTTGATGTAATGTAAATTCATTATTTTTAAGATGTGATATAATAAATTATTGTTAATAGAATTTAAAAAATGGGGCCAACAACAAAAAGGCGCCACTTGGAGTGTTCTCCTTCATGCTGCCAGCGATGCCTTCTTCCAGGATACTCTATCCCATTGCTCCATGTTCTGGTCTTTTTATTGTTGTTACCCCAAAGTTACCCAGTATTCTTGGTCATGGACAAATCCAATAGCGCAGCTCTCATTAATGTTCTGATTAGACTAAACTATTGCCTGGGAGAGGGCTGTCATATGTGTCATGGAATTTCCAGGGCATTTCCACTTCTAAAGGTTTTATTACAATGCTTCCTTTAAAGGTCTCAAGTTCAGACCCGTGCTAGTACTCATAAACTTCAGCTATTTTTTAGACATTAGGTTTATTTTGGACTGCAGTCAAGCAGTATATTGTAGGTAATCTGTTTTACTTTAAAGTGTATGCTCACTAGCAGAGGTGTCGTCAGACTTCTCAGCTGGATCAGGGGCTTTTCAGTTCAAAGTAGATAACAAGGTGGGGTTATGTTCTGAAGCATTACGACTTTTGTATCAGTAGGTCATTCTTATGATATTCCCATGGCTTTAAAGAGTAAATCAACACTGCTGTTGGCACTGCTGTTACAGCAAGGC
Source organism: Varanus komodoensis (assembly GCF_004798865.1). Classification (NCBI taxonomy): domain Eukaryota; kingdom Metazoa; phylum Chordata; class Lepidosauria; order Squamata; family Varanidae; genus Varanus; species Varanus komodoensis. The sequence continues at coordinate 1,680,474 of NW_025335349.1, read as the reverse complement.
TTCTTTGTAGAGCAGTGCTGAATAAATCATACTGATACTTTCTGTAACAATATAGATAGGCATTCTCTGTCTCTAGAATACATCCACATTCTTCTTTTAAAAGCAGATTTAATTGATGCTCATCTTCTAGCGGAAAACAGGGCACCCATTGACTTCAGTGGGGGATGGTTTGGGCATTAAATGGGAGAATCTACAGTATTTAGAGCAGCCTATGCTGGCCAAAACTATTCTGTATTAATTGAGCAGAAATACCATCAATATTATACAGGGCGTTCCATTTTTGAATAGTGTCTAATCTCATGAGTGACTTATTCAGTTCAAATGAGTTTATTAGTTTTGTACAGAAATCCAAATGGTAACATTTTGGAGGCTTGTGGATGTCCCTGGTTTTTCTACCGTTACAACTAGACACAAAGGCATTCAAATTATCAAATTTTGGGGAGGAGCTCATTTGCTCAAAACAGTCCTTAAAAAAAGAAAAAGAAAAACGGAAACATGATTCTTTTCCTCTGTCTATATCCTTTAGGCCTATCGAGCTGCAATGCAAACACAGTGGAGCTGGATTTTACAGCTTTGCCAGTGTGTGGAACAGCATCTAAAAGAAAACACTGCATATTTTGAGGTATGTATGAAATGGATAAAATGGTTGAGTACCTACTGATTTCCAACTTATCAATTTCAAGAGCAAGAAAAAGGGTTGTTAGTATGGATTTTTGCCTGAAAATAAAATAATTCAGAAGTGTTGTGTATTGCAGGACTCCTGCATTGTTTTGATGCCATAAATAAATAAATCAAGAGAAAATGCATTGATGATGAAGATTTATTTTATTTATTTTATTTATTAAAACATTTTTATGCCGCCCCATTCGCCGAAGCCTCGGGGCGGCTCACATCATTAAGTTAAAATAATTATAATATAAATTAAAATAGAAATATAAAATTAAAATACAACAGTACAGTATAAAATAAGCCGCCCTTATTGGTCATACCAATCTTATGACCAATTTAGCTTCATATTTTTCCATATATGAGGTGAACTAAAAGAGATCAAACTCTTGTTTCCTCCACACATGTATTTTTATGGTTTAAATGCTCTAGGAAAGCTCTGTATCCTTTTCCACTTGGGTTAAGCTCTTGTGAAAAGAACAAGTGACCAGCACAGTTTTATTTTAGCCTTTTTATTTACTTCTCCAAAACAAACAACAAAAAAGCGCTTCAGGATCAGCTCCAACATGCCTCATCTTCAATTCCTTTGATCAGAATAGTATGTCACAGTGTAAAAGATAGTCACCTTTGTTTTGTTCCATCATTTTGTTTGACCAAGTGGAAGTGGAATTACTTTTTAATGGAATTAAGGAACTTCACAGTGAAAGAACTTCATCCATCTCTATAAGGCCATTGGCAAGGAAATGTACCTCAGTATGGTTTTGGTAGCCTAGATTTCAAAGTGTGCTACTGACTTCTCATAAGGTTCAGGCTTGTAACAATGTCTTTTAATGAAAAGATTTGTTTCATTCTAGTTTTTCCATGATGCCAAAGAGGCCACAGATTATTTGAAGAATTTAAGAGACGCTGTACATCGAAAATACAGTTGTGATAGGTCCAGCAGTATTCATAAACTGGAAGATCTCATCCAGGAGTCTATGGTAGGAATGCAAAACTTTTATCAGATTTCATCACCTATACATGTTTCATTGAAGTAATTGCAACTTTTCCTAGTGATGTACAAAAGATAGAAGGTAAATCTAAATTAAATGATTGGCTCATATAAAACCTTTATAAAGGACAATTTTATAATTATTTTTGTGATCATAGCTTTAAAATGATTAAAAAGGGAGCTAATAATTTAATCAGAGCTAGGAAAAATATGAAATGTTTTGCCTGGAAGTTCATCCTTTTTTGGTAGAACCCTAAGATCAGTCATAATACTTGATAAATTTTGTTAGTATTCTGAACCTGTCTATTCCTGCTCACTTTTAGCAAACAAAAGAAAAGAGGTAGATTACAGGTTTGGACCATAGGGTGACTTTTAGTGTCTTCAGAATACACAGGGGCCACAATCCACAAGACTTGGGGTATCTGATAATAACATACAGATACAGAAGTGGTCCCATTCTATTCTCTGAGCCAGGCAGTGGCATATATATGCAGTAGGATATCTCTTTGAGTTGATAGAGCACACTCTTTCATTGAAGAAAACAGAACACCTGTAGGACCAGAACTTTGGTTCAGGGACATGAATTTTGAGCAATACAACTAAATGCCTTTGGTTAGCAGTGTACAGGAATTATGCTGTGCCTCATCTAGCCCTTATTTAAAACTGAAGCCATATGGTTGGACCAAACTATTTCATAGTGTATTACTCAGATAACCTTATTATACCGTCTTCAAGGTTATTATCTACCAGATAATAATAAACAATTGATAGTTTACAATTGTACTATAGTGCTGATAAATTAGATTGTACTAGCATAAGAGACATCTAGTGCAATGCCAGCTGTGTTAGCTTGCATGACAGGATTTCTCGGAAAATCCATGGCTCTAACAGTGTTGGCATTGTATTAGAAGCTTCTTACACGAGTGCAATACAATTTGTCTTAGTGCTCATGTATGATTGGATACTTCCCAATGATTATTAGAAGGCACTGTTTACTAAATAACTATATAGACTTAGTTCTGCATCATTTGAAGAATGCTATGCAAAACTCTATGTGCAGCAAAGGAAAAATAGTAACGTTTGCTGAAGAACATGTTTCATTTATAGCAGCTTTTAACATTGTTCCATTTCTTTTTTAAATCGGCATCTAGGAAGAAAAAGAACAGCTCCTTCACTACAAGAGCACAGTGGCAGGCCTTGTGGGGAGAGCAAAGGCAATAGTTCAGCTGAAGCCAAGGAATCCAGATAATCTACTCAAGACATCCATCCCAATTAAGGCCATCTGTGACTATAGACAAATTGAGGTAGGAGCCTTGGACTTCTTTAAATCAGCTGTGGGTGTGAAAAGGCAGTTGAGCTTGCATCAATGTCATGTTCTTGGAAATCTCTTCAATGGTAAAACCAGCTAGATCTTGCCTTCCTGATTGGGGATTAGGTTGTTTTCAATGTTGTCATGTTTTTATAAGCAAGATTTACAAAAATTTCAAAGCAAGGACAGAATGAGAATGTTTGTCTCATTCCGTTTTCCTGGTCTTCCTTTAAAAATTAGATAACCATTTACAAAGATGATGAATGTGTACTAGCAAGCAACTCCCATCGGGCAAAATGGAAAGTGATTAGTCCAAGTGGTAATGAGGCCATGGTTCCCTCTGTATGTTTTACAGTTCCTCCGCCCAACAAAGAAGCAATAGACACTGCAAACAGGTATGTGTTGACAAAACACACATGAAATTCTGAAGGCCACTTTGATTTTTTTTTTTTTGCGTATCATGAACAATTCTTTGAAATGTGTTGATACAGGAAATTTATAATGGGCATTTCTCTTTTGATTGTTTCTTACCATTAATTTAGTTCGAGTCATGTTTCATTCTCCTGCTTTTTGCATTTCAGAATTGAACAGCAATATCAGAATGTCCTAGCTCTCTGGCATGAATCCCATATAAACATAAAGAGTGTGGTCTCCTGGCACTACTTGACAAATGAAATCGAAACAGTTCGAGCTAGTAATGTGGCTTCGGTAAGTTCTGAGCCTATTCCAACACCTAACCAAAGTATACCTACCATCTGCATGCTACTTTAATAACATAATAGGCAAAGACTGGGATCAATTCCATCTTTTACACACAATTGCTGAAGGTGTGTACCAACGTCAGACTGGAATTTCTATAACCAGTGCTTCACTTGTGGATGATACACAGCTGCTGGTAAAGAGCCAGGTCATCTGTCAGGTCTGATGAAAGTTCCCTGGATCAGTTATATATGTTATGTAAAGATGTATGTGTTTAAAGATTTCATTTGTATACTCGATAACATTACATCCCAGTGAGTCAGCATGATGGGGTTCTCTTTGCTTATTTAAATGAAATTCCTCCACTGCCTTCTTCTGATGTGTTGCCCACACAGGCAATGGCTTTAACAGCCCCATGTATGCTACACTTTTGGATGTTAACATTCTGCTATAGGAAATGTGCACAACAAAATGTGGCTTGTTAAATGGCGCACACTTCTGGTGAGATTTTGCAACTATACCCCTGCTTTTTAATATTTCCTAGATAAAGACACTCTTGCCAGGTGAACATCAGCAGGTTTTAAGCAATTTGCAATCCCGCTTTGATGACTTTCTGGAGGACAGCCAGGAATCAAAAATCTTTTCAATGGCTGACATCGCACAGCTAGAAAGGGAAGTAAATGTGTGCAAACAGTACTACCAAGAGCTCCTTAAGTCTGCAGAGAGAGGTAAGAATGTCACATTGAAAAATCGTTTATTTACAACATTTATATACCGCATCACATCTAAATAGTTTCCAGAGCAGTGAACAATAAAAGATAAAAAGAATAAGAACTTTATATTAAAACCTGTCAAGAATGAAACAAAACATTGAAAGCTTTTAAAAGCAGAAGACCCATAAAACCATGGCTGTTCACTCAAGAAGTTCCTCTTGAATCAAAGATATTTTCAGTTGATGCCATAAACAACACAATGTTGTTGTTTGCCTGACCTCCAGAAGCAAGGAATTTCACGGAATGGGAGCCAGCCCACTTGGTGGCTCTGTTCCAGGTGGACTCCAATCAAGCCACAGGCACATGGGGAAACGGTAGAAGCATCCCATGTAATCCTTCACTGACTAGGTAGATTAAATAATTATTTGCACCTCTGCATACTCACTGAACATGTAATGCATTTTACTGGTAAACACTCAGATTTTAACTAGGATTCTAAAATGAGTCTTGGAGCACTTAGCTCTTAGTGCTTAGAGACAACTGTTAGTTTGACAGCTTGCCTAATAGAAGCACTTCATCCGTATTATACTAAATGTGGAAGAAATAGTTTTCTGTTGCTGAAATAATTTACCAGGAATATTATGTCTCATATTTGCATTTGTTTAGCTAGGAGTCTTAAATATATATCTGCATGTCATGAATGGCCCCATATCCTTTTGAAAAAAGATTGGCAGTAGCCTGAAAGAAAAATACCTTTGAAGTTCATTCTTACTGTTGTATATATTCTATTTTCATTCTGAAAGCATATAATACTATATAATATAAAATGCACAAATTATTCTATAAAGCTAAATAGATGCATTTTATTATGCATTCAGGATGATAGTGCCATAGAATTCAAAAGCAGATTAAAGTCAATTTATAAGTCAGTGTCTGGGTACTGTGCTGACTGCATCTATCTGGAATACGTGATAAGGGACTCAGTGCTATAGCTTTACTACCATCTTATTATGAAATCTTCTCTGGAAGAACCATAGACAATCCACTTAATCATTGTCTGTGCACAAATGGGAGGATAATACCTATGACTAAAGTGATGTGCATATTACATTAGGATGCCTAAATTCACTGGAAAAGTAAGAATGGAATTGTTTGAGAGAGGCTTCAGATATGATCTGGATACACAGGAAGCAAAAAATTGATTTGTGTGCGTCTTGCTTCTTAGTATACCTAGATTTCTTCAGTTTGGAAGATGCACAAGCTTACTCCCAGTTTGGGAAATGTTACTTTTCTTCTTTGGGGTAGAAACAGAAACAGTTCCAGATGGAATGGAGAAGCTTGGGAACCAAAAATGCAAGACATTTTCAGTTCTAGTCCCCTCCCCACCCCCATTCACACACATTATTAACACTCCAAAGGCTCCTTACAATTACCTTCTATTAATATTTATTGCACACTTTCTTCAGTTTTCAGGTAAAGTCACAGTGGACTCTTAAAGAAGGTTTGCACTGTGTTTTGCGATAGCTTTACCTGCAATCATGTATTTCCTTCAACAGAGGAACACGAGGAGTCCATTTACAACTTATACATCTCAGAAGTTCGAAACATCAGACTTCGTTTGGAGAACTGTGAAGATCGTTTAATTAGGCAGATTCGGACCCCACTGGAGAGAGATGACCTGCATGAAAGTGTGTTTCGGATCTCTGAACAAGAGGCAAGTCTTCTGAGCTTTCTTATAAAAATGGATTGTCCCAAACCATATTGTCAGGGTCAATTCACATTCCTTTAATGTCTAGTATGTTGCTCTGTTCTGTTACTGATGCTTTATTTAACTCAAAAGTAAGTGTGTGGAGCAGGGACATTGCAGATTGCACCTGCAGTATGCTGGCAAGGGAGGATTAATCCTTCCCTCTCCAGCCATGATGTCTGTCTACATCCTGTGCATGACAATTAGTGAAAGAAAAAAGGCACCAGGGCATCTTTCCTCTCCCATTGGACCGCACTCACACTTGATGGAGCCACTGCACTTGCATAGTTGTTGCCGCAGCAACATAAGCAATCAGCAGTGGAACATTAAAACCTTAAGTGGACAAAGGGAGTTTTCTAAGGAATCCTGTTGCGTCCTTTTATGTGATTGGCATTATGTTAGCTGAGTTAATTGTGTAAGAGTGGCCCCACTGGATACTGCTTCTGATCTGGATCCAGTCCCCAATACTTAGTTTGGAGTAAAAGTCACAACAGATGGAGCTACGCACTGTGGCACATGTAGTTCTTGAAGGAGCTATAAGCTCATAAAGGATTCATTCAGAGGGAGCCATTACAATTAGCTGCAAGGTTACTGCTACAAATTATAATGAATCAGTTATATTTGTAAAGCTAATGCCTTAATTAAAGAAAAATAATCAGTTGAGCAACTGGCTGATTATTGATTTGGAGCAGTCTATCTACAGATTCCCTCTCAGGAGCTCCCAGCACAGGCAGGCTGGTTTCTCTGGTTCCTTGAGGACAAAGTCTGGCAAAGTTCTAATTTATGGAGGCTTTTGATTTATAAGCAGAACTCCTGACTACTTTAGCATTCTGTGATGACAATGAATTGGTTTTGCTTTTATTGTCCTTTTATATTATGCTTTATGATGTTCCTTTTAACATACTACTAATATTTATAAGCTCCCACCAGAGTTTGTTCTTGACTAGGCTGATATCCTAAATGACTGAACAATACACTTGCTAAAATAGCCGTGATTTAATAGCTGAACAAAATATAAACCTTAGAAGTATAACACATTATTGACTTACTCAAATATGTATTGCCTGCCTTTCACATCAATGTATCCCCAGTGTGTCTGACAATAGCAAGCATATTGAAAATATAAAATTAAAATCATTAACCATTTTCTAATCATGAATCAGATAACAAAAAAGTCTTCAGGTGACATATTATCCACACTATTTTTCTATAGTTCCATCTAAGGCAGGAATCTTGGATCTCATTTTATGGAATCATTGCAAAATGTTACAGTACTCACTTCATGTTTTGTATGGAGTCACTGACATGATTTCTTCTTTAAAAAAATTCTGAGCACTGAACATTAAATTAGCGCCGGGCCTCACATTTGACACAGGGAAAGGGAGGGATTGGGGCTTCTTTTACTTACTGCAGATATAGGGAACCCTTGGTCTTTGTGCCAGAAACAACTCCAGAAAGGTCCAGCCTCCACCTCCCCTATTGGTATATTTCTTATAATATTTCAGAGATAGGAGATTCTCTCTCCTTCTTCCTGTGCTGCAAGGAGGCATTAAAAATATTTTTGTTGGTGCCAGCAGAGAATTTTCAAGGCCTAAGTGCAGCATGCATGGGACAGTTTCAGAGGGTGGGTCACTGCTGGGGAAGGAAGGGCCCATCTTCCCCTCCCTACTCCTGCACCCCAAAATTGTTACCCCCTCCACTGCAACAAGGCTTTAAGAAAGGCTCTATTGGTGCCATTAGAGGCTTTTTGAAAGTTTGATTGCAGTGAGGGAAGGGTGGTGTATGTGTGAATGTGTATGTATGTGAACAAGGTCTGGGCACTTTGTGGCTGACCCTACCCACTGCTGCTGTGGGCCCATTATGCTTGCTCAGAAACAATTTAGCCATTGAGTCAAAAAAAGAAAAACAGAGAAAGAAATCCTTATCTCTGGCCTATATGTATAAACTGTTGCATTTTCTGGCACATTTGTGAAAGCCCCAAACTTTGCAAAAATAGGTGGCTGGATATTCTGTTGCTGTCCAGTACCTAAAGCCAACATAATCACTGGCAATCATTTCTGTGGCACTGACAGGGTGAAAATGCATGTGTGCATGCGCGCCTGTCTTCTGGTTCAATCAGCCAGTCTTCTGTTCTGTATTTTTCCTTTTGGGACAGTTTGCGAATCCCTTGCTACCGCTGAAATAACCAGTTACCTTCTGTTCTGTAGAAGCTGAAAAAGGAGCTGGATCGACTTAAAGAAGATTTGGAAACAATCACAGACAAGTGTGATGATTTCTTTAATCAAGCCGCTGGGTCACCCTCAGTCCCTACTCTGCGGTCAGAGCTTAACCTTGTGATTCAAAATATGAATCAGGTTTACTCCATGTCTTCCATTTATATAGAAAAGTATGTAAGACTTTGTCTCTTTGTATTCTATTATGCTTCATTATCATAATGTGTGGCAGGATTTTATAGGAAGATAAGTGTTAATTAGTATGTAAAGGAGAAGCAGAACTTCAATTCTTAAGAATATAGATTGTTGAAGTGAATTATAAATACATCACTTATTGCCTTAGCAACATTTGTAAAGCTGATCATTAGGATGTGGCAGTGTAAATATAGAAGTATTTATACAATTATATTGCAAGAAGTTTAAATTAAAAAGTGTCTGGAATTGAATTAATAAGTGATTCCTTTGTTTCAGGTTAAAAACTGTAAATTTGGTCCTCAAAAACACTCAAGGGGCTGAATCATTGGTAAAACTGTATGAGACTAAACTATGTGAGGAAGATCCATTAACTGCTGAGAAAAGTAATATAGAGAACCTGATGGGTATATTAAAGGTATGATTACAGTGTTTAGAAAAGCTATACTTCATAGCCATACAACAATGTAAAATAGATTGTTCTGTACTCTGTCTTTTTGGCCTTTAGAAGCAGAAGGTAGGTGGGAGTAATGAAGTAATTACTTTAAAGTTTGGTATGCCGGTCAGTTGACTGGTTGATATTGCTAATTCAACTCAATGCTGATTATTTTGTTAATTTGCAGAAGCAAGTAACTACTAAGCTGAACAGCACTTTACATTGACCATATCGAAAGCATTTGAATTCTGCCATTTTATAATCCCATCATCTGTCCTTTTAGTCAAAAGCAGTCACTTATTCTTTTCCTTGCCTTGACTCCCCAAGAAAGAGAAAACAGCCAAGTTGTACTCCCAGGAAAAGAACAAAATGCTATTGACCACCCTTTTCCCTCTCATTAATACCTCTTTTGCAGCTATACTTCTCCAGTGGTTGGGAGGAAGAGGATCAGGGAAGAGTAACTACTCGAGAGAGAAACTTGGGCATGATTATAAGTAGTATAAGTGTCCCTTTATAATAATGCTGTAAATTCAAAGCCAGTATTTGACAATATTTGACTGAAGGGTTGGCTTTTCTGGCCAGTCATATTAGCCTCCACGCCCTATGTCTACCCATTAGTATTACATCATGTTGCACGTGCTGAATTGAAGAAACACCATTATGACCTATATTGAATTATTTTTTATTTTATTTGCTAGCAATGGAGATCAGAAGTTGATGAAAAAAGAGAAGTATTCCATGCTCTTGAAGATGAACTCCAGAAAGCAAAAGCAATTAGTGAACAAATGTTTAAAACTCACAAGGAACGTGATCTTGACTTGGACTGGCACAAAGAGAAAGCAGATCAGCTAACTGAGAGGTGGCAAAATGTTCATTCTCAGATTGAGAACAGGTTAGTGCCCCCTTTCCTTCAGAAGCAATACAGTGACATAGTCCATGGGACAGGGAGAAATCAGCAAAGCACAGGGTGGGGGAGCCTCTGTCCCACAGACCACGTACAGTCTGGTGGAGGTCCCTGTTTGGCTCACCAGTTCCCTGCTGTAATAGTTTCACTACACTTGTGTCAGTAGTATTTTACACTGAAATGTGTTTCTGCTGCCTGAAAGATCAGAGTGAAGTAATTTTCCACAGTAATTCCATTCCAGAAGGCTTATTTGTACTATAGATGACAATTTCAAGAGTAGTTTATAGTAGCTAAAAATAAATATAAATCTTGTCTTTTACAAGCTAACTACCAGTAAGCAACCTGATATACAGTGTGACTGGATCATTCAATCTGAAGAGAAGCAATTCACACTTAGTGTCATTAGTATGAGTAGCACTTCCTTCCTTCTTATCCTGATACCACTTCTGTGACATCCTGCTGAAGGAACATTGTGGTTAGAGTCAATAATATGATTCCTTCATGTGCATGTTACCAGAATAATATGGAAAGAAGCCATAGTAACCCCCAGGCTGTGACTTACAAATAATTGCATGTTTATGACACCCTAAATTCAATATCTGGCATCTTTAAGTAACAGATCCTATGTAGGCGGGTTGGAAAGGACTTCTGAAAGCTCCGGTTTTACAAAGGCAACACTATGTGAGTAGTCTGCTATCCTGTTGACTTCATAACATTATTTATGGCCAATTAAAATTTTGCTCTTTGCATGTATGATAAACATGCAGCACATGCCATCTCCCTTAGACATCTTAATTGACTTCGCTGGCAGTTTATTAGCAACATTCAGGAGCTCCTATTGTAAAAGTGACAGATTTTGTGTGGACTGCGGCTTGCAACCGTAAACAGACTGTTCTCTGCAACTGCTCACCCTCCTGCTGCCTATCAGTGACTGAGAACAAAAAAACTGGCCAAGTATAAATAGTGTGGGTTTTTTTCCTGTTTGTTTAAATCTACCCATTTCAATATAATCTACTTCATATGGATTAATTGTTTGACAGGTTGTAACAGTCTTGGTCAGGATAAGCAAAGCCTTCAAATAAAGTTTCACAGCTGACAGACTTGAATACATTGTGTCTATCCTTTCTGAGTAAAGCTGTGGATACTGGCAGTGCCCCTGCCATGGCGCATCTTTGTTGCCCCGGCAGTCATATAATTCCACTAGAAAGCTATGCATTTGTTGGGAAAGTCTGTATGTTTCAAGTACATAGGCACAATTTAATTAATATTAATTAATGCATTTTAACAAAAAATAACTAAGGTGTGCACCTCTAGAGTGCCTTAGTATACATGCTAAGTTTCAGGTGTCTACCTTTCACAGTCTTGGTGTTTTGATGCTGCAAGACAGAAAGACAAAATATCCTCTTTTATTATAAATTGAAGTTTTTCTTTCTGCTGAAAAATAGATAAACACAAAATACTCATCTTCTTGTGTACCAGTCTATTTATATCATGCATATGTATATACATATGTGTATGCATGTAATTGGAATGCCCTATTAATGGTTTTTATAGCTGAAAAATAGTCATTCCCCCACCCCATGATCATGGCTTTAGTTAGTATATGCAGAAAGCTAGGGGTTTATTCTAAAGGAAGCCTTCCTTGGTCTCCACATCTAGTCTATCAAACAAACAGTGATGTTTTATGGAAAGATTTGAGACTATCTGGAGCCTCCTGGAGCCAGAAATGCCTTTTTTGGAGGGAAGTATATCTAGAGAACAGGCATATTTCTCCATAGTCAGCTACCCCAATAGGGCAGGAACTTAAACAAACTTTGTCATGGATGTTAGGCTTTCTGTCTGAATGAGAGTCTTGTTTTGTAGTTTTGAACCCCAAGGAAAGAGCTTAACACAAGCCAAATTATGCTTGCTGTTTGTTTGTTTGTTTGTTGTTTCAACCACCATGGTCCTAAGCAGCAAGAATATAAATACATATGCACTGAGACAGCATACTGCTTATGAATTGCTGTGGAAAAGTTGCTGAGCTTGACCCTTGCATCAAGACATGTAAATACTGCCTTTTCTATCAACCCACCAGATGCCTCAAGCAAGTCTGTCTTGACTTCAGTCCCACCATCTGCCCCATAGGGGACAATAATAACAATTACCCCACAAGTTGTTGAAAGGGCTACAATAGGTAAAGCACACAAAGTGCTTGAAACATTTGTGTGTGCTCTGCAAAGCCAGCAGCGGCATGTCCCCATGAGGACCATTAACTTTGATTTGTTCTTCCTCATTGCTTTCCATTCAACAGGTTGCGTGACTTAGATGGGATCAATAAATCTCTAAAATACTACCGGGATACTTACAATGCATTGGATAACTGGATTAAGCAAGTGGAAGAAACTCAGCAAAAGTTTCAGGAGAACCCTCCTCAAAATAGCAAAGCTCTGGCCAAGCAGCTAAACCAACAAAAGGTACAAGACGCAGGTTCTATTCCAGGAATGAATCACTAAGGCACAAGTGATTTCAATTAAACATTCACATTTCTTTTAGAACATACTGAATATATCTCTGAAACAGAAGTGTATCTTACAGTATAATTAATCCAGTGTGTTTAATCCATATGTTTATCAAATGGGCAATGTCCTGCTTTGCCCGTTTTTTCTTGTGGAGCTAAACAAACTTTATACAGAGGAACAAAGGCTATAACAGCCATTCTGTTCACTTCTGAAGTTCACTCCATAAAATTCAATCTCGTGTGTTTTACATACAGACTGTACACCAGCCCTTAAGACAGGAGTAAATGTTGCATAGGTTGATAACTGCTCCATATTGAATCTTCTATTTGTTTCACAGGTGCTTGTGTCTGAAATAGAGATGAAACAAAACAAACTAGATGAGTGCCAGAAATATTCGGAGCAGTATTCAGCGGCAGTAAAGGTAAAACAACAGTTATTCATGTTCATTCTCCATTCACATGCAAATAAATGTGAGTATTGCTCAGTGTAAAGAACTCTGTATTTCTCTTGCTGCTGTTGCAACTCCAAGTCAGCATCAGAAGTAACAGTTTCCTGCCTCTTCTGAGATACATCTCAGGTGGTGCTCAAGCGACGTTGTTGGCACTTCTTCTGTAGCTGTTCCCACATTTAGGCTATATTGTATTAGCTTGCCTCAGCAGGAGTTGCGGATATGGTCTGTAATCATGCCATACACCTTAATTGCTTGTGGAAGTGTTCATTGCTACCAGTTTCTCATCCCTGATTTCTCTCTTATGTAATGAATTCAACAGTACTCGCCTAGCTTTCTGCAACACTCAAGTTTGACTGCACTAGTGTCAATAGTATTTTATACTGAAATGAATTTCAAGCACCAGAAATACACTTATCCATGAACAAATTGCTTACAACTTTCCTGATTTTCATTTATATCCTGCAGGACTATGAGTTACAAACAATGACATATAGAGCCATGGTTGATTCCCAGCAAAAATCTCCTGTGAAACGACGAAGAATGCAGAGCTCCTCTGATTTCATTATCCAAGAGGTAGTGTGCTTATTATTTATAGAATTATCAGTATGTTGCCTGTTAATGATGGACAAATTCCTTACAAGGTGACTCACATAATAAAATTTTGCAATTATATATTTCATTTTAAAAATCCAGGTCAATCAAAACACACAATAGCAGTGCCAGTTAAATAAATAACTCAGGGCAGTTAAAGAGAAATATTCCGACAATAGGGAAAATAAAGCACAGTTTGATTAAATTACAGCAGTTAAAAATCAAGAAAAGCAGACGTGTTTTTAAATGCCCCTTACAAATATTCAGAATTGAGGCTATGTTTATCCCAGTGGGTGAGGAATTCCAGAGCCTCAGGACCCCAGCTGTGAAATCCCCCAGAACCATAAGCTGTGGGTTTCCCATAAGCACTGAGACCACCTCCATCAGTTCAGGCAGAGAGACTACAAGCAGAAGTTTCATGGGACACCCGGAGGGTTTCCATCAACTTTTGTACTGCCAGTACCAAGTACTGACTCTTGAAACTGGCAGACCATAGAACAGGGGTATGATATGACCCTGTGCACAGTGTGTGCCCCAATCCGAGTTGGAGGCATTGATTGTGACTGTGGTACAGGGCTCTGGGGGAGAAGTTCCGATCCGTGAGTGACTGCCTGTGCGGTCGACAAGGAACTGAGGGACTGGGTGGGATACCCTCCCCCCATCCAGACTTCCGGAATGGGCAGGGTGGGTGCTCCTGCCCACTCTGTTCCGCTGAGCTTTGGAAGTTTTCTCTCCAGTCCAGGCCTTGCGCTGTGCGACAAAGCCCATTCGTGTGATCGCACAGAGACCACCAAGAAGAACTAATGAGATCATTAGTTGCCAAACAATGGTTTTATGCGACAGAGTTTTATATGTCCTGCAGTGGGTTTACTCAGTTCATCTCAGTTTCACCTGCCAATAACCTGCAATAAAAAGAGCAAATTCTGGGTGATAAATTGAAGAACTGCCCAAAGATACCAGAATAGGCAATGCTAAACTAGGTGGACTACTGATACAAGGTAGATTAATGTGTTCATAAGGATTAATTGATATCTGTAAAATTACAGATTTTGCCCCTGCAGAAGATTCCCTAGCCTTTTTCCAAATCACTGCAATGTATAAGGTTCACTGAGAGGAGAGGATACTAAAGAGCTAAGAGATCTTGTTCATTTGGTCTTTGGATCACAGCCAACATGTACTACTTAAAACAAATCTGGATTCCAGTGAACAAAAGGCAAAAATAAAACAACAGCATTGGCCAGAGTTTAGAAGCTATCTCAAGCAGCTATTGTAATTAGGTTGCCTAGAGGCATTTTTTTCTTAAGAGGTTGCAAGTTCACCCATCAGTAATATAGAGAATGAATATAATCAAGACTGAACATAATCATGGGGTCTAAGGAATGTCTAGGATGACTGTCAGAATATGAGGAAGGATTTATTGCAAGGCTGCACTTCTGAACAAGACCCTAAGCACCCTCTGGTAATGCAGTCTACTGAATGCTAGCCCTGTTTCATTTAGAAAGCTGGGCTGGTATTCAGTGTATACGGTACTTTATAAATAAGTGGCTTACAGTGTGCATAGTTAGGAAATTAATTCCATGATGAAGGGGCCTCTCATCTTTCTTTTCTGAGAGCAGCTATACTTTGTACCCCCCAAAAAGAGATCTAAGGATCTCTTTGCTTTGGTGAAGCATTCTTACATGGCATGTATATTAGGAGAGCAAGGTCCTAACGTCTAAGTTCTAAATAACTTTGTTAAAAAGATACCTTTTCTATCAGAAATTGTTCTGTAACTACCTTTCTTTTCTTCAAAAAGATCTCTATGGCATTCTATTTAACATGATACATTATCTGTGTTTCACTGCAGTTCATGGATTTAAGAACGCGCTATACTGCTTTGGTAACCTTGATGACACAATACATAAAGTTTGCTGGTGACTCGCTGAAAAGGCTAGAGGAGGAAGAGGTAAGGCAGCAGACAGTGTTGAAGGGACCAGCAAATAATTAGCAGCTATATTTTTAGGAAGATGGATAGAAGTCTGAAATTCCTTACAAACTTTCCTTCTGTATGTATGTATATATGTCCACTTTAGAGTCACTTATTTTTTGAGTACATTGATGATACCAATATGAAACCTTTTATCCCATTTTATGGATTGTATTATTATTTTACAGGTATGATGTGCTAAAATTTTATTGTAGGGCATTGCTTCTTTGTGAAATGCTCCCAGGGACAGAAAAAACATTAAAATGAAGTCCTTTTTGTAGGCCTATTAAACCTGACTTAGAATTTTAGCTACACCACAAAACTTAAAAGCTGCAGGGGAGATTTAATTTAACTATGTCAGTTTATCTTCAGTTTACTTCAATTCCTTATAAGTATGTCTGGTTTTCTTTCCCATTTTTCTTTCTAATTTGGTGTTCTGTCAGCAGAGTTAGAATTATGCTGTTTTGACTTGACAATTTGACTCAGACATTTGGAGAATTGAAACATACTGTACTGTTTCTTTGAGTATTCATCTGAACTCTGCCCTCTGTCATTCATGATTCTTTATTACAATAGTTGGGGAGGGGCTACGCCAGTGGCGTCTAACCTTGCAGTCAAACTTTTCAGGGAGATTTCTTTCCATTCACTGCCCTAAACAATCCCTTAACTGTTCCTTTCACTTTCCACATCTTAAAAAGAAACTGGAAATTCAGTGCAGGGGCATTATCTGAGGAAATTTGGTGGGGGAGTAACACGTTAGCATTAGTTGCTAATTTTATAGTCTTCAAAACTAAGGCATTTAAGAAGTCTGTAAAGAAATTGTAGTTAGCTCGTGGTTAGGAAAAATTATCAAAGAGATTATCCCATGAGCATCAGTTGAAATGAACAACATTCCTGCCTTTTAGAAAAGACTCACATTGGAAGCCTGAGTAAAAATAATTGCCTAGAAAAATACTCTCACAAAGTGCCAGTAACATGGAATGAGAACCATGAAAGAAGTGAATCATTTGTTATTGCAGATGCAAAAAGAGCCTTAGGCAGCTAAAAACCAATGGGGAAATTAAAGAGACAATGAAGCAACAATTAAAACTTGTGCTAATGTAGCATCCTTCTGATGAAGAGGCTGAAACTAACACATCACAAAACACATCTGTAGATAACAGCAGTTTTAGTACAGCAACCCCACCAGAAGAACTCTGTATAAATCCAAAGCTAGTAAATGCTTGAAGGCACAGGAAACACAACTTGTTTCTCTGCTGTTTCTGAGAGAGACACCATAGGAAATTAGGTTATATTAAATGGTTCAAAACTGTATGAGTTTAATTCTAGGATGATATAAAACAACATAAATTGCAATGGGCATTCAAGATCAATATTCAAATAATAGCAATGGAATACTGACCAATTCTCAAAACAAAAAAAATTTCAAGGGATAATAATTTGGATTCACATTTAGCATATGAATAAAGAAAAGGGAATTTATGTGGAACTTGGAAAAAAGGGTATGACAGTTTGCTATAGCAGAGTATTGGTGATCTGGCCAAAGCATTCAGGGTTGTTCACAGAATTGTAGACACAAGAATGGCACAGATCCATGGAAGCTTTTTGGCTACTTATGTCAATAAAGGTGTACATGGCACTTCAAAGATTCTTTATTTTAATGAACTTAAGAGGGAGAGAATGCAGGACGGAAGGAAGGAAGGACAGATAGATGGATGGATGGAAGGAAGGAAGGAGTTACAAAATGCAAAATCAAAGGCAGTCAGAGCAAATGGAACAATATTGCAGAAATCAAAATTAGCACCATTTAAAAATCATGTCTAATTACCATTTTGCAAAGGTGCCTTTCTGGGGGCAGAATTGATTTTAGGATTCAGAATTTTAATCTGATTCGACAGAGTTGCAAGAATTAAACAGACTGGTAAATGATTAATTTGTCCATTCATTCATGTAGTTATTTCTCAGTACATTGGTTCTAGACTTTGATTGCAGATCTATTCTAAGTATGACTCTAACCCGTTATTTTGATACCTTTCTAACAGAGAAAACTCATGGCTGAATATTAGTACTAATTATCAGAATTAATAAATAGAAGTGAAATCCTACAACTTTTTACCATTTCTTAGCACTGTAGCTTTAAAGGATCTTATGGTACATGCCAGCAAATTTTACTGCAGTCATGAGTAAATTGAGAGGTCTGCTGGAGTATCAAATCCCATTTAATTTTAGGAAAAAATTCAGTCCATTAGGAAATAAGTAGGGAGTAAGCCTTTGCATTAGCATCTGTTAGTGGGCTGACACTGGAAAGACTGTTGTAAAAATGTTGTGCCAGTATTTTGTGTTAGAAAAAGACATTCTTTAATGTTCTGCTCATGTTCAAATAAGAGTCTAAATTAAACTTCTGTAAGGGCTTGGGTAAAAAATATCACTGAAGAACATGGCTCCCCGCTTTCCCATTTTCAGTGCCGTCTCTTGTCTGTCTTTAAACATTATGCTCTATCCATGAGGTATTCCATGACAGTATATACAGTATTTATTGTATGTCAGTGACTGGCTCAAAGTCATGCAGTGAGCTCCATGGATGAGTGATTACTAATAACAAATGTAAAGGATAACTAACAACAATGTTTATTTTATTAGGACCTTTTCAGATATTGTGTCATGTTTTGTCATATGCGCTAAAACACTCTCCTTTTCCCTTTCAACTAATCATAAAATCCTACAGTGGTTTTTTTTCTTGCATGGTATGTTTTGCTGAGAAGTTACTCCATAGCTTTCAAGCAAGAACACATGCAAGCAAGCTTCTGGACAGCACCTTCAAAACTTGACACTGTTCTTGTCCTGGGCAAGAAAAGGGATTCTTTCTTGAGGACTTCGGTTGGTGGATTCCTTCATGCAGCTTTCTCTTTAACTAATGGTGGCTCTCTGAAAGTGTCAGTGGTGGTGGGAATCACTTGATCTTTGCAGCTGGCATGCTGTAGACACAGTTTGTAAGTATTTGCAGTCATGCATTAAAATTGCAATATAATTCAAATATTACACATTAGAAGGATAAGTGTTAATGTTTCTTGCATCTTGATTTTGTTTTCAGAACCTAAGGAATAAAGAGGCACTAGTACGTAATGAATATTCTGATCTGGAGCAACAGCAAAAGGTTGTAGTGAATGAGAATAGGAAACTTATAGAAAGGATAAATGAACTTGAAGAGATGCTGAAGGAGTTGAGAAGGCAGAAGTTCCAACAGGAAGAAGAATTTTCCAAAGCAAAGGAAGAGGCAGAAAAAGAACTGAAGAAACAACAGAAGAAAACTGAAGAAATTTCTTTTCAGAAAATCAAGGCTGAACAAGAGGCAAAACGATATTGCATAGAACTGGAGGATGTTGTTAAGGAGAAACGAGCTGCAGAGCAGGAGTTAGAACATGTAAAACAGCTTGCTTTGAAAGCCGAGGCTCAAAGAAATGCTGTTGAAGACAACCTCAGAGCTTTCAGAATTCAGTTAGAGGAAAGTAAGATTATTAGAAATACTTTTGAAGATAATTTGAGGAAAAAGGACACAAATCTTCACGATCTGGAGCAGCAAAAGAAAACATTAATGGAAGAACTGAAGAAGAAAACTGCGGAAGAAGAAAAGCTTATGAAATTAATTAAGGAAATGGAACAAGAACATGAATTTCAAGGTAGTCGAGTGAAAAACAAGTTCAGAGAACAGGAAATAACTGAAATTAGAAGGCAAATTACTGCAATAGGAAGAGAAAATTTGTTATCAGCAGGTTCAGACATTTATAGAGAAATGGAAGAAATAAAGAATATAGAGGAATTCCGGCAACTGGTAGATGAACTAACAGTTGCAAACAAAAAGTCTGAAAAAATCATTAAAGATTTAAAATATGAGCTGAATGAACTTGAGTTGCAGAATGCATCCTCTGAAGAAAAGGCTCGTTTACTAAAAGAAAAACTAGATGATGCCAATAATGCTCTCAGGCTCCTTAAAATAGAGCTGGATGAGAAGGAACTGGTGGAGAAAGGATATCTGGAGCAACTGAAAGAACTTGACAAGCAGCTACAAAAAGCCACAGGCAAAGCTGAAGAGATAATGCAAGAAGCCATAGAGCTTAAAAAAATAAATATGAAGTATCAAGAAGAGTTGAGAGCACTTCAGAAAGAAAAGGCACAACTCAAGAGAGAGCTGGAAGAGCTGGCTAGAACACATGCACACTCTGAAATTACCATTCAGCAGTTAAAGTCACAAATCACTTCACTTCAGCAAGAAAAACTGGTAGCTGAGCAGAGAACTATTTCATGTAAAGGGGAGGCAAGCAACTTGCAGGAGCAATTTAGAAAAGTGCAGGAACAATTTCTTCAAAAGACAAGAGAAGAAAAAGAAAACCAGCTGAAGATTCAAAGACTGAATGATGATTTAGCCGATAGCAATCACTTGGTAGAAAAGCTTAAACAAAAGGTTGAAGAGCTTAGTAGGTGGAATAGTGAGACCAAAATGATGATGACTGAGGTGCGGACTGAATCAGAGAAAATAATCGTCGAGAGACAAATTATCGACAGAAAAAATGACGAATTAAAAGTTCTGGTCGATAGCTTCAAGGAACAGCTGCGTGTCACAAATGAGCAACTGCACAAACAGATAATAATTGAACAAGACCACCTGGATAAAATCAAGACACTAGAGGATGAGTTAATAAAAACAAAAGATGTAGCCAATGAGTTTAAGCAGAAATGTGACAGAGAGAATGCTTTTAACATGAATGCTGAGATGGAGATAAGGAACCTAAGTACTCAGCTGAATGCATTCACTATGGAGATGAAGGTGAGTGAGCAGAAAATCCAACAGCAGCAAGCCCATATTCAAGAGCTAAACAGCAAGATGAAGAAGCTCCAAGATGATTTCCACCAGAAGACCTTAGAGGAACAGACAGCGCGTAAAAAGGTAGCGTTGCTTCAGGAAGAGTCAATTAAGTTTAAACATTCTGCAGAAGAGTTTAGGAAGAAATTTGAAAAACTTTTGGAATCACACAACATTGCTGAAAATGACATATCAGGCATAAGGATGGAATGCATCACTCTACAGCAAGAAAGGAATATGGCTCAAGAAAATATCAGAATGCATAAGATTCAAATCGACGACCTGCAGGACCGACTGCAGAAATGTCGTGAGCAGCTGCAACAAGGGAAGCATGCTGAAATGGAATATTTGCAGAAATACCGCAAACTAGAAGAAGAATTGCAAATGCAGAAGCGTACTATAGAGAACTTGAAGCACCAATTAGAGCTGCAAAAAAGAGAGCACTGCAATCAACTGCGTACATTTCAGAATGAGATAAACAAAAAGAACATCCAGTTAGACCTTGGGTGGAAGGGAAGTGGGTTTAGTTACCTGGGAGACACCTCTGCAAGAGATTTTGAGCAACTCAATCTCTGTACAAGTACTTCTCCTTCACTAAGAAGAAGACAAATGAGTGGTCCAGGATGCAAATCTGAACAGTTGATTGTGCCAAAATTGCAAGTGGTTGCTACAGATTCACTGTCACAAGAAAAACCATTTCAGCTGTCTGGAGTAACCAACTCACTGGAAAATGGGATGAACCAACAATCCTATTCTGAGTATGTTTCCCAGACAAGCACGCAGTTTGAGTTAACAATTGATAAGAACAGCCCTGTCACAAGAATTTCAGAAATAGATAAACTGAGAGACACCAAATTCCTCAGTTCCAGTCGTGAAGACATTTATGAAATGGGATTAGGGAAGCATCTGCATCCACTGGAGGTACAGCATGCAATTTGATATTTCCAAGGGGGCTTGCTTTCTGTTCCTCACCATTCTTAATGCTTTTCAGTTATGTTTCTTGTTTTCATTTTATCCAGTGAAACAGATCAAAAACATGCTCAGACATTTTACAGAAGTTTTTTACCAACATATATATCCAAAATGCTGCGCTAACCTAGAAATTTCTTGCAGATATAAAGGGATACACAAAGGGAAAACCAGTAGACAGTAGGGGGACTTAACACATTCTTCCCCTCCTCCGTCCCTGCCTGCAAACAAGCACATCTTCCCCATGCATGTGCTTCAGGCATATGTTCACAAGAGAACATCAGGTGGAAGCAAAATATATTGTTCTGCCTTAAGGCCTGCTGTATTTCTCCTGTGTTGCAGGCTGGCCTATATATTTTGGATGTGAATGATACAATGGATAGACATTCACATGTAGGCATTCACAACCTGAGTTATCCATTAGAGGGAATTATAACTTTTAATTGTAGTCTAAGCCACAAAATTCAAATATGTTTTTGTTTTTTACTCTTTGCTGTGTTTCAACTGAACTTTCTTGCTTATATTTCTTCCATATTGTCAATGCTAATAAAGCTGGCTGATCCTTAGTTTTTGCTGTTCATATTCTGTATGTTTTCCTGGTTATGGGCTAAATTAGTAATGTGATACTACTTTCTAAATACAATATCCTTCATTGTGTCAAAAAATTCCTGTTTACAGATAGTGAACAACCAGCAGTATGGTGTACATGTTGAAGTTACTGCATTAGATCAAGAAAATGGCAAGAAACTTGGTAAAGAAGGAAGACTGCTTGAGGGATACGGAACGTCAGAAGGGTTTAGGAGTGAAGATATATCAAAGATGAGTTCTGTCTTAGAGGAAAGGGAAGCCAAGGAGGTCGATAGGATTCCTGCTGAATATGATAATATCAAATTTCAAGGTCTTCGGCATGATGTTTCTGCCAGGCAGTTGATTGAAGTTAAACTTCTAGACATGAGCACAGCTGAACAGCTCCATTCAGGGAAGAAAGCTATTGCTGAAGTTCAAAAAAATCTTGATGCTTTTTTAACAAAGCCTACTGCAATAGCTGGGCTGTACATTGAAGCTAGCAAAGACAAGATCTCATTTTCTTCTGCAGCTAAGCAAAGAATACTAGACAAAACATCAGCACTAGCACTATTAGAAGCTCAGGCTGCTACTGGTTTTATCATTGATCCCACAACAGGTCAAACATGCTCTGTTGATGATTCAGTCATCAAGGGTCTTGTAGATTATGAATACAAAACCAGGCTTCTTGAGGCAGAAAAAGCAGCTTTAGGATATATTTTTTCTGGGAAAACGCTTTCTGTTTATCAAGCAATGGAAAGCAGAGTTTTGGAAAGGCAGAAAGGTAAAAATATTCTTGAAGTTCAGATTGCAAGTGGGGGAGTTATTGACCCCATAAGAAGTGTCCGTATTCCTCCAGAAGTTGCTGTACAGATGGGCTTACTTAATAACACTATTCTCAATTTTTTACATGAACCTTCCAGTAATAAAAAATGCTTTCAGAATCCCAATAATAGGCAAGTCATGTATTATAATGATTTGCTGAAGTTGTGCTTGTTTGATATAGAAAGCAAATGCTTCCTACTTCCTGTTGGGGAGAGAAAAATAACCACTCCATCTGCAGAAAAAGTGCATACATTATCTGTAGTTGACATTAAAAATGGAGCAGAAATGACATCATATGAGGCTTATAAAAAGAACCTGATAGACAAAAATATGTATCTTGAGCTATCAGGACATGAATTTCAGTGGAAGGAATCCACATGCTTTGATTCTCATGGGAACTCTTTCCTTTTGCTGACAGATCTTAAAAGTGGAATACAATTCAATATTGATGAGGCTTTAGCTGATGGTAAAATTGACAGAATGTTGGTCAGCAAATACAAGGGAGGGGAGATTACTGCCAATGAACTTGGTGACATTTTGTTGAGTCATTCCAAGCCACATACAGATCTGACCAGTCCAATTGCTGGGATTTGGATGGCTGAGACAAATGAAAGAATGCCTGTTCTGAAAGCTTCCCGTAAGAACTTGGTGGACAGAGTCACAGCCCTGAGGTGCCTAGAAGCACAAGCCAGTACAGGAGGTATAATTGATCCCTGTACTGGGAAGAGATACAGTGTGGCAGAGGCTTTACAGAGGGAGCTAATTGATGAGGCATTGGCTAAGCATGTCCAGCAGTGTGAACTAGTCTTTACTGGGATTATTCATCCTGTATCAAACAGTATTATATCAGCCATTGAAGCAATGAGTATAAATGTCCTGGACAAAGAAATGGGTAGCCGCTGCCTGGAGTATCAGCATTTGACTGGTGGGCTGATAGATCCAAAATCTCATTCTAGGTTATCAATGGAAGAAGCTATTAAATGTGGTATTGTCGATGCTGTCACTGCTACGAAAATGAAAGATGACAAATTTTACATAAAAAGTATTACATGCCCTAAAACAAAAAAGAAATTGACATATAAAGAAGCTCTTGAAAGAGCTGTTTTTGACTGCCACACTGGGCTGAGATTGTTAGAGGCAGCTGAAGCAATTTCTTCAGGAATTGCTAGACTCTATTTTTCCTCACAGTAATGATTTAACAGTTTTGAGATCAGGCTCCTGTAATCTGGCAGGAATCCCCATTGAACTGAGGGGGATGTACTGCTGGATAGATACGTATAGGGTTGAGCTGTTATTTATTAGAATGTACTGCAGTAATGCAAGTTATGCAGGCTATAGGAACGGTGGCCTATGGCTTAACAAGGCAATAGAATAGGGCTCTCTGGCAAAAATGAGTCTGATTTATAAATAGAACAAAGCTTTTTTGGCTTCATTTATATATTATTTTCTTCATACTTTAGATTTAGTGCTGCTTCAAACCTCCACAATTCCAGGCTTATACACAGTCTGGTCAAACACATCGTCTATTCAATTTTGATGGAAAATTTAACCTTCAATCTCTGTCTGGATTGTGCATCTGCTTCATATAAATGATATCAACAACTTACTGTTTTAAAAATGAAAAACTAGGATCATTGCGATAGTAACATTTTGCATGTTTGTGTTTGATGCCAAGGTGTTTTTTTTTTCCATTCCAGCTGATCTTTTAAAAATTTCACAATAACATGGCTTATGAACATGATGCAATACAATCCTGCAAACAGCAGGCATATTTCAGTCAAACAAAAGCAGTAAACTCAGCTTGGTACTTGAGAGCTTACATTCAGTTAGTTTGTACATGTATTCGATTAACAAAATGTATGCAAGTAAACCTGCAAAGATTCATAAAGCAGTGTCATAAATAAAGATGTATGAAAGGATCAAATGTAAAGTTTAATGTTGTGTAGGGTCTGTCACTACAGTTTTCTGATAGTAAGAATTATAGGTATTATTATATGGAAGTAAATTCAACTGCATTCACAGTGCCTTGCTAACTATAGTAAGTATACATAAGATTGCACCTGAAGTTACAAGAATTGAATGCACACAGTGAAAAACCCTTTGAGTTTTGCTACATGATTATCTTTTCTATTTTTACCACGTATTATGTTTCATGGTACTTTATAATATTTTTTTTGGTGGGGGTGGAATCCTAAATAGAATTGGCTATGAAACTGTTAAAATATAGCAATTATTTTTTGGTGTTTCATATATATTAAATTTAAAAAGTTAAAATACTATATTGACCTTAAAACCAATGAGTATTTTACATTGGTGAAATTTAGAAGCCTCTTCAACATCATAACGTCCAGGTCTGAGTACAGAGCTAAGGCAAATGCTGCAGTTGAAAGAGTTCTGCATATAAACACTTGCTTAGCATTTCCTTATGCTGAGAGGTTTCTTTCATGTGAATTCAATCAACTATTTGTGTGTGTGTATATATGTATATATATGAATGTTTTAATGTGTATCATAATTAGTGTTTTGACTTTTGCAGCTATTGTGAAAAAATACTTTGGTTAATGCTTTTAAATTTTATAAGTTTTTAAAATCTGCTTAAGAATGCTAATAATAATTGGGATTTAAAAAACAAATAAAGCTTCTCCAAATCTGGCATCTTTGGCAGTAAAATTCTTGACAATGTGATTATGTTTCTGTGTGATTATAATCTGATTCCATAGAAATGTTAAATATATAATTTTATAATGCCCATTGTTCATCAGAAGTCAGTGGAAGAGGAAAAGAAAGAACACATTGAAAAAGCTGGGGACTTACTGAAATGGGTGTCAAGCATCACCAAGAACCTCAACAAAGGTGGAGGAGAAAAGCCTGCAACAGTAGATTTGCTTAAGAAACAGGTATTAAAAAGCTGCTTGAGAATAGGTGCCACGAGCTTGCATGGGCATGTGTCGCTTGGTCTTGTTCTTTGTGTCTGCTAAACAGCCAAATGTGCCGAAGCACACCTTTCATTCCATCCATTGCAGTGAGCGACATGCAATGTATGCCCTGCATTGTATCCAGCAAAACCGTCTTGATTAAGAGCACAGTCTTAAGCATGTTTAGATGGGGAAAAGGCCTACAACCCCAGCGTCCCCAGCCAGGTGTCCAAACATGCACAGGATGACACCTTAAAAGTGTAAAAAATTATTGTACTCACAACAGTATTTTATGTGTTAAATGTGTCACTTGTAGGAAATACGTAGTACTTTCAAAATGGCATCCAAGATAAAAAGCAAAAGTTTAGATTTTGCTTTCTTTTACCTTTGCCCTATGAAGGTGAGATGGTGTCTTCCTGCCTCTCCCACCCGGGTGCCTGTCCTTCATCCAACTGTCTGTGGGTGGACATAGAAGTGTGACAAATTACATGCACATCAAATCCAATGATTGTAGTTCCTAATCATATAATTTTTGATTTTTTTTAAAAAAGGGTAATCAGCTACACAATTTAGACTTAAATGCACTGCGTTTGAGGCACATACACACTATTCCCATGCTGTTCAGGGAGAACATGCCTTCCAGATCAAACCCTCAAAATCTGTAGTCGGTGCTCTGCCAACAAAATAATGTGATCATGTAGATGATACTTTACTGCACCCTTTGCACGACACTCAGATTTTCTTCAGCTCCATTGCAATGTGAAATGACCTTCCTTCTTTATCATTAGATACACTTTTCTGAGTCCATATACATACTTACACTGAGCAAATAAAAATCATGCAAGATGAAATGACTGCTAGGACTCATACATATCCAAGTGTATTATTCCAGAGAAAATCTCAGCAATAAACCAAAAAAAAATGAGGTGGTATCCAAATCTGTCCACACACTATGAAAGTATACAGAGAGACAGACTTCCTGCTATCCAGTACAAAGCTAGAACTTTTCGAAGCATCCAGAAATTGGTGGAAACTCTTGTCTCTAGGGTGAGGTGAGAGAGCAGATGTAACAGAAGGGAGCTCTGCTGATCTGTTGTGTAGCAGAAACAAGTGCTTCTTGCTGTTTCTAGAATTGCTTTTCAAAGTACTAGCTCCCTGTTGGTTAGTGGCTGGTCCTTGTGAATTCAACAGAGCTAGCTAAAGACACAGTGAAGTAACATGTATACATATGCCGAGTACCTTCCATTATCAAATCCCATACCTGCAGCATTTCATAAATGTATGAAATGAGGAAATAGAAAATAGCACTTCCTGGATCCTAGCTTTTCACCACACCAGGCCACTGACCAAATAGCACTTCATTAAGTGTGGATTCAAATTCCTTCCTACAACTGATCCATTTTACTGGGAGCAGAATTGTTATCCATAACATCTGAGAAATCCAGGTTAATGTGAGGGACTTTAGCATTACATGCAGATTAGAGATTCTCCGTGGATGATAAGCTGTGAATATTACAAAATTACACTATAAATTTACATGAGCACTCTCAGGAACAGGAATGGGGAAGGGCTATCCACATCAGCCACTGTTGCATTATTTAAAGAAGGTAGAATATGCCTACCGTGGGGAAGTTGAGTGCCATTAGGATATTTTAGAGGAGGAAGAGGGTTTATGTTCTGCGTGGCTATTTCTGCTGCTGCCTAACTCCAGGGAACACAAGAGCTGAACTGCACCTGCAGAGCTTACTAGCTGTCCTTCATACTTAAGCAGATACCTTCATGGATTGAACCACAATGTCATCTTGTAATTCTGTGTTAAGATGGGGCAGCAGTATCATGCCACTATACTTTGATTTCTTGACACTGAAAGTGAATTGTGAGTTTCTCAGCATGCTCAGTAGCCCTTGTACTAGAAGCATCTATAACTCATATAGTTCAATATTCTCTGTGGTGCAGGTCTTGTATGTGCCGCCAGAACATTCACACATCCACACATTGAATGTGCCACCAGAACATTTACATGAACAAATTATTTAAATAGCACAGAAAGCAGCATGAGGACAGCATCGGCAGGAAGAAATGAAGATGATAGCCTCAAGGAATCAAAGCCAATGAGAGCAGCTCTTCCTTGTCATGAATATTAGCTATGAGAACAATTATACTAGGATTTTATTTTATTGGGATCTTTTAATTCAATAGGTGTTCAGATATTTAGGGTGCAACCCTTTGCATGTATACACAAAAATGGCTGGCAAGGGAAGGCTGGGAATTGCAGGGTTGTGTCTTTAGACTGACACTGTATAGCTGTCATGATCTAAAGCAATTTTCTCTAACTCTGCGCCATGCAAGATGTTTTGAACTACAGCTTCCACCATTTCTGACCATAAACCATGTTGGCTGGGGCAGATGAGATTTAGTGGGCACCTGGTTGGGGAAGCCTGGTCTATAGTAAAAACAAAAACAAAAAAAATGGTGTGTCTATCCTGTCATGATCTGTTTTCAGCTAAGATTTTTAGAATATTTTGGTAGAGCTGCAAGTTGTTCGTTGAAAAAGTTAAAACAAATCTCTTTAGATATATAACTGTAATGTATGTGTATTTTGTGGGCACCCATTGGATGGTGACCACAGTGAATAAGACATACTTCCCACAGTGTCCCAAGCAAGTCTGGGATTATTAGAATGGGTTTTGTTCTTTTTAATTAGTACATGATCATAAGGATCTTTTTCCATGTAAGTACTCTTGTAGCAGTCTAAGAGGAAAAAGTGAATGTTTGTCTGGAATGAGGTGAAACGGACCTGATCTGGTCTAATCATTTTCAATTTACTTCTCTAGGATATGAGGAAGTAGAGCTGCAATAAAGAATCTGGAATCATAGTGGAATACTATCAAATAAATAACTCATACATATCCGAACTTTGCCTGATGTTAAGGAGTTCCCCATTATGCTCCATCTGTAGTGTTGTGGCAGTGCTTGTGTTTAACCTTAGCCATAAAAGGAAAGTAATTGGAGTTTAGGAATGGGAGATGCTGTGAAGTTTGTTTATTTAATGCTCAATGGAATTTCACAGCATTTCCAATCTGGCAAGTAGCAGCAGACAGCAGATTTTTTTTCCTTTTCAGAGCAATTCACATCTTTTTTAAAATTTATTTTAAAATTGCTTTTTATTTATTGCTTGAAATTTATTAAATTGCTTTTTAAAAATTCAGATGTTTCACAAATGCACACCTGCACACTTAGGAGATTCTCTTTAACCCTGGAGGCACCATCCAGAAACATTAAGAAAACAATATAGAGGACATGCATCCCCACTTGCACTGCTCTTTAGAAATGATCCTCCATACAAAATGTCAGAAACTTGAAGGTAGATGCTAGAGCAGCGCTTCTTACCATGTAATCTGCTCACCGCATGCTTGAAGCAAGATAGATCATGATTACATTAACCTCTGTTCACTTTTGGTTAAAGGTGACAAGCGATCTTTTGTTGTTGTTGTTGTTGTTGTTGTTTCCAATACAGGAAAATTTGTATTGGTTATAGTTTGAGAACTCCTGCCTTGGAATAAGACAGAAATAAGAGATCAGAATTGAGGTAGCCATATTGATCTTCCAAAAAACACAAAGTTAGACTGACTAATGATAAAGATGCTGGAAACACAAGCTTTTGAATTATATAAATATCTTCAGTTGCAGGGTTTGTAGAAAGTATACATATCAGTGCATTATTTAATATAATTTCACATGCTCAGGCCATTCTTAATCTAAGCAGGGTGGACTCATTTACACACTGCCTAAAACAAAGACCAGAACAGAACTTAATAAAATTGTTGAGAAAAGGATTAGCTAATACAGTGTGTGTGTGTGTGTGTGTGCGTGTGTGTTAAACATGCAAAATGCTTAGCTTGTCCCCAGTGGCCTGTTACGAACATACTCTAACTGTGATACCACTGCTATAGCCAGGCATCTTTTTGGCAGCACAGTCATATACATGTTGACTCAGAAGTAAGTTTTACTGAATTCACAGGGTTTTCCTCCCAAGAACGTGGGTACAAAATTATAGTCTTAGTTGAAAGTAGGTCCAGTTAAGCCAAATATGGCTTGTTTCTGGATTGACACAAGATTGCATTGTCTGGCTCATTGAGGAATGAATTGACTAAAGGATAAAATGGATTAGCATATATTTTGTAAACTATATTGCTATTATTAAAATACATTGTGTAACTGGTGGTACTGAAATGTCCACCCTTGCTTATACCCCGCTAGGTTTGCTTAATCTTTTTGGTTTATCCTTTATGTTAAACAACAATTACTACTTCTGTTTTATCTATTTCTAGAGAAATTTGAACATAATTTTATGTTTTTCAGATTTCTTCTGATGAAATATCAACCAAGAAAGAACAGATACTAGAGACTTTGCAAACAACGCAGTCATTTTTGGCAAAACATGCTGATAAGTATGTTTATTATGGTTATCACATTTAAAAATTAGTAATGTAAAAATGAATAAGATTAATTTTTCTCTGATCTGCTTGCAACCTTAACAGATAACTACTCTGGCCATAAGAAAAATTGTAAAATAAAAGAATCACCATAATACCTTTATTGGAGCAATTCAAAGCTCACAAAATATCATGCAAGCTTTTAATTAGGCAAGATTGTAAATAAAGCCAAAAGAGGGGGTAGAGAAAAGAATGGCTGCTGTTCATGCTGGGGGGGGGGGGGGTCTGTATTTATTTATTTAGCAGGCTTATATGCCACCCCATTCGCCGAAGCCTTGGGGCGGCTTACAAACATAAATAAATAAATATCATTAATACAGTTATATGAAGTCAGAGATAGCCTGGCCAAAATTGTTAAAAACCAATAAATAAAATCAACAATTAAAATGACGTTTAAATAAAAAGGTCGATTTAGTTACAGTCTTAAGGTGGAAAGTGGAGAGATTTTCGCAGGAATTTTGAAAGAACAGACTTACCTTAGGAAGGGTTCCAGTGCAACTTGAACCTATCTCTGAATCATGCCATGGTTAATTTGAATGAATGCAGCATCTGCTCGCTTTCAGCTTAAGACAGTATCCAATTGTAGACTCCACAGTTTGTACATCAATCATACTGAGCTGGTGGTATGATGAAATAAGCCATGTGGCTTAATGCATTTAGTGACATGTGCCCTCTACCATTTCCCTAATTACCCACTCTGGCACAGCTTGTTGAGTCAGCTGAACCTGGGAAGCATGGCTTCTTGGGAAGGGAAACAACCCTCAAAGAACCCATGATTGTGGTAGGATCATTTGACAGTGGCTTCCCTGTCCAACAAGCCACACAGCGCAGGCTTATTTGATTGTGTGAACTGGTCCTTTTCTTTCCCCAATCACTTCTTCTTTAACTTTTTACCTAATTAAGAGTGCTGGACAACATAAAAAACATGCACTTTTTAAACCTTTGAATTGGCCCACTAAAGGTATTATGGTGATATATACTGTGCTAATCAAGAGTTTCATGGGGATGCTATTATACATACACAGTTCATGTGAGCAGGCTTTCCTGTTTGCTTCTGTGAGTATATAAAATTATGATTTAAAATTTTATCTGTAAACATATGCTAACACATAGTATTTTAAAATGATTTTTGATTATATATGATTATGGCTTTTATGAGGTTTTGTTACAAATCTTTTGGAGCAAAGGCAGAAGTCAATTCTTGCTATCAGTAATGTGGAATAATAAGCCAAGATTCTGGGAAATCCTTTCTCATGGTGAGCAGGCTACCTGCTCAGGCAAACAGCTCATTAGCTCTTCAAGAGCAAGGGGCTACCCAGTCAATATGGTTGGTTTGCTCATGTAATGTAAACCTGGGATTCTGGCTTCTCTTTTTTATAAACCAGGATAGTTAACCTGGAATATTACTTTGGATAATGAATCCTGGTCTGCTTGGGACAACAAACCACAGGGTCCTATGTTCAGACAAGAAATTAATTTTAAAATGATCTGTTTGACAACCTTGCTTGGCAGAACAAGCCAAGGAGGAGTGAATGAGTCCATAAATTCCTTCTTGAAACAATGTGGCCTATTTCTTTTCTACCTAGAAGAATTAACATTTTGAAATCACTAGTGTTTTGCTTCCACATCTGATAAACTTTTTCTCACAGAATGACAGATGAAGAGAAAAATGAACTTGAGAATCATGTAAAGTCCCTACAAGAGGGTTATAAAGTGTTATCCAGTGAGGATTTGAAGCAGCTGCAGGAAGAACAAAATGTAGATGATGAAAACATGGAGGAAAAGGTAACCTGTATTTCCGACCATGGTGTATGCAATGTCATACTGCTGACTCTTTTCTGTCTTGTTTTTTGCATGGGTGTGGAACTATGTATTGATTCTAAAGAAGCAAAACTGCATAGAATTGTGTGTTTTGTGCAAACAAAAGCAGAACTAAATGACTGATAAATTTCAATCTGTTTGTGTAACTGAAATAGACTTGAATGTGATTAAATGAACAAGCTTTAATATTTTGTGCCTTGCATGAACTAAGAGCAAAGAATCATACATCACTTAACCCTTCTTCTTAAAAACCATACTTTTGATTCTTGTCAAAATTCTGCTCCAGAAACATGATACCACACAAATGTTCCATAGATTATAGCATTCTTTATATTTTCCTAGCAGTATTTCAGAAGGTATGTTATAATTCAAAACTTCATTAAACTCCAGCTCCATCTATAAGTTTGCAACCTATGCTTTTGCTAACTGAGATAATATATTAATGTTCATTATATTCAGTACTGCCTCTGAAAGGCACTGCAAAAAGCAGTTGGGATATGCAAAGAAGGATTATTTTCCACATACATTTTAAATATTCCCCATGGATGATTTTCACAACAGACCAGTTGCAATGCATTTACATGGTTATAATACTTGATTCTGTTTGGGTGTCCTCAGAAAAGTGCTGTATGCTGTAAACATGAATAGCATGTATGTTCTTGTACTGCATACTGTTTTCTGAATAGTCTAACCTCTCACAAAGCACATAGATAGCATGACAGTTTGCCTTCCAGGAACGTTTTTGCTCACTATATGATCATCCACTAACCCTATTGATATATGCAGAGCATAGGCTTCTGGTTCACCGATGCATGTCCTGTTTCAATCTTTTATCACACCGTGTGCTGTTGAATCACTGACATAGATCATTTCTGCATTGAACTGCTAACATTCACAGTCTTGCTCCAACCTGGTAAGTAAGTGACTCTATGCTCTATACAGGTAAATATTAAAATTCAAACAATTAACCCTTTACAATTTATGAAATGCTGACAAATTTTGTTTTTGTGCTCTTAGGTGGACCAAGTCATAGCTGGCATCATTGATCAGAGCACTGGAGAGATGTTTTCAGTTTTACAATCAGTTTATAAAGGCCTTATTGACTATGACACTGGAATTCAGTTACTTGAGAGCCAACTCATTTTATCAGGTATAATTTCTCCAATCTCAGGAAGGAGCTTTGACCTTGAAGAAGCAAAAGTCCATGAACTTGTTGATGAACAAACTATTGTCAAACTGCAAGGTTTGCAGAATGCCAAGAAGGCCATTTCAAAACTGCAGTTAACAACACTTCCAGTTGTAGCTGCTTTGGAACAGGATCTAATTTCAGAATCTCTGGCAATTAAAATTTTAGAGACTCAGCTTTCTAGAGGGCATCTAACGATACCAGCCACAGGAGAACAACTGAGTCTGCACAAAGCTTTCCAGAAGAACCTGATTTCTGCAGCGTTATATACCAAGATCCTGGAAAGACGTGACACATGCAGAGACTTGATTGACCCCAACACTGCAGAAAAGGTTTCCCTTCAGGAACTGCTTGAAAGAACTGTAGAACATAAACAAGCAGGGCTGAGGCTTTTACCTGTGATTCCTCAGGAAAGAGGCAGAATAGCACTTAAATGTGGAAGGAAGATAAGTATTTTGAGAGCTGCTCATGAAGGACTCATAGAGAGAGAGACCATGTTCAGGCTGATGGGTGCTCAGCTGCTTTCTGGCGGGTTCATTCATCCAGATACAGGACACAGAATGACTGTTGAAGAGGCAATGAAAGAAGGGGTTATTGATCAGGATGCTGCTTGTGCTATTTTGACCCACCAGGTTCAGACAGGTGGGATCTTATGTCCAGAGTCATCAAAGCGTTTGACTGTAGATGAGGCTGTACAGTGCGACTTGATATCTTCTACTAGTGCCCTTCTGGTCCTTCAAGCACAGCGAGGTTTCATTGGGTTGATCTGGCCACATAGCGGTGAAATATTTCCTGTATCCACCTCTTTGCATCAAGGTATGATCACTAATGAGCTAGCCTGCAAAATTTTAAGTGGGCGGCAAAAAATAGCTGCCCTTTATATTCCAGAAACTTGTGAAGTGATCAGCCTGGATAATGCTGCTCAGCAAGGAGTCATAAATATGAATACTTCATCAGTCTTGAATAGCATTACCCTACCTGACGAAATGCCTAATGTAGATGATATACCAGTCTCTTTGAAAAGAGTTGCAACATGGCTCTCCTCTTACGAACTCCACCCAACAGCCCAACATGACAGTGGAATGGAAGTGGATGGTTCAGACACTAGTGAGCCTGTACATCACTGCCCACTTCAAACTCAAAAGCTGTTCATGTCTTACC
The DNA here is from genome assembly GCF_004798865.1 of Varanus komodoensis. Lineage (NCBI taxonomy): Eukaryota > Metazoa > Chordata > Lepidosauria > Squamata > Varanidae > Varanus > Varanus komodoensis. The sequence continues at coordinate 1,646,300 of NW_025335349.1, read as the reverse complement.
TAATGATAAATAGCTGTATGGATGCAAACACAGGGCAAAGACTTTTGTTACACTGTGGTGACTTAAATGACACTGTCACTTTATTAATGGATGGAAATAGTAATAATACAGATGGGACTGAAGGGCAAATTTGTGAGTCCCATGTAAATTCAAGGGTACCAGGTTCTGGCCAATGTTCTGAAAATGTAGCATTTAGCTGCAGCACCAGCTGTGCTTTAGAGCAAGAGACAAGTGTTAAAAACATTTCTAGTGATAAGCACAGGAAGGAATTTCATGAAGATCGTCAGACTGAAAAAAGCTCAGGAGAAAATCTTTTTCATAATGTGGCTGGTGAGGAGTCAGAATGTACTGTAAATACTTTATTTGGTAAACAGGAAGATAGTTCTAGAAAGGTACTCAATACAAGTCAGAACTGTGAGAAAGAACAAGTATGTAGAAGTTTGCTGGACTGCTCTGAAAAAATACCCACGGAAGATTTAACAAAGCAAGAAGAGGCTGGAAATGTTGAAGCAAAAGGGTCACTTCCAAATTATTCACAAGAAAATCTTAATTCAAGAATAAATGAAGATGATATTTGCATACTAGAAAGAGAGAAAGTAAAGTGGGATGAATGCAGTCCTTCAGACATCTTAGACAACATTTTGGATGTCAACGATTCTTCAGCTATTCATACAGAAGGGAGCACACAAGAGAGCTCTGATACCTCACATTGCATGGTCAACAATATGGGGAAATGCATGCCTGAAATTTTGCAAACTGAAGAAGGAATTACGTTAATCAAGGGTGAAGCAGAAGATGATTTTCAGGATATTTTACATGCCAGTATGGAATCTGGCAATAAGCCTTTACCTGAACTGAATCAGGAAAATTTAAGGGATTGTAATGAAGGTGGGAAATTGCATTCTGAAACTAATACCTTTTCACTACAACATAACATTGATAGTATGACCAGTGGATCTGCTTTACAAACCTTTAACAATACAAATGGCAAATTACCATTAGAAAACCATTCCATAATGCATGGTGCATGTGTGCTGAAAAGCTGTCTTCATGTGAATGATAAACAGGCAGAAGAAGATCTGACAAATGTATGTGTTAACCCACCATTGGAAGATGATGCTAGTAAATTTACTGGGTGTTTGTTGGAAGACAATGCCAATTTGAAAGATGCATCACTATTGGAAGCCAGATATTATACGAATGGACATCCATCACAGGATAACTCCAACTCTAGTATGGCTGTGCTAGAAAATACTTTTCCTAATAGTGATCCGCCACTGGAAGACAAGATCAGTTGGATTAAAGGAATATTGTGGGAACAGCAGCCTGAAACGGAAAGTGCAACATCTCTGGAAGATATTAATATCAAAGATGGGGAGCAACCCATAGAGCAGACTTACTGTGTACCTTTGCATGATTATCATGCCAATTCTGTTGGCATTCCACTGTTGGAATATACCGAAGATAAATCCATTGGGCCACTTCAGAAAGAATGTACTATTATTCCTGCTGAGCTTCCACTGGAAAAACCCATTGATGCAAATACTCAGGCCCCAACAGAAGTCAGTGCTAAATGTCCAGATGGATCATTCACTGAAATTGGTACTCACAGCCAGCCTAAATCATCTTTAGAAGTCAATACTAGTATGAGGAATGGTGAGCCATCCGTGGATGATAGTAGGTCAATATTTCCAGGTGACAGATTCGTTTTGGAAGGTAATAGCAGTAAGCCTTCTGAGGCATTGCATGAAACAAAATATAGTATTCCGCAGTCAGAAAATGGCAATGACTACAAAGCTGGCAAAGACCTTTGTGGCATGCCTCAAGATAAAGATGGCATTGAGGCTGGTGATGTCATACAGAAGGATCCTAACACTGGTGTTTCTATCTTGGCCAATGCTAGCATGGGTGACTACTCTGCTTTTAGAAATGATACTAATCCAGAGCCCAGCAACAGTGCAGTAGTCCTCAAAGGAGCCTCAGATAAGCCAGTGCAAAAAGAACCATCTTTTCAGCTCAACCTGAATACAGAAGAGGAGAATATTCTATGCTTTAGTGAATCAAGTGACACTGATTCATTTGAAATTATAAATATAGCAGCATTAGAGGCAAAGATACAAGGCAATATTCTAGAAAAGGCAGAAGACATTGGAGATGCAGAAAAGCCAACAGAGAAAAAAGAAAGTGAAGAAAGTAAGGTGCTTGGTAGTTCACAGGAAATGTTTCATGAAACTAAAATGCAAAGAAATGGGTATGAAGAAATCAGAATGGAAGAAGAATGTGACTCTAGTGAAACAGAACATGAAAATGAGTATCTGGATAATGACAATGGCAAAGATGAGGATGATTTTGAAAATTATGATTTTGTAGATTTTGATTATGATACTTCTGATGACACAGATTATGAGGATGAAGGGGTGATGGAGATGCATTATTCACAGTGCCGTGATAAAAACACCGGAGTCCAGTGTCTCAGAGACAACAAAAAACTTTCAGAGACAAGAGAAAGCAGGGATATCCATGCTAAAAACAATTTGAACTTAGATTCAAAAAATGGGTTACTGTGCTCTGAAAACATCTATGTTGATGAGCAAAATATAGCTTATGTTGCTAAAAATGACTCTCTATATAAAAGTAAAGATGAAAGACTGCCAGAAACTGAGCGTGCTTGTAAACCTTTCATGGAAAGCCAGCATGCGTTATCTAACAGCGAAACCTCCCAGTTAGGCATAAGCAATAGTGAAATATTAGAGAACACAGAAGACAGTCAGGCTAAATTAGACATACCTCTTCAGTGCACCTTATACACTGATCACAGCAGTGTTAAAACCCCTGGTGAGATACCAATGCCACATTTGGACTGTGAGAAAAGGCAGGAAGCAAAAGATGGGAAATCAGTACAAGCAGTCACCAATATGCCACTAGTAGAAATGGACACTCTAAAACAAATTAACAATGGAGCGTGGATTCCAAAAGAAGATACTATCCAGGAACCAAGTAGAAGCCCTGAAGAGATTGATTCACTGATTATTAAAAATGAACATGAAATTATTCCCTTAAGTGACAAGAAAGCAAGTCTTGACCAAATTTCCAATAAAGCTACCTCAGTTCCACACTCTGACAGTTTTGTTATGGATGGATCAGTGAATTACGAAGAGCAGTTTGATCTTTCTTCTTATTTAAAACAATGTGCAGAAGATATAAAAGCCAAAGATATCTTAGCACTGAGGGAGGGAGATTCATTTTCCCTTAAGGATACTAGAAAAGACAGTGAAGAGAATGGAGAGGAGCTAATGGTAGGGGGAAGTGTAAATGATAAGGGGGGAAAGCAACCAGGAGATCTGAGATCCCCACTGCTTTCATCTCTTGCATCAGTTCTACCTATGAAAGCTAAAGGTAGTGAAGAAGCAGAGGGTAGTATTCAACCTAAAGTATCTCATGGAGAAATCGAAAGCTATAAATGTAACCTGGACAATAGGGAACATGACAGTCTTAGAGAAGTAAATAAGAAAAATGAAGTCTGTTCTGAGGAACAGTTGCAGGCAAGAGACTTATCTTTTAATGCTTTGGGCACCATGGATGGTAGCTTGCATGACATTGAACAGAAAGCAATAGTTAGTCAGAACACTGTGAGAAATGTCAAGGAAGACAACTTTCTAGCCCATGAGTCTACTTCCTTGATGAACAGCATCAGTGAAAGCATGCAACAGTCTCAAAAAGCTGTGACACTTCCTAATATTTCCCCACTGAAGGAACAGGAAATGCATTTTTCTAAAGTGTCGGGTACCTTACCTGAAAGCTTAACAAATATACTTAAAGACAAAATAAAAGATGGCCGTATTTACTACAAGCAGGAAGATGAACCTTTAAGTTATACTGGCACAAGAACTTTAATGCAAAATTTACTTAAAATGGTTAATTACACACCATGGGGAAGTGAAGTTTCTAATAAATCAGATGACACAAATGTAAATGATGATACTACAGCTACCTCGGCAGCCCCTCCTTTGTGCCCACATGTCAACAAACATAGTTCTTCCCCACATAGTTGGCTGGACAACAGTAGTCCTGACCTCCTGCTTGATATACTGAAGCAAGATCATTGCAGTCAAAGAACTGATAGTGCAGGCTGGGCAGTGGATGAGAAGGCCCAGACTGAAAGAGATCAGTTGATGAAACCTTTGCAGTTCGGCCATACCTCAAGTGAAGGTGGAAGCTCATCAGGATTAAAACCAGAAGCTGCTGCACAGAACTTTGCTCCATGTAAGAAGACTCTTGCAGTGAGCGAAGAACAACAGACTGATGAGCCACCTCATCCATCAAAATGCTTGTCTGATGACGCTATAGAAATGCAGGAATCTGTACCAAGGAGCATGGTGAGTAGCAACTGCTATACTCATTTGACCTAAGCAAGCATATGTTTGGTTCATGTTAGTGTTTGCATTTGTTAGCATAAACAAAAATGGAATGTAGATTACCAATATGCACTCAACAAGCTATTACAAGGAGACAATAGTGCCCTTGTTGGCATTATTGTAGAATGAACCTCTGCTGTGTTTCAAATATCAATATCCTTTCTGTTTTCCTTTTGTTTTTACAAGTAAGTAGTAATGAAGATAGAGATCATGTTTCTCTGCTGCTTAGCTGCAGATATTTTCACATGAGTTATCATTCAATCTTTCTTCTAGCTATGCGGTAGTATGCAGCCTTGTTCTTGGTTGACAGAGAATTTGAGAAGACACTTGACAGAGATTAAAAATATGAAATTCCTTTTGGATGATCTGCAACCCATCAGTAATGAGTTGGAATCCCTAAAAGTGCAACTTGAGCAGTTAGAGGTGAGCTTATATTATTTACATAGAACGTAATGACAAATTGCCATGTATTCTATTTTTATTTAGCTACTTTTCACTACAAAAGTCCACTTAATGCAGCTCACAAGAGCATTGAAAAACCAGGTCATTGGTATAACAATATAGTAAAGATCTGCAAAATGTCATCGGAATACCAAATCTATTTAATACATTCCACAAGCCATGAAATTTATATCCACATTGGTCAGCTGACAAAAACAACACCTCACTATTTAAATTTCTCTAAGTACATCAAAAATTATAGCATCTATTAATGAGAAATAATAATCACAAAAATATCCACCTTTAGCTCAGTAATGATCAGTGAAAGAGTATTAAAATAACATGGCCCTTTTTGGTGACATTTTCATCTCATTTCTACCCTGCCCCTTTTCCAAGGAATTGAGGGCAAAGTATCATGCTTACTCACAACCGACCTGTGAGCTGAGTTAGCTTAAGCAATAGTTACATAGTGACTTGAATACCATGACTGAGCTGGGATTTAAGTGCAGGGTCAAGCTCCCATTTTGAGTGCAGCATGTACCATGTTTGCTCATCAAAAAGCTCCAGCAACTTCTGCTGTGTATGATTAATGGCGCTTCTGTTCTCTAAAATGCATAGTCTTGTTCTTTACTCTTGTTTAACACACAGAAAAAACTTAAGATATAATTAATTAGTTGCACACATAATAGACCACATCTGCAAATTACTTTGTTGTTGTTGTTGTAGTCATTCGAATCAGGAATCACTGCATTTTCTGTTATTCTGCGGAAAGATATGGAGCTGGCAGAAGAGTTTCTAAAGCATCACCATGAAGATATTCCCAGAGAGCAGTTTGAGGACCTAAAAGAAACCTATGAACATTTGAACAAAGATTTCCTTGTGGTCTGTGAGATGTCTTCAAAGCGAGCAAAGCAAATAGTCTTTGCAGTAGACTCTGAAATGGTAGGTTCATAGCCTGCAGTTTCATTGGTGATACAGATTTTTAACTCAGTCCATGCCATCTGTTCAGACTTAAGTACATTTGCTTAAAAACAGACCCAAGTATAAAATATAAGTAAAATTTAGTTAAACTATAGTCTATGAGACATTTATCAGCTGGTTCCATCTAACTTTAAATCCATGCAGTAGAAGTTAATCTGAATGAAAGGATCATTTATACTCCAAATTTAGAGCTTCGAAATAAGCACAGCTGTATTGTGTGTTCAATTGTATGTGTGCAGAGGATTGCAGTCAGAGTCCTTATATGGTGAATTTATACAGCCACTTTCATTCCTTGATTGCTGCAACTTTAAGTAATGAAGTGAATGTATGAATCACAAACAGGACTTACTTGCCATCTCAAACTTTTTTTAAATGGAAGTAAATTCATGTTAAGCAGTGGATCATCCATTGATAAGGTAATGAATGATGAAATATGAAGTGGTATATGTGAATTTGTCTTTAATCCTATTATTCAACCATTCTCAAAAGAAACAAAGTTCCATCCATGTGAAAGAGTAACTCAGATGTAATGAACTTGCTTTCCTAATATGGAATTGTGTTAGGGAAGCCATATACCTCAATTTGTCCAAATTAAATAGATTTTGCATCCACAAGTGGTATAGAGCAGGGATAGGTAACCTCTCCCACCCCAAGGGCAAGAGCTAGTTTCTTACTCCTGCCTCAAACCCACAGAGACTAGGTTAGACAACCCTAGGTTAGAAAGACTAGGTTAGAGGGAAGTCACACTCAGGAATTGTTGGTTGCCATTGACAATTATTGAAATTGTATTGTGTTGCCTGAACCCAGTAGAGCTAGCAAACAAGGTCTGTAATCAAAACAACCCACAGTTCACAACTGTAAGGGAACCCTAATCAATGACAAACCATGCATTCTCCTCATGAGCTGCTTGTGATTAACAAACCAAGTCTTGTTCAGACAACACGATAATCCACAAGTCATCGACAATGTATACTCAATCCATAACTCAACTACTGAGTGTGGGTTACCATGTTTTCTGAATCCAGTCCATCTTTTTTCTGTCTGTCTTTCTCTTCCCCATTTCCCTCTTTCTTTTCTTTACTTCCCTCCCAAGCTGGCCCCCACCCTAGCCCTCCCCTCTGAACAGTGAAAAGTCTATGAAAAAAGCTTCTATTGACACAAATGGAAGCTCTGGGGAAAAAAAACTAATCACTGTGCAGGGGGTGGGTCCAAGGAGGCAACACCATGAGCCAAAGGGGGAGGCCTTCTGCGCCACATCTTATTCATGGGCCAGAGGTTCTCCATCACTGGTAGGATGTTCTTGCAGATCTGTCCTATCACAGCAAGATGTAATACAGAAAGGATCACTTGGAGCTTTGTTGTGCTGGTATATAGTGGTCTCATAGATCTGTTGGGAATAAAATTTCTTTTTTGACTTCTTTTCTAGGCTAAACTTGCAGTGTTGCATCAGGAATATTTAGTTAAGCTACAGGACTTCTCAGAATGGATCACAGAGAAGAGTGAAGCAGCAAATAACCTAAAAGTGGAAGCATGTGCTATGGAAGAAATGAAACGAAGGTTTCAGTTATTCAAGGCAAGTACCACATAATCATGGAAGTCCTTCCAGATATAGTGTATTGCAGATGAACATCACTCCATTTCAGCACCAGTCACCAATAATCCCCTTGTTCAAAGTACTGATTCCTGGGTCAACCATTGTTAGTCTGGTCAGGTTTTGTGCAGGTGACCCATCTGCAGATTGCACTAGAATTGTGACAATAGCGCTAAATCTGCACAATAGGAAATAATTCTTATTTGAGATCACTGCTGGGCTAAACTTCTGGAAGCAGTGGCTATAAGGTTATGTCCTAGCAAACTCTTCATATAGTTTATATATGTTTCCACCAGGGATATTGCAGACACTGCATTAAGGTAGCCACAATCTGATCGAGATTGAGACTGATTCTCAAATACATACTTTGAGGGTTGTAGGCAGCAAATGGCTAGACTGGTATAACAACTCCTTTTATCTTCCTCAGCATTTCCAAGATAATCTTGAATTCCACTGTAGCCTCTCTTCTTGTATGTTTAATATAATTTATGACATTAACATTTCTAATGTGGGACACCAAATCTCTAGTTATGGAGTTTAGTATCATAGACCTCTTTTTATGAAGATATTTGAAAAAATTATGGAGCTATTCATCAACAAATTCTGGATTATGAATTACAAGCAAGTACATCTATACAGAAAATGTAAATGGCAGTTTGGATAGTTTGGACGTGCTCAACATCTCTGCCAGGCTGATGTTTTCCCTGTGTAGACTAGCTTTCAACATTACAGCAGGAGTGGCTGCCTGCTCCCTGGTGTGCCCCCCCCCCCGCACCTCTAGATTCAGCGGGGTTTCTGTGTACTGGGGGCAGGGGGAAGCTGGCCATTTTAGCGCTATGGGGTACTAAAAAGATCACATTTATCTGGCTTTCTACCCAAGTTTGACCATTATAGCACACTTCAGTAATGTGCTGCAGAATTTAAGCAGCAAGCTGACAATTCTTTATTCAGCACCCAATGGAAAGTGCCTGGGAGGAAGCCTCAGAGGGGAGTAAAAATGCTCCCCAGATCTCCCCAGATTGCCCACTCCTGATTTAGACAAATGTTTATTTTTCTCATTTTAAATGTATTGAAAACTAGTAACAAGCTTTAGATGCATTTTGTGTTAACTATTTTTCACTGCTTAATTTTCAGGACCTTGAAAAAGAGCTTGGATGTAGAAAAATGCAGCTGGAGTCCACAGCCCTAGACATCCAGTTTTTCATTTCTGAACATGCCCAAGACCTTTCCCCAAACCAAAGCAAGCAACTGTTGAGGCTCTTAAATACCACACAGAAGCACTTCCAGGAGATGCAAGAAACAATAAGAACCCAGATGAACATTTTTGAAACTCTTTTAGAGGAAGCACAAGTTCTTGTTGATCAGAAGGTTTGCTTCTCTGAGTGGTTGTGTGTTTAGTATTTTATTGGAGGTGTGGCATCATATCCAGAAATTATAGTCTTAATCCGAAGCTGAAAGCAAAAGTATCCCTAAAGAAGCATGATACCATGCTTTTGCAGCATTCTTTGCTTTTGTTTTAACGGCTGTGTTTAGAAACATGAAAACTTTTCAGTCCAGCCAGTGTGGTCAACTTTGCCCATAAAACTGAATCATGAACAAACAAAGCTGACACAGCAGAATCTAGAATTGGGCTCCTAGCACCCCTGCAAAGGGTTTTCAGAGGGCCAGATGGACAAGCAACCATTGATGCTTCCACACTTGGGGAAAGTAGCTGTGCAACTCCAAGAGCTGGCCCTCTGTAGCCAAAGAGAGCTGCTGCTGGTGCCTTGGGGGGTGGGCAAGCGGGGCACGGTGGTAGAGAACATGCTTCACCTGAAGAAGGCCTCAGGGTTGCCCCAGCACCTCCAGGGTAGGACTGTGTGAAGAATCCATTTTGGGAATAGGAATCTGCCAGATTCCCTGGGCTTAGCTCCCTGGACTCCAGTCCATGTGACACGGCTGTGAGACCATGTTCCTGGTGAATGTGCTTAGCATCCATGCTGTGCTCACCAGGAACAGAGCCTCACACAAAGGCTATATAGGCAGGGTCCCTCTTCCACTCCTTGTGCAGCAGCATTTGTGCTGCAGCACAGGAGGCAGAAGAAGATTGCTAGTCACACAGCCTTTGTTCCATGAGAATTCCTGGACTTCCTTTGGCAAGGCTGAGTGTGAAAGGAGGTCTACGAATGCTGGAGGGGTGAATTCTGTGGCGCTTCCACACACCCTGGAAAACTGGGAAAACTGCCTGCAACCCTGAAGAGCCAGTGTTGGTGAGCAGCAGCCATTCCAGGTGGGATGGACCAAGGACCTGACTCAGCGTGGACAGCTTCCTGTGTTTCTTATTGCCCATCTAGGGAGGCTCATTCCCTCTATGGCAGGGTTAGGCAACATGGGGCAGCCCAGATGGGGCAGACCACAACTCACACAATTCCTGGCCAGTACCATACTTCATGGGGCTTATGGGCACAGTAGTCCAAAACATCTGGATGATCCCAGGTTGTCTAGCTCTCCTCTGGGGCAGGGGTAGTTGTACATTTGGAAGTCTGAGAGTTTGTTAATAGTAGGGCTAATAGAAAGCCAAAGCCAAAAGCTCCATTAGCCTGCAAACTGCTCATTTATGTTGAAGGCCTGAAATCTTCACCTCCAGAAAAACAGGACTAAAAAAATAAAGTTGGTGTGTGTGGGGAGGCAGGGAAAAGAGACTGAATATCATTGCATGTCTGCTTCTGTATTGCTTAAAACACAAAAACATTTTACATGCAGGTAACATGACACATGCCAGCTGATCTAATGCACAGTTCTCAACTAACCTTTGTTTCAACATCCCTTTTTCAGAATTAATACCTGTTTATTCTAGGTTTCCTGACATTCAGAGATTTGGATTTTCACCCGTATAATGCATGGCCAGACTTCTGCTGGGGAATCCATCCAAAACCTGGTCTCTTTACTTACTGCTTTTGTGAGATTTATCCATATCTTTTATATTCAGCTTCTTTAAACTATGTACAATGGCTATCATGTTTACAGCATACATTCAGAAATTATGTCTGTTGAAAATTTTGCAATGTGGTTGTTTGAAAATGAACTCCTAGGAGAGCTTCTGAGCACTCCTGTTCAGATTTCTTATCCTATTCTACACTAGGACTTGGCTGAGCAACACCAGGAATTCACAGAGAAACTGCAGGAGATCTGTGATCTCCTCACGCAAACAGAAAACCAGCTCATTGGCCACAAAGAAGCCCTTGTCATTGAGGACAGCAAGGCTGAGTTGCAGCAGTATCAAGCCAGGCAAGAGGTGAGCATTTGAACAAATCTGTGAGTGCTTCCAGGGTGCTTCCAACAAGGTTTTCCATGCACAGTCAGCCCGCCTTGTCCACAGAATGCTGTGGGGAGCCCAGAGAACATCACCTTCCACTTGTAACCATATGCCTGTGCCCTACTGTTTCTTGCATCTTTTTGCTTCCAAACAAAAATCTGTCAAGAACGAAAAACTGGAGAAGCACAATGTCTTTTGACTGGTGATGCTTGGAAATGTTTGTCTGGAAGCACCCTAAGGCTTCAGTCCTGAACCCACATTTTATGGAGCAAAGAGATAAAACATTTTTGGAAATATTTTCGGCAGCACTTTGTAGGCAATTGATTGGATCCAGGATCTTCATTCCTCAAGAAGGGAGTTTCCATGAGAAGATGGACTCTACTCATGGAAGGTCTTTCTGCCTACTTTGAGGGGATTTTCCCCCAGCTTCTGTCTCTCACACACACCAAACTCACCCCATTCAGCAGGTTCTCTTGTCTTTCTGTAGCATTTTCAGGGGGCAGGAGGGGGCTACCCTGGGAAGGGGTTGGCAGTGAGGTGTACTTATGTCAGTACAGTTGATGCAGCAGAATTCTGGATCCAACACTCTATAAAAATATTTTTTCTCTGTGTCAGTACCCAATCCAGAGACTTGTTTGAGTACATAGTGTGAAACTTAGTGCATTGTTAACATTCTACTAGCCTTCCCTCATAATCTGTAGAAACATCCCAGAAATCTTATCAGGTGGACAGACAACTGAAGGCAAATATAGGCTGTATGTTTGACAAAGCTCTTCCAGTATGTCAAAAGTGGAAAAACAAGTGGCTAAGTCTTTCTTTTGACTTCTATCATTGTTGTCATTTTTCCTCAAGGAGTTACAAAAAGATATGCAAGCAAATACACAGGCGTTGGCAGAAATTGTAAAAAACACAGAGATGTTCTTGAAAGAAAATGGAGAAAAGCTGCTACAGGAGGACAAGAGTGCTCTTGAAAAGAAGCTGAATGAAGCCAAGACCAAGTGTTTGCTGCTTAGCCAGAAGGCAGAAGAGTCCAGAAAGGAGCTGGACAAAGCTGTGACAACAGCCATTAAACAGGAAACAGAAAAGGTTCTTTGCCAACCATTCATTTTCATGTGGCAGATTGCTAGTTTTTCCCTCACATATGAAGGCTGACCGTCTTTGTGGGGCATGGTGGTGGCTTCAGAACTACCTGGAAGCTGAGGATGGCAGTGCAGCCTCCTCCAGAAGTGAAGGGCCTGTTTGTAGGGCTGAGGGCCCTGAGGCAAGGCGGGCATTGCTGGGGCTTCCATGGCTGCAATCTCTTCTGGGTCAGAGAGATCTCTATTAGAAGCTTTTCCTCCTGAAGAGGGGGATTTACCCTTGGCTATCACACCCTGGGGAAAGAGCCTGAAAATGCCTGTCCACACCTTAGAATAATTCTTACAGATTTTCTCAATTTTTCTAAGCATAGAATGGAGCAAGCACATGCATAATTCTGTAGGTTTCTGCAGGCAAGCAGATGTTTGGTAATAATAATACTTTAAAAAGCAATAGAGGCCTGCCATATGGAAAGTCAGCCTCTTATTTCATTATAGAATGTGGACAATGTGAAGTCATTTAGTCATTTTATGACTCCAAATGTGCTAATAAATTTCATGCTGAGGGAAACACCTCATATATCTAGGAGCTGATTTCTATGTGTTGACAAGTTGCATGTACTGTGCAACTCATGATCAAACATTGCTTTTTACAGGTAAAAAACTATGTTCATAATGAAAATCAGTTCACACAAATCTTTTCTGAAGCTTTCTGTACAAACAGTTTGAACACGTATTGAGTGTAACATAAGAACAGGCGTGGTGTCAGGTCAGCAACCTGAGGTGGATGGCTCACCACTGACCCTGCTATGAACCCCAAATGGCAGCTGTAGCCATCTGGTCCCATCATCTCAACATTAAATAGCAACCATTTCTTCCTTGGTCCAGTGCTGGAATGCCAGTAGCTGCACTTGCTGTCTTCATTTCCCTCTGTTGCCTTCATGACTGATACCATATTGTTCTGAAGAGATACGGCATAGGCTTCAGGGTGGGAATTAAAATGGTGGATACCATCCTAGCAAGCATTTGCTAGCCAAAGTGGAATTCTTACTGTTGCTCTTGCTACAACAGTGATAGTAACAACCCCATAAGAGGACTGCATTGCACACTCGTCAACCGTCGTCAAGGTTAGAGTTCAGATCCCTACTGATGATTACAAAAAGTAAAGCCCACCCAGGATGTGAAAACAGCCATTCAGGAAGTTATAATCTGGCGTTGATGCCTGATTGATTTATATACTGCACTTCATAACTATTTTCCCCATGGCCACTTACACTGAAAGTTAAACCAAAAACAAGGAAAATATAAAGCCATAAAGTAAAGAACATAAGTAAAGAACAAATTGCAGAGTGAGGAACTTCACTTCCAGTATTTAAATTTCACCTTCCATAGTTTAAAATGCAAAATATTAAAATTCCTGAGAGAATTCAAATATTTTAACCTAACTCCTACACAGGAATGAACTGGGTGCTGGGCAAGCATTCTTGGGGAAGGAGATCTACAACTGGTGGCACCACAGATGAAAAGAACTTTCTGGTGGTATGCACAGTTGTGAAAACTTTGTGAATACTTCACTGTGCACACCCATGTTATAAAGAGGAATAGGGCTGAAAATACTGGCCAGATTCTATCCCATTTGACACAGCCCTCGGGCATTTTGTAGGGGATCCAGTGGCTTTACCAGGACCCAGTTCATCTAGTGCTGCAACGGCTGTCCCAGTGCCATTCTGTACATACAGATCTTTGTGTGGCTTCTTCGCTTTCAGCCACACCAACACAAATTCTGAGAGGAAGAGAGTTGGGAAGGACAGTGCTGGCATGCCTGAAACAGGCCAAACTATTTGGCAAGCCACTCCATGCAAACTGTTTCCACGTGGGGTATTATTTGTGCCATTTTACTTTCAAGTAACAGCCATATAAGTACTGTTATAAGTACAGCCATATAGGTATGAAATTAAAATTCTTTGTGTCGTAGTTGTTTTCTGGAGTGTATTCTAGGATTGTTTTTCTGTAATAGGTGGAAAATGTCCTCTAATTTCTAACCCAGATTTCTAACCTAAATGTAGGTATCAGTATCATCTACTTTTTAAATATCTGCATTTGAGCTGTCTGTGACTGAATAAGATTTAAAGTTTGAACTTAAATTGTGCAGGTTGCAGCTAGAGAACAGCTGGAAGAAAGTAAAAGTACAATAGAAAATCTTCTGGATTGGTTGTCAAATGTAGACAAAGATGCTGAACATGGCAAGAAATGCCAACCAGCAATCAAACAGAATGGCACTCATTTCCAAGAAGGGAATGTAGAGAGTATGGTGGAAGAGGAAGATGAAGTCAATGGTAACTTGCTAGAAATTCAACAAGAGAATGAAACTGAAGTAGATGGACAGTTGAAACCCTCAGAAGATAACCTCAACATGCAATATCAGAAAGCCAAGGTAATGAATGTGTATATTAGTAGTTAATATGTAAACATTTATCCGTTTTGTGCTTGCTCAGAAAAGTGCATGAAGTAGATTTAGTATGATCCAGGCGTATCCCTGGGCTATTCCAAAACCACTGAAATGCTTGGCCAATGTCTGCTGTGATAGTCGTCTTGGAGTATGCAAACCAAGGATTAGTGCAGTCAAGAGTCATCATCTAGGCGCTTTGTATCCAGTAGCTCTTGGTATGTCTAGTGAGAGTGACTTTCACTGCACTGCAAGCCTTAGAGCATATTAATTCCTAACTTTTCCAAGATTTTTCAGAAAGGGGTTTTTTTTCATCTCTAGCTCTAAGCTGAAGGTACTCAAAGCTGATGAGAGCTGAAGCGACTTCATATGTTCTTTTCTTTCTCGAGGCACATCCAGTCTACTCAGTCTGGGACCAGGTTCCATGTGAAAGTCAGTGTGCTCACTCAACTCCTGTGAACATGAGGATTTACTCAGAAATGTGGTTTCCATATAACAGCAACCCATAATATGGCTTATCAATGAACTGTGAATAGTTGTTTTGTGTGGACCCTTCATTATGGTTTAATTACGTGAAGAACCCTAGTTAAGTCCTAATTAACAACAAAACTATGGGTTTTCTTTTTGAGTAGTTTGCAGTTAACAATCCATAGTGAAAAACGAGTGCAGTGTTTGTGTGCAATGACAACCCATGATTTAGCAACAACCCATGATTCACTGACAATCCATGAGTCAATGACAATCTACATTCAACGCATTTTCTGGTTTGTCATTACACATAAAGCAAGTCAATGGCATCAGTGTTCTGGGAAATTCTGTGCATGTGTAACACTGTGCACATAGAGGCGATATCCCTGATATAAAGGGTTGGATCCAACATGGGCTTCTCCATCTTCTCCTCTGCAAAACTGCACACCACGGCTTGGGAGGAGATATGTGAGTCCAAGGGAGGGGAGCAATCTGTTCTGAAACATTTCCTTCTCGCTAGAGGATGCAAACCAAAGTCAATGAGAAGGCTCCTCCATGCACATTGGAATGCTTCCAGGTAGAAGATTGATTTGGGGCTGGCAGATAGGACTTGCTGACGTACCTGTGACACATAACTTTCTGAATTATCTTTGAGGAAGTACCTTGCTATGAACGGGGACCTGCTCAGAAATTGGTCATGTACAAGAGCACAATGCTATTGATGTGCTTATCTGCATTTCCCCATAGGCTCAACACGAGAAAATTATTTCACAGCAGCAAGCTGTTATTATAGCTACACAGTCAGCCCAAGCCCTGCTTGAGAAACGAGGGCACCATCTTTCTCCAGAGGAAAAAGAAAAGATTCAGAGGAACATGAAGGAACTGAAAGTCCAGTATGAAACTGCTTTGGCCGAGTCAGAGCAAAAGCTAAAGCTAACTCGGTCTTTGCAAGAGGAACTTGAGAAGTTTGATGCAGACTACCATGAGTTTGAGTGCTGGCTCCAGCAGGCTGAGCAAGAGCTTGACAACCTGGAGGCAGGTGCATCGGACTCAGCTGGCATTATTGTCAAACTGAAGAGGCAAAAGAGCTTTTCTGAAGATGTCATTTCTCACAAAGGGGATTTGCGGTACATCACCATTTCTGGGCAGAGAGTATTGGATGCAGCTAAGTCATGCAACCAAAGAGAAGGTGTCAAATATGACAAAGAAGGAATCGATACTTCATCAACTTATACAGAGGTACAGAATAAGCTGGACAGTGCAACCGGTCGCTTCAAATCTCTCTACTCTAAGGTAAATTGTGTGCATGTGCATCGGAGGGTCTGTGCTGAGATACAATGGTTTGCTTGCAAATAGCCCCCCAGGGTCTTTTGAATCCCCCAGGGTCCTTTTCCTTGTTTCAGTGCTGTGGTTATTAAGTTCATTTATATCCCACCCTTTCTCCAGGACTGCAATGTGGTAGACAAGGGCTCTCTCCCCACCCCACATTATCTTCACGATGTCCCTGTGAGATAGGTTGGGTTGAGTGCATTTGTACGCAGGTCACCCTGTGAGCTTCATGGCTAAGCAGAGATTTGACCAGATGTTGTCTCGTCTCATCTCAGGCATTACACATGGCCAGGCCCAAGCCAGGTTGCTGTAAAACACAATATGTTTCCAAACTCCTATTAGAAAATAAAGTAGAATCAGAGCCCACACATGGAATATAGGAGCACAAGCTGTGTTACATTAATCTGGTTTGGTTGCAGTCCTGATCCTTAAGCCAGAGTTTGATTTGTACCACTGGCCAGAGTCTTAACAGTGCAATCTTATGAATCTTAATTCCAAGGTGGAGCCCACTGTCTTCAGTAGGCTTACTCTCAAGCAAATCTGTGCAGGATACCAGCTTAATATCAATATGCCAGGTGCAGTTAAATAATACCAACGCTACATCAGAAGAAGATTGACAAACACAGGAGTTAGATATTTATGGAAGGAAAATAAAATGCAGGTTTATCAATATAGCATGTAACACATACATACTAAAGTACATGTTAGAATGCATATTATTTTATACATTATGAGTAGTGAACATCAAGTAGATGCAGCTGGAAGGACCCAAGGACAAATGTGTAAAGTTAGGCTGATAAGATTTTGCAGGAACATTACTCATGCAAGTTAATAAACAAAGAACTAGCCTCATACCACCATATTTTAGGTGCTTGGTTCATTTTGCGACATGAAAGCTCAAAAATATTTTCATTAACTAGGACCAGCCAATGTTCACAATGAAGCATGAGAGATTTTGAGTTGCCCAGAACGCTTCAACAAGATATGAAATAGGACAATCAGTTGTAGCTGTCTCTGACTGATAGAGAGGGCTGGAAGTTTATTTGCATATGGGGAAAGATGCAGAATGACTTTAGAAAGCACATTAAAGTTGGTGGCTTGTACTAAACATGATATATAAGTTCAGACTAAAAGAAACGTACCTCATGAGAACTTTGTTCATTTAACACATAAATTTTCAATGTAGGTATTTTCACTGCATACAATGTAATGAGCTTGTCTCGAATACTGCAAGTTGTACTGTTCACCATCTCCTACAATTTACATGCTGTGACTTTCTCAAATTTGACCACTAGATGGAGACAATTGCCACTACAACAACCACAAAAACTCACCTTGTACTATTTATTATTCAAGTGTCAGAAGAGAAGGATTAAAGGGATATCAGAAAATGTTGCGCTGCCATTCCACTAAAATGAAAGTAAAAACACTCCATGCAATATTTGCATAAGACAAAACAATTTCTTTTGAACAAGATAAAACAAGACTTTCTTCTAGATGTCTTTGACATCTAGCGCTATCCTTTCAGTGGAGAAAGGAAAATCAAAACAATGGTAAACAAGATAAATGGCTGATGGGTTATTCTTAGAACCAGGACACACTGATATGAGGCAAGTGCAAGCAGAAAAAATGAGGAATGCAGAATAAGCACCAAAGTAGTTAGATTTGAAAGAAAGGGAACCAAGAGCTCGATGGCTCAGAAACTGGAACCAGGATGGGCTAAAACCAAGGAAATCTAGGCTTCATTCTGGCCAGCGAGGTTCTTTGCATTTTTCTGAATTGTTCATCTAGTATAGCACAATGCTCAGAACAAAATTGCATTATTAATGGTGTTCAGGTAGTGCTTGACTTCTCTGGCACTTCAGAATCAGACCACTTTCAGTATCAAGGCTTCTGATTAGTGAATTCAGAGGTACCCTTCTGGGCTAGTCAGGCAGACACGCATTTTTTCCTTAAATGTAGGGAATGACCTTCTTTAATCAAGGAGAGAACAAATTCCTTCTAGACATCCTCTGTCTCTGTAGCAGTTGCAAAGTTTTGAAAGGCCTCCTGGTAGGCTATGCCTTCTAGGACAAAATGGATTCTCGAGTCACACTGTCCGTGTTATTAATTAAACCCATAGAGCACAAGATGCACATTGAGTAGCCTTCATAGCCTGCTCTGCTATAGCAAAGTCGGTATGAACATTCAGGTTTGTGATGGCTACAGTTATGCTTCTCAGTGTGAGGGTGGTGCTGGGCATTGTGAGATTACTGCAAGAGCAGCTGTCTCTGTGATGTGTCATCTGCTGTTTGTACTTCTGGTGTTAACAGCCAAAGAGGGAACGCAAACGTTTTCCGATTGCAAGCTGACCACATGCATGGTGCCCTTTTATTGCCTGCGTACGTGCATATGTGAGAGAGTGAGGGTGGGAGGGATTTGCCTGTTCTGCTGTAGCGATGGAAGTATGAAAAGGGGATATGTGAGCCTCTTGCTTATCAGTGCAACAAAAAATTCAGTACACGTAAGCCAAGCATTTGAATGATTATAAGCCATTTTGAAGTCCTGTCTGGTACTTTGAAATACAACTTCAAACACATCTTTCTCCCACTCTCTTCTGTGCCCTTCTAGTGCAGTATCCTTGGAAATAACCTCAAAGACCTGGTAGATAAATATCAGAACTATGAGGAGACCTCCTCTGGGCTTTTGTCAGGACTCCAGGAAACTGAAGAAGCTGTGAATAAACAACTGTCTGAGCCAGTTGCTGTGGACCCCCAAAATCTCCAGAGGCAGCTGGAAGAGACCAAGGTAAATGAGTGAAAAAGGTGCTTCCTCCTTCTGCTAGATATCAGACAGCGATGGTCTCACAGTCATTAAAGCACAGGCTGATGATAAGTTCAAGAAGGGCACTGTAACATGCACTGTGTCAGGAGCTAGGTTGCCCTCTTCTCTCTTTCAAAACAACACACTGTTCTTTGGTAAAAGCTCTTTATTCTCCAGTCTATATCCAGCAAGCTAAAGCCAGCAAAGAAAGAATCTCTGAGCATGCCCAGAGTGGTCTATTGAACCCAAACTGGAAGCTATTTCTGAGAACCCATCTTTTCAGTGACCCTGGAGGGTACTTCTCTGGGAGTGCCCTTCTGGAGACAGGCAAGCCTCCTAGCCATACACAGGCCCTTAACTTGGCTAGGCATCCTCTCCTGACACTTCATCATGGGGTCAAGGATCATACCAGGCCCATCTGGCTCCCCTCCCATGCCCCCTCCAAGCTCTTGCAGACCCCGTCAGTTCCCAGGGTATGCCTGAACACCTGGAGGCGCTGGCCTTGAGATAAACTCAACCCTACTAAAACTTGGCTTTGGGGTTCTTCTTTGTTTGGGAGGGTCTTTTTTAATTCTTAGAGGACAAGTTGAATTCATATGTGGAATTCATTGTAAATCTACATAACTAGACCTTTCTTCAAATATTTATAACATAGTCAATATTCTCACTGTTAAAACTGCAGCAGGAAAGAATAATCCAAATCCAATAGTTTTGGTGAGTTGGAAAAAAATAGAAGCATGGGCATTTATTTAGGTAAGGAAGAAAGGGCGGATGGAAGGAAGGTTGAACGTACAGCAAATACTTATTTTATCTGGACCTCTTTTATTCAAATCCTCCAAATTCCAGATAAGTCTTGTGACACAAAGCAGAAGTGCAGATAAAGGTGTAGCAGAATTCTCTGTTCTTGCTGTCTGCCCACTTTCCCACTCCAAAGGCCCTGACATAACTCTACTTTTTATACAGATAAGAAAATTTTCTTCCCATCAGTAGGTGCTTCTTTCATGTGAGAGGAAAGTTCTGTTTGTGATGGCTGATTGTGAGAGGGTGCTTTTTAGTGCACTGGCTGTCACTGTGCAATCATGCTTTGCACCATGAGAAAAAGAGACTTTGGTACTGGATTGAAAAAGAGAACTAAAAACTGCATCATAACCTGTTTGGCCACTTTTCAACTCCTGTTTCTCAATTACAGAGGGGCTCTGCTCTGAGGAACAGCAGACAGGTTGGGTTTGCGTGCCAATAAGTATAGTAGTGTGGGAAACAGAGTGGTCTGACCTGTTGGGCACAACACACTGCAACGTTTTCCTGTATGTCTTTTGAAACGTCCAGGATCTGTGCAGTAGGACAGTCAGCATCCTGATACATGGGCTGCAAATGTTACTTGCTCACACCAGAGTAAGAAATATGTATTACTGATGCTGGACCTTTAATTCAGAACCCTCACAATCAGAGTGGCAACAAGATGCCACTGGCAAGTTCATCAGCGGAACAGAATGGAAACAGCCATCTCAGTGATGATTAAATGTCTTCCCCTTACATATACCAACAAATCTTATTGCTAATTTTTTGCATATTAAAAAATTAGGAAGCAATATAATTGAACAATGGTATAATTTTTCAGGTGCTTCAAGGGGTAGTGTCCAGTCACCAGGTTGCTGTAGAAAAACTGAAAAAAGCAGCGGAAGTGCTTTTTGACAGCAGGGGAGAACTACTGCCGGACAAAGATGAAATCCAGAGTACACTGGGTAAGATGAGTGAATCTCTCCCCAGTTTTCTTTTTCCACTGCTTGTATCTGGAGGGTGCAGAAGATACCCTATGAGAGTTGCCACCTTTGCTCTCACTTTTTTCCTCCACAATTCATTTCTTTTTAGCATTGTTCTGAGCTTGTGAGCATAGGGCACAACTCAGCCAAAATTTAGCTGTTATAGGTCCCAGTGATTTTAGTGGAAGTGCTCCTCACAGAATCATAGTTGGAGGGGACTTTGTAGACCATTTGACATACCTGCCTCTGTTTGATGCAGGAAATGTGGAGCTCGAGCATCCCAGCAGATGTCTCCCCAGGCTTTGCTTCAACATCTTCAGTGAGGAAGAGCACAAGTTTAGCTCAGTAAGGCTTAGTGGTACACTTCAACTCCAAGCTTAATAGTGAACCTCAGAGAACTTCAACTATTGGCCAGTATCAAAATGTAATATGTAAATAATTGTGCTTAAGTTTGGCTAGAGTGAACCAGCACGGTACAGTAGAGTGTTGGTCTGGGATGCAGGAGAACTGAATTCTGCTTGTTCGCCACTGGATGATTTTGGGTCAGTCACTGACTCTCAGCCTAAACTACCTCCCAGGGTTGGTCTGAGAATAAATTATATACATATATGCGTGGGTGGGAGTCATTGCAACAGGAAAAGGTGGGATAGAAATATAAGACATGAACCAACAAATAAATATTGTGACCTTATATTTTAGGGCCAAACTACACATGGCAGTCACAGATCTGTATATTTAAATGTAGCTCTGTCCCAGTCTAATGTGGGAGTCAGTGAGCTGGTTAAAGTGCTGAAGAGGTGCTTGAGCTCAGCCTGGTGGGGGTGATGTGCTAGAACACCTTGTAGGCCTTTTTAGCTTTAGAAGTCCTGCAGCTCCTAGCATCCATTGAGCAATCATGTTGATCAAAAAGCAGGCTCCCATGCCGGGCAGTGAATGGCTATTGAAACCTGTAGGAGTTTCCAGATCCATATTTATGTATCTCGTATGTTTATATCATTCCTTTTTTCCTTTTAAGGAATTCAGATTGGCTTATGTCATTCTGCTCCTTGTGCTCTCAATCTTATCCTCACAGCAAAGCCCTGTGAGGTAGGTTGAGCTGAGAGTCTGTGACTGGCCCAAAGTCACCCGGTTGGCTCCATGGCAGAGTGGGGACTAGAACCCAGATCGCCAGAGTCCCAGTCCCATGCTCTTAACCACTGCACCACGCATGGAATATTTTGGTCACAAGTCTTCTCCAAGCTAGCTTAGAGTTAATAACTTCCCATTTCATCACCCATACATGCAGGTAACTTTTAAATTGCAACAAAGCGTAATTTAGATCATTTACATCATTCATGTCCAGTTTCTTTCACATGGCAAGGCAGTCAGAGGCTCCTGGGCCAAGGTGCAGCAGGCCTCAGCCCCCAACTGTGTTGTCATCCTCCTCCTCACAGACATTCCTCCCCATGCTGAAGGCCCCGGCACTGTGCAGACAGGAAGACACCCAGAGGAATAAGTGGGCTGTCCTTTTGTGCCACTGAGAAGGGTGACTGTTGTAG
Organism: Varanus komodoensis; assembly: GCF_004798865.1. NCBI lineage: Eukaryota > Metazoa > Chordata > Lepidosauria > Squamata > Varanidae > Varanus > Varanus komodoensis. The sequence goes on along the minus strand of NW_025335349.1, from coordinate 1,624,158 downwards.
GCCCAAGCAGTGCTGCTTCCCAAGAATAGCTTGGAAAATGGCATTGGCAGGCTACCAGCTGTACACAGGGCCAGAACTTTAGAGCCAGAATTGGTAGAGCTTTCGCCTTCCCAGGGTCGGAAAGGAAGAATGACTCAGAGACATGTGGGCTTCTTTTTAAGGGGCACCTGGAGCAACAGTGTGCTATTTTTTCTAGTTCAGAAAGCAGCTTGTGTATGGTTCTTGGACCTGGCAGCCCCATTTTTAGATCAAATTCTCAGGCTGAATCGGACACCGAGGGCTAGACAAAAGCTGGATAACAGATGCTGCCCCAGATTTACCACAACTATCATCATCATCATCATCCCACCTGAAAGATGGGACTCTGAAAGATATATGTAGTGAAGCACTATATATTTATAATTGATTATGGGAGAACTCTTTTTGACTACTTCAAAATCAGCTCAATATCTATCAACATTTAGAAGAAAACATGTTATTTCTTATTTGCTACTAACAGTTATTTGTTACTCACTCTTCATGCTTGTAATGTTGGCATACTGTGCAAATGTACCTTATCAACCCCCCCCCCCCCACACACACACACACCTTGGAATTGTAGTTGCCAACATCAACCATAGAAAGAGCCGTTTGGAAATAAAATCACAGAAGCCATTTATTTTATTTATTTATTTATTTATTAAAACATTTTTATGCTGCCCATTCGCCAAAGCCTCGGGGCGGCTTACAACAATAAATTAAATAATTATAATCATAAATTAAAAATGTAAACATAAGAATAAAATACAACCATACAATATAAAATAAGCCGCCCTGGCCAGACAAAATTCAATAATATTAACATTTAAAATGCCGCTTAAATAAAAAGGTCTTCGCCTGGCGCCAAAAAACAAATAACGACGGCGCCAGGCGGACCTCTCTGGGGAGCGCATTCCATATCTTAGGCGTCACCACAGAGAAAGCTCTCCTCCGAGTACCCACCCTCCTCATTTCTTTCACCTAGGGTTCCCGGAGAAGGGCCTCTCCCGCCGATCTCAGGGGGCGGCTGGGCATATATGGATGTAAGCGCTCCTTCAGGTAACCAGGACCCAAGCCGTTTAGGGCTTTATAGGTCATAACCAACACCTTGAATTGGGCCTGGACTTCAATGGGAAGCCAGTGAAGCTGACGGAGAACTGGAGTCATGTGAACATAACGCCCAGTCCCCGTCAGCAGCCTGGCAGCTCTATTTTGAACCAATTGAAGTATCCAGACCGTCTTCAAGGGTAGCCCCACGTAGAGCACGTTACAGAAGTCAAGACAGGAAGTCACCAGCGCATGTGTCACTGTTGCGAGGCAGTCGTACTCCAGGTAGGGGCGCAGCTGATGAATCAGCCGAAGCTGGAGGAAAGCGCTCCTCGCCGCTGCTGTTACCTGAGCTTCGAGTGAAAGCTCCGGGTCGAGGAGCACTCCCAAGCTGCGGACCTTGTCCCTAAGAGGGAGTACAACCCCATTCAGGACTGGGTTCAATTCACCCTCTCCGAAGCCCGATCCGCCAACCAACAGGACCTCCGTCTTGTCTGGATTGAGCTTCAGTTTATTGGCCCTCATCCAGCCCATTACCTCGGCCAGGCCCATTACCTCGGCCAGGCATTTTCAAGAAATCATAAAGTGAATTGACCTAAATACAGAGAAGACACTACTAAACCAAAAGCTGCTTCATCTGGCAGTTTGGCATAGCTCACAGCAACCAATGAGCATTTAATTGAGAGCAAAGGGTTGACATCAGCACTTGAGATGTGGTCTATGTGCCATCAGCTTGACATGGTTTAAATGAGCAACCACCCTCCCCCTGCCCTGCAACAAAAAGCAGAGTTTCGAGAGGATGATATCTGAGCTGGTTGAGGTTTCTTTGTAAAAATATATCTGTTCTGCTCTAGCAGACAAACCATATGAGATTACAAGAATCCATATAAAGACCTAAAGACACAAGAGAAAGTTGAAAATGCAGACCTAAGCCTTTAATTCCTTGGTTGCAGCCTTGAAGTATGTGACATCCATCTGTTTAACATCTTGGAGTTACAACTTCCTGTATTAAAATATTGCTGTACCTCTTCTTGTTATGCCTGTCACTGCTTAAACTGCTAGATTTTTGGTGGTTTGTTTTATCAGTCCTCCATCTAATATTTTCCTTTTAGCTATTAGTGTATGATATTTGCTGCATAAAATATGTAAAAGAAGGACATAGGATTTTGTGGAAAATGTGCTACAACATGTTTGAAAGATGAATGCATGCAGGGCATTGCATAGTCTTCTGCTTCTCAAAACAGTGGGCAGTATCCAAGAGTGTCATTTTGCAAACTCAAATACCACTAGTGGAGCGCTGCCAAATCTTTGTGCTGCACAGATGTTCTTATGCTTGGGTGGAATAAGAGACATACTGTTGTTTGCATAAAGGGTTGTGCAAGTGAAATTTGCAGCCAGTTGTGCAACTTCACTTGCACAAGCACAACTAATCAGTTGCCCAGTCATTTGAGACTTACATTTCAAAACTGTTGATGATTCCCTAGAACATGACGCTGGGGGAGACCAACACACAAAAAGTTACAATTCTCACCACCACTGCCTGGAGTGCTGTTGGTTTGTCTTCGGACCCCATCAGTTGACAGAGGGATAAAGGGTGGCTGTCTGTATTGGAGAAACTTTTCCTGTATCTCTGGTGACAAGGGTACGCAGTTCTTTTGGCCCCAGGGGCTTCATCTGGCTTCAGGAGTGAACTGTGTGTTCACATGCAGAAACTCACACATACACACACAGACAAAATCACTGGAGTTGCAGGGAAGGCTGCTAAGGAGGTGCTGAGGGAGGGAGGAGGAGGTGCAAGTCTCCTCTATTCCTCCCAACAACTTCAATGGGTATTGGAATGTACTTGCTGTTTCCCAAGCTCTGAAGAGGAAGCAGAGGTGTTAGCCCCATCCTTTCCCAGGGACTGCCATGGGGACCACAGGGTGCATGCTGCTAATGGTGGCATGGAAGTAGAAATATTCAGTTGTTTGAGTGTTGATATATGGGTTTTCACATATTAATATTAAAAACACGTTAAAATACATGATTCAGAGCAACTTCATCTACCATCATACCACAAAACACTGTAATTAACAATAAGATGGAGTGGCATATGACTAATTCCAGTTGATTACCTGTCGGTTAATGCCAGGTATGGGCCACTTCAGGGCTGCTGGAGGGAAGAGGAAGCATTCGCTCCCTCCTTCTGATCTACTGGCTGGCACTTCATGCTGCCATTTGCCACATGACTCCCCTGCTGGCAGCTCCAGTGGGCATTCCTGTTTTCAGATTGCCATTAGTGCTGCAGAAGTGGTAATGTCAGTGACTTTTCAGTGGCAGCACGGAGGGAAGTTGATTTGGTGATGGGAAGACGGGAGCTGCAAAACCCGTCTGGTCATGTAGACCAGGCCTGCAGGTTGTGCACCCTTGACTTAAAGGATCTTCGGAACGAGGAATGGGAAAGACTTCTGCCTGAGACCTTGCTCATTATAGTGAATCACTTTGGGTTAGACTGACCCTTAGTGGAACTTGCTAAAGGCAGCTTGTTACCATACCAGGATTCAACCCTCTGATTCTATGTACACTTATTCTTATACTTGTTTCTTGCAGATACTGTTGTGGATAAGTACAGCCAGTTATCCAAAGCAGTGAACAATCGTAATGAGAAACTCCAGATCACTCTGACACGCTCATTAAGCGTACAGGATGGATTGGATGAAATGCTTGATTGGATGAATGGTGTCGAGAAAAGCCTTGAGGAGCAAGGCCAACTGCCTTTGAATTCTGCTGCTATTCAGGACGTTATTAGTAAAAGCATGGTAAATAGAATTTTAATGGGGCACACTTTGCTGCTAAGACCAGGAACTTAATACTCAAATGAAATATTTTTGGGGAGGAATGAAAGATAATGAAAATATGTTTTGCATTACCAACAAGTTTAGTTATTTGAAGAGAATCCAAGCTCTAAAACAGTTTAACTTCAGGTTGCTTTCAGACAATGACTTTCTCTAGGGCTTATAGCACATTTGTTGATTATGCTAGCATGCCAGACAACTGAAAACCAGATGTCCTTGCAGAACGTGGTAGTCCAGATACACTGGCAGGATCAGCACAGGGACAATAGCAGGCTAAAGACCACTGATGTTCTTTTCAACCCTTTGGATAGGAGCTCCTGCCATTTTGCCTTTGAAATTGTGGCTGTCACTGCTGCAGAAGTGGCTTTCAGGAAGTACTTTTCTCATTGTCAGTTGCCAATCACTTTTCTCACAGAGAGGTACACACACGATCCTGGCTGTTTTCTCAGACTTCATTATCCATTTCAGGCACTAGAACAAGACATGATAGGTCGTCAAAGCAGCCTGAATGCCATGAAAGAAAAAATGAACAAATTCCTGGAAACAGCAGACCCATCCACTGCGTCCTCTTTACAAGCTAAAATGAATGAACTTTCAGTGCGGTTTTGTGAAGCAAATAACAAACACAAGAAAAAACTTGAAGAGATGGAGGGTTTGAAGACCAAAGTGGAGCTGTTTGAGTGCCTGTCTGACAAACTTCAGTCATTCTTAGACAGGAAAACTCAAGTCCTCAGTGATGCTGACATCCCAGGAAAGGATGTTGCTGAAATGTCCCTATATGTGCAGGTAAGTAAATTACCATTGATCGGAATCTTGTAACTCTATCTTATCAAACAGTAAAACAGGATATAAGAACCCCATCCACAATTATAAAGGAGCTTGCTAAGTTCAAGGACTGAACTTTGAACATTAGGTCATGCAGTCAAGTATAATAGAGCAATTACTTTCTTGTCCATTTTGTAGGAGACCAACACGGAATTGATGGAGCAGAAAAGGGATCTTGAAGTTTTGCAACACCTCATTGAAGAACTTTCTTCTCATGCTCTTCCTGGGGACAAGTCATTAGTGCTAGAAAAAGTAAATGCCTTGTCAAAGAAATTCAGAGAAATGGAAGAAACTATACGAGAAAAGTGGGTATAGTAACTTAATTTAGAACTGTACGTGATAGTGATGAAATATTTTGAATATTTTTCTAATTATCTGTGTGCCTTCTAATTTATGCATCTTTAAGTAGAGTACATATTGCCAATATTTCATTAGATGTACCTTTTTGAAAAAAATAACAAAAGATTCCATGGCACTAAATGCAAAGGTCAGTGTTTAATATTTTCACTTTTACTTCATATTACACTGTCACACTACAAGGAAAATTGAGGGTTACTTAAACCATTTCCTGGTCAGTTAATAAAGTGAGGTGTAATCCATTACACTGATTAAAAATAGCAACCTTAGAAACAAGTGTGCCTGCTTATGCCCTACACAAACACAGGGTAGTAGCAATGTATTTTTCAATTTATAAAGTGAAGAATACTTTACTGGCTTGCAATGCTATTGCAGAATTAAGAGGCTGTCAAACTAAGAATAATAACATAGAGAAAATGTCACCAGTTGGGCTAAAATCCAAAGGGCTGTGTGTGGTGTTCTCCATGTACATTGTGGGTTTCAGAGCTCACATTCCCACCATGGTTTCTCCTGAACCTTGCTACAGACCCATGTTTGACGTAGTGCATGGGGCTTCCATCAGAAGGTTGAACTGACAACTGTTTGCGCACACACAAAGGTACTAGACATGTTTTAGGATTTTTTTTCCAACCTAAGGCCTCTTTTTAACTTTTTGGAATGACTTCTGCATGTGTTGGTGCTGTTAAGGCAATTCATATCATAGGCTTATCATGAAGGTTTCCCCCAAATAATCCAGAGAACAACAAACTAAATCTCTTATAAACTTTAAGTATTGTTTTTAATTATCTAGAGAAGAGGGTGTGTCCTCTTGCCAGCAGCAAATGGATACATTCAAGCTTCATGTCGAGTCTTTGAAGAAATGGATAGATGAAATGACTGAGAGGATTCCAGAAACTCAACCTTTGTTAAATACTGATACTTTAAAGAAACATTTACAAAGCACCCAGGTGAGCTGTTCCTTTTACTTAAAGACAATGCTTCAGTTAATAGGATGTGCATAGCTATTAAGCAATGTTTTCTAACAGAGATTGTACTTTATGCTTCAGAAACCAAGAAGATTAAAGTAAGAAATGTGACAATCTCTTCATGCAAGGACTTTCTCATCTATTCCAAAGGAGGGAGCTACTCAGGCAAAAGAATTATTAAATGGGGAAGTTCTTATAAGACAGGCAGCTCAACTTGCAGCCACTTGTTGGACTGAACTGGTTTTTTTTACTATGGTTCAGCAAAATCTGATTCATTTTCATGATAAGAGAATTGACATGGTTAAATAGTAACAAAGGAATTGCTGTATTTTGGATCTAATAACTGGGTTAGATCCAAATTTAGTAACATCTAGAGCAGGCCTATTGAAATCAGTTGACTAATCATGTATTTCATTGATTTTAGTGAATCTATTCTGACTAAATCTGAATTTTAGCATATATACTGCTTGTATTTCAATTTTGCATTGGCTGACCGTCCCTTTTGCAAGTCAAATCATTACTTTTTAAATTACCATTTTGGATTTTTAAAGCTGTTTGTCATATTGAGCTGATGATCAGATGAAGTTCGCTTCCCGCACTAGTGAATATCCACATCTCATTTACATGTATGTACTACAGGAGAGCAGGGCTTCTAGCTTTTGCTCTGGTATCTTACTTTCTAAAAGGGTTGCAGACCAAATATGAGGTGTGACAGATCATGGGTAGATGGTGATAGAAGTATGCAATGTGTCATGATGACATTATTTCTAGTCATGTTAGGCCCTTCAGAATGGAAACCTGAGTTTAAAAAAACAAGTATCGTGCTTGAAAATAACCGTTGCTATTTTCTTAGAATTTGGAAGATGAATGGAAGTCAAAGGCACCAGACATTCAAAAAATGGTCAGCACAGGAACAGCATTATGTAACTTAATCAGTGCTGTCACTTCTCCTGCAAAATCAAGAGGAATAAAATCAGGTATGTTTAATGAATAAGTGTGATAATGGACATCTTACATGTTAATGCATACACGACAAACAAAAATACTTCATTTTAAGAAATGTTTCCCTACTGAATGTCCTGTATGTTGAAAAAGCAATAGGGCAGCTGGCTTGATGGCTGAAATTTAATTTGAATTTTAACTCTCCATTCTTGTGTAATATTAGGCTGTACCCAAAAAATGGTAAAACCGGCTTAAGAAACGCTTGACCCAGTGCTATATGCATTATAAAGACTACATTGGTTTCTTTCTTTACTTGCATTTTCATTTAATTCAGTTGATGTTACCTTCTCTAGGGAAGGGGTTCCATTGTTCAGACAGACAGGAAGTTTTTCCTGATGTTCAGACGGAATCTGGCTTCTTGTAGCTAAAGCTCAGGATTCTGTGTCCTGCACTGTGGGATACTTGAAAAAAGAGATCCTAGCCCTCCTCTGTGTGACAAGCCTTCAAATATTTGCAGAGTGCTATTAAGACTGCTTTCTCCTCAGTCCTCTCTTCTCAAGGCTAAACATGCCCAATCTTTCAGTCTCTCCTCATAGGGCTTTGTTTCCAGGACCCCCTGATCACATGTGTTGCCCTTCTCTGCCCCTTTTCAGCTTTGTTGTATCTTTCTTCAACTGTGGTTTAAAAGATAGTGTCAGAAAAGATGACTCCATAATATTGGAGAAATCCACCGAAAGCATATTCTTTCCAAACATCTTGATCCATTGATAGACTATCCGAAATTTCTGCCTCCTGGTCTCAGCTTTTCTACCCAGATATATCCGGATACTGGTTCCTCTTGCTCCTGGTTGAGCTCTGTAATGCCTAGTCAAGAAGTGTCAAAGGGAAATACAGGCACCCTACTATATGGCCCACGCAGGTCACACAAGTGCCTACTTGCTGTGTGGATCAAGGATGATAACTCCTGTTTTTTTATGTGATCCTATTTTAAAATATATTCAGTGTTACAAATGATAGAATATATTTACTTATAATTTTGTAGTATCTACTGATTCCTAATACATCCTGCAGTAAAAGCCATGAAACCTCAGGGGAAAGCACTATAGGAACTTAAAATGCTAATCAATCTTTTGTAGGATCATCAATTCGTATTGGCGGTCTAGTTTGTACTGAAACAGTATTTTAAAAGGGTAAAATGAATATTCTAAATTCAATCACGAAATGTGTTAATCACTTTTGTATTGGTTTCATTATGAAAGTGCAAGGGTTGTGGGTATTGTGTTAATAAGAATGCTTTCCACAGTGGGGGGTATAGAAAACTCTCATGATTGCATTATGAGAACATCTTGCTTACTTGGCCGACTTATTTTCTCCCACCATTTCCCAGCTGCCATTAGGCTAGCACTCACCTTGCAGCTGGTGATGAGAGGCGAATGTTTGGCCTTCTCCAAGGCAACCATTAATTCAGCTTCATTAAATCATGATCTTCAGTCTCTCCACTTACTTAGACATGCAATAGGTTCTACTGAGTCTGGTTATTCCCTTCATAAATAAGAGGCACTTTGAAACTTAATGAAATTGGCTTTGGAGCAACTAAAAAGGAATGTTTCTGAAGCCAGTTTTATGAAGTGGGATAACTGGTATAGACGAAAGTGGCATTTGGACAGTGGTTCTGTTTGTACCAGAATGTAACTGAAAACTGCTCAGACAACATTTTCTCAGCTTACCAGTGACACATGCCACAGTGAATCACCATGATAGGCAGCCATTTTGGCTTGTCACAACCACCCCCCCCCGCACTTTCTCTTTTGGAGATCACTGTTCGCAGTCTCCAATTTAACACCCAGAGACAGCCCTTCTGAAGTGCGCAAGTGGCACATGGGGTTCAGTCCTGAGCGGTTGTGTATACAATTCCGCTGGTAATTTTCTGCCAGTTATCATCTACCTTTGCTTCTGCAACCAAGTGAAACTAGTTACAAGCTGATTGAGGTTGAGCTGATCAAGGATGGATTTTATGATGTATAAGCCTGCCTTAAATGTTTTGCTGTTAAGAATTTCAGTTTTAGCCAGACTACTGTTAAGTGGCTTAGCCTAGGGTAGCCCAGTTGATTACAGTCTGAAATTCTAGAGAACTGGATTCAGCCGCTGACTTAGCTGGTTGAGCTATATAAGTAATCATCATATGAATCTCAGTTCTCCATTTGTTCAATGGGAATGCTATTTATGGGTGTTCTTAAAATGAACAAAATTGAGTGTGTTAAATGTTTGAAATATAAATTATATAGCTATATATTTGTACTGTGGTATATCCATGTGTAAATAATCCTTGGACTAAAATGGAGAAAAGAAAAGACAGCATAAGAGAAGGCCTCACATGATGGAAAAGACCTTATCCTTTCATAAGAGATGCCAGATGCTTTCTCATAAGTGATTAAGAGCGCTCCTCTGGGACTCCAGCAATCTGGGTTCCAGTCCCCACTCACCCATAGCATTCACTGGCTGACTTTGGGCCAGTCACAGACTCTCAGCCTAACCTGCCTCAGAAGTTGTTGTTGTGAGCATAACATGGAGAGGAGGAGAACTTTGTAAGCTGCCTTGGGTTCCTTGCAAGAGGAAGAAAGGAGGTGTATAAATGTAATAAGAAGAGCAGTGGAAAGTGAGAACAATGCTCTGCCTTCTCCCAGAATCTATGCTGTACATACCTGGATGAAGATATGTGTGCTTCTCTCTCACGCTGCTAGGGTGTACTTATCCTGACCAGCAGAGATAGCATGAAGGGGCACTTTGGCTTGAACACTTTGGGAGGAACCTGTTTGTTGGATAAGAAGAAAGTATAGCTAGTGCTTCCAGATGGGAGGCTCATAGTGCTAAGAGTCAAAAGCCTTTGTGCAGCAATTCCATCTTTTCTTCCTCAGTGGACGGAAGAAGCAGTGGGAAAGCAGAGTTGGGGGTTACAAATTGAAGGTGTTGTTGTCTGGAACCCTATAATTCAGTGAATGAGTTGCACAAAAAAAGCCTCACCTGAATCCCTTCGTACAACAAATTCTGCTGCCCACTAGTTTCCTGCAAAACAATACTTTTGAAAGCAAAGGCTTACTCAAGGTGAAGAGAGAAGTGAGCTCCAAGGATCCCCAATCCTTTTTGTGGTACAATTCCTTCACCACCAAAATATTGGAAGGGGATTAAAAACTAGGCTCAAAGGATACATTTCTTTTGAGTCTTATCTCCTCTTTTTCACAGGAACCAGATTGTAAATATTTGTTTGTTTGTTTAGGATATTTATATGCCGTCCTTTGCATAAACCTCAGGACGGCTTACAAAATATAAGAAAGAAAACTCTTGAAGTAGAATATATAGGTAGAACTTTTTAAATTAGTGGGGTGGTATTCATGGTAGTTGTTTAAGATTTCTGCAATGTTATTTAAATTAATTGCTTATTGTACAGTATGTGCTTAAAGTTGGGGATTGTTAGTGTTCACTGCAGAGTGTTGCTTTCAGTGCGAGTTTCTTCATAATGAATATCTAGCCGACTCTCAGGAACATACCTGTTCAAAATAAACCTTTAACATTTCTCACACCATTGATCCTGAGACTGTACCATGTATGTTTATGAATTACTTAGGAGGTTAGGGGACATCGCTAACGTAAGATAAAAGTATTCATGCAGCAGAGTTTTTTGCAGGTAAGGTAGTGCTGGATGCAGTTATATACTATTATGTTAGAACATTCACAGGTGTACTTCCAGAAACAAGCTATAGGGCACAACCAGATTCAACATAGAGAGATTTGTGAATGGATATTCCATTATGTTTCAAAGGCTTAAGATCCCATGGCTTAAGATCAGCCATGGCATAGGGGAGGAGGTGAGAATGCAGATCTAATTACAGGATTGGGGGGGATTTAACATTTACTCCCTGCACCCATAATATTTAAACATTTTGCCTCGGGGCAAACAGCAGCTTTGAAGGGGTGATTTTCATGGGGAAATAGCATAGCCAAAAGTGCTGATTCTTTCCTTCCCTGTCATCTGTTTTTCTATGTAACATCTACTGCGGCTGTTAGATTTGTTAGGAAAGGGATTCAAATGCAAAGAGCCTGGATGGATAGTATTTCATAGTATGTGAACACAGATTCTCGGACTTTGCTTTTTCAGCTGGAATGGGAACAGTATTAAATGGTGATGGAGGAGCTTCAGGTACCCAGGATTTCCTGACAAACAAAGGTGAGAAATAGCTAATAATGGTGTAGGGCAGCTAAATACAGTGAAGCAACAGATGGGTTGCTCCTTTTGATAGAACGTCCTGAAAACAATCATCCTCTGAGTAGCTGGGACTTTTTGCACTGTGTTGTACTCACAGCCCATACACTCTGTGCTCACTTATTTCAATGTGATATGTGCAGTGGGTGAACAATGAGTTGCAATTGACTGAGTATCAAGGCAAGAACAGGGCTTCTTGACTTCCCCTCTTCCATCCAGGAACAACTAATCCCATGTAAACAAGATTAAGTCTGCTATTTCTGTCAGATAGTGTTCGCTGTTTTAGAAAAGTGACTTGAACTATCAGATGTCTCAGGATGATAAACATATAAAGCTGCATACAGGGGAGGGCCAGACTAGAATGTGATGCTGGAGACATGGAGTTTTTCCTTTTTGTTTTAACTTCACTGCTGCTATGGGGGGGCAGGGGGGAACCATTTGGGTTTGTCTTCCCTTGGAAAATGGCCTGAAGGGAAAGGTCTGAGTTTCTCTTTTCCTAACCTGTTATTCCAGTTTAGTTTGGACACCTCTCCTACAGGTGCACATGAGAATTCACTTGCTGTTTGCAAATCAAGGAAGCATGACCTGTTCACAAACTTGAATGCAAGGGATCCAATTCTTGAGAATTTTTCACAATTTTCAGAACTTGTGCTCTTGTTCTGAAAAGGTGCATTTCCACCACTAAATGCATTTTCTTATATTAGCCAATGGGGAAAATGAACATTTCCCCCAATTTTTTAAAAGACTTTTGTGTTCAGGAATGCAACAAGGCAAAATGAACTTCAGAGAAGAATTTGAGAATTTTAACAAATACTAACATTATATGTTCATGTATTCTAAATGGCTATAGAAAAATAATTAAAAAATAACTTCAAGTTCTCCCATTTTCCTTCCCATTTCCCATTTTGGTCTTGAGTCAGAACATTAGACCATCCAACCTGATATGGACAGTATCCAGGTTGACACTAATGCATTATGTTGCACTAAAGTAGATGACTTCCAGTCCAATGTCAAAAGTGTTATCTGGTGCAATGGATTTCCTCATAAAACCCATTGCATCAGCTAATGCTGTTGCGGTTATGCTTGAGATTGCTTACGTTGCCCTTTGTGTCTTCTGACTGGCAATGGGTGTTCAAGACAGAGGCCCTCCAAGCATGGCTACCCAAGTTCGTTTTAAGTGGAATTGCCAGTGACTGAATCTGCAAAGCTCATGCTCTGTCATTCAATGGAAAGACCTCCTTCTGTGTGAATGGGTCTTTGTGTTCAGGTAACAGCTCTGGAGACAAGAAATTTTAACTGACAGAAGCAATAAACCTGCCCTCACTGCAGTTTTTGGTTAACAGGTGGATTGTCTTAACTCAGAAGCTGGAATGTGTTAGGTTGCTAATAACAAAGTAATTAACCTTGTTTCAAAACCTCCAAAGAACATAATGTTGACTTCACATAGGATGTGCCTTGTGACCTGTCCGGTTCTTTCATGAATACTTATTCAGTATCCTCTTCTGACAGCTTGGGGCTGATTCCTAGTTCTCATTCTACCCACATGTATTTCTCAGCCGTGTAGGTAAGAAGTTACTGCAATACGCTATGCTGGGCACTATTTGATACATGACCTTAAACTTTTAATACATAATGTTTACAGCCCCATCAAATGTCTATCTTAAGATTTTTTTAAATTAAAGAAATAAAGGTATGCACACTTTTCTCACAGAACTGACCACTGTCCAACATAATATGTCAACTGTAAGCCGTAATTATGATGATTTGGGAGCAATGCTGAAGGAAAGACGATCAGAACTGGAAACTATGCTTTCAAATATGCAAAACATTCAAGCAGAATCAAATTCAATGATGGAATGGCTACAGAAAATGGATACTGCGGCAAGCAAATGGGAAACTGCTCTTCTTGATGGGGAAGCAGTTAAAGAGCAAGTGGATCAACATAAGGTAGTGTCTCTGTGCCCCCCCCAACCCCCCCATCAGTTAATGATAATTAATGTTCAAAGTGAGCTTCCCACACAGATTAATGGAAAGGGGATATTTAATAATGTATGTGTCCATACAGAGGTCTCATAAAAATGCTTACAGGGGACATAGGAGGATCAGGCAAATTGCATACCTGCAATAAAAACAGGGCACATTCTTCAGACCAGTGCTGGTGGGGTAAACAGATTGAACAGCTTCTTAGACAGATTAAGAACCATCTCAGTGAATTAACCCTTTCACAAAATATGTTTGCTTAATCCATCCTTAAACCTAACATATTCATTCTTCATAGCTATTTGAAACAGAACTGAAACAGAATGAGAATAAAGTGCAGGAGTTGAAAGACAGAGTCACAGAGTTGTTGGAGAAGAACCCGGACTCTTCAGAAGCACCAAAATGGAAGCAGATGTTGGATAAAATAGGTATTGCACTGAGCCTTGTTCTAGACAGAAGATAAGGCTTGCAACTGATAAACTTGATTTGTTTAATCCAAATACTTACAACTGGCTTCTGTTTTTAATGTCTTTAGTGGTACAATATTATCTTTTCAGCATCATCTACACTAGCCTTTTTCAACTGGGTACCCGCCAGTTGTGTTGGACTACACCTGTCATTCCAACAGATCAAAACCATAGCCAGGCTTGCGGCTACTGCTGTTGGGCGTTGCGGTTTAGCACCCCTGAAGGTTGCCAGGTTTGATATGACTGGTCTACACAGCCACATGCCACAGTATTTTCTCCTGTAAAGTCCCATTGCTACTGCGCCCTTTGGCTATGATCCTGCATACCATTATGTATCTATGTATATTTATGTTTGCTGAATGTATACCTTCAAGCTGGCCTTCCTACTCCATATTCCAATTAACATAACTATATTGCAGGAGCTTCAGAACTAAACTGTTTTGAGTGTTTAAGCACACAGTATTTCTGTTGTGCTAATGAAGCCCATTCAAGGGTACTAACCTTGTAGACCTAGCATGTGAAGCAGCCTTTTGGGCATTTTCCTGTGCCCTTTTGCATACTAAGATGCATTTTCAATCAGGTGTGAGATTTTAGTGCCCTCTGGTCATTTTTTAAAAACATTCTCCTTAATGTTTTTGCCAAAAATTGAACAAATGACCATGTTTGGACAATAAGTGTATGTAATACAGGGTATAGATTTCTTCTCCTTCAGGAATTCTGCATATCTCAAAATAAATGTTAGCTTGAAAGCTATCCTGAGTTTTTTTGGCGGGGGGTATATATTAATAACTGTGATTCTGAAAGTTGTCCAAAATGTAACAATAGGAACAAAATCTAAATGAAAATGTGCCAAATATATGTATAGATAAACCTGAAACACAATAAACTGGAGTTTAGCATAGATGCGTATAGGTTACGTTACTAAAACAAGCTTTATTTTGCAGCACTAGGGAAAAATCACAGCATCCCCAGTAATAGCAGTATATACAGGAAGAAGCAAGAGAGGAACTAAAGCATGAGGCGGGCTTAATGGATAGTTAAGCCTGTTAGTTGATCCTACTTAGAAATGATCAAACAAATCATGCCATGTTTTCTGTGTGAATACATGGCTCCTGTAAACAAAATACTTCATAGCAGCCAAAGTGTGTCAAGGTATTGCCATAAAACTGGTTCTGCAGCCCTTGACCTACTGCAGAAATCGGGCAGAGTACTCTCACACCCATTTTCTCAGAGATCTTTAGCCACCCTTGGCAAGTCCCTGAGCAAATCCTAAAGCTTCTCTTTGTTAACTCTTTCCTCCCAAACAAAAATCCTTCCTGCTATGGCCACCTGGCCTGTGAAGACACAAAGTCTTTCCCTCCTTTACCCCATATTAAAACTTCACTGGTGCGGAAGTGGAGGAACACATGTTAGCCAAACTGTGGGTTCTTAAGATGGAAAATAGGATGTTTGGATTGTCCCTTGTGTGAGCATTTTCATTTTCTAGCAGTTCTTCAAAGTGATGCAGCAAACTAGGATTAAGCTTGGACACTATTTTTGGCCAGAGTTAAGCATTATGCCTGAATCCACCCACCATATATGTGAGCTGGGTCTACTGACTACTGAGTCGTTAAAGCTATGCTGGTATGTTCTTCAATGTGGGCAAAGAATACTTTTGGAAAAGAAGGATCCTGTTTATACTAGCACTCTTCTTTCTCCACATGACACCCAAGCACCTTTGGATCATTTGAAATGAAAACATGTGGAGGTTGCTGAATGTCCAAAGCTGTTTGTGTGAAGCGATCACTTGCCATGCGTTTGTGGGAAGTTTTAGCAAGACTGAAAATGCCTAGGAAATGGGCTTTGTAGTGGTAGGATGAAAATGAACATAGCTCCATGGGGAGCAGCATGCCAGGCAGAGCAGCCTCCATGAAATTATGTTTCAAGTGTCATTTTACAGATGAAATACAGATATTTTATGAATAACTTTCCTATTTTACACCAGGTGTAAATATTGTAAAAATACTAGATCAGCTAAGAGAAATATGAATGCTATGCATAGTGGTCCATGCACTACTGGTTTAGGAGATTTAGTGTCTAGTCCCAGAGTTCATATGAAGGTTTGCTATTTAAAAATTCAATTTTTATTTTGCCATAGATTCCAAATGGAAAGAACTCAGCCAGGTAGCAGCTGACAGGCAGAAAAAATTGGAAGAGTCATCAAATTATCTGACCCAGTTCCAGACAACAGAGTCTCAGCTGAGACAGTGGCTGGTGGAGAAGGAATTAATGGTTAGTGTGCTTGGGCCACTGTCAATTGAACCAAACATGCTCAACACACAGAAGCAGCAAGTTCAGGTAAGTACTTGGTTCTACTGCATTTTGTTTTGTAGTAAAGACACTTTTGCTTATTAACTCACAAATAGCACCATGATAGCTTCATGGTAGGACTTCCTCAGAAGTTAACAGACTCATTTATCAGCAAAACTAATTTAGTTTGCCTTTTAATTTCTTATTCTTTGCAGATAGTTTGTAAAACAAATATGAAAGGGCCAATGAGCAATCTGTTTTCTAGTGGTAATAATAGCAATGGATTAAATATGATCCTATTTCTCAAAAGAAGTCTAGGTTAAATCTTGACATTATTTCCTTGTAGACATTAAACTTGACTTTTTAAGCAGTTACGCTTTTTATAAAATATTTCAGTCCCATTGGTATTGAATTTGATTGAATTATGCATAATGGCATCCATCCAGATAACATAAGCTATGACCAAATCTTGTTCAGAGCAATGGGATTTAAGTTAGCTGCAATTAGCTTGTTGCATTGATTTCAACAGGGCTTAATCACAACTCAAATTTAGCTGGTTTGGGGCCAAAGTTTGTCATCAGTAAGCTCATTTAGTCATGCACAAAGGACTCAATATGGCCAGCTAGGCTTTTGCTATTTTTTAGGGTGGAAATGGAAGGAAAAACCCTCTTGGGCACAATTTATTCTGACAACAAAATCTTTTGTGAAACTTGATTAGGAGAGAAATTAATAAAAAACCCAGAGCAAATGAAAAGGTTGGACCAAGGCTTAGTCAGAGGAGACCCCCTAAAGTCAATGAGATTGATTTCACCAGATCTGTTCTACGTGTATCTAAGACTGGAGTACAACACAAAGTTAGGATTATGATAAGGCATTTTTATATGAAATGGGACAGAGAGTAGTAGTGGTACATTGGCATAGTTTGACTATTGCACCCCCCCCCCCAACCAACAGGGTTCTAAACGGAGTTCTGTAGTGCAGAAAAACAACATGGAATAATGAGCTAGGGAGAATCCGTACATATAGGAGATTTTATGTATCCCCTCCAAGTTCCCCATCCTCATCCTTGCTTCCCATTAAATTGCCAAAAATGGGGCTGGGAACACCCATTTACCATTATATGGTTGTGTGCTCTTAGAAGTCAAGCAAGAATTTGTTATCAGTTTTCTGTTGTTCTAACTCCATTGTTTCTTATCAAATATTGAAAATAATGTAATCTCAGGGCATAGTTCAATACTTAAACTTAATATTTTATTACTCCCTTTAAAATATCTTTGAAAAACTTCATTATATATTCACATTTCCAACAAATATGAAAATATGTACTTATTCCACTGCCATGAGATTGATTGTACCAAATAATGGGAATGAAAAATATGATTATCAGTTGTGTGATTAGTACAGCAAAGTTTGTAATACAGCTATTAATGATAAATTAACTTGTGATATTAAAGTGAGAAAAGGGCATATACAGAAAGATAAGTTTAATGAGATTTGGGATGCATTTATTGAGTATGGGTTTAAAAAAGGGAAAAGATTTGAACCATTGAAAGAATCATTGCAGTTTTGGAAGGGGGAAATATCCTGAAAAAATGTTTGAATGAGTTTTTCTATCTGTAACATGTATCCTATGGTCCTGGCACTGTGGGGCACTGTATTTTTAAGATGTATTTTAATTGCATGTTTAATTTTATGTTTTTTATTTTAACTGAGAGTTTTTTCTTTTTTTGTATTTTAGACTGAAAAATTATTAAATTTTTTAAAGAAGTTAAGCAAGAGACTCACCCCAACTGTGGGCTATAGGGTCCAGTTTACAATGTATGTTTGTCACTCGCAGTTCTGTGGCTTGTTGTTGAATATATGAGTTTCTTGCATCCAGATGTTTTGATTGTGGTTGTTCCAGGTGTTACGAAAGCAAGTGTTTAAACTTTGATGGCTGCTTCATCCACATGTGCCAACACTTAACAAATTAAAACACTTTATTTAAAATTGACTTTCAAAAGGGACTAAAAAGAGGAGGTGAGAGAATGCCAGACTGGCACTGCAGATATCATTCTAAGTGATATTTTCTGCATGGCAGAGTTGAAAGGGACACATTTCTCCTCTCCAAGCAAGGTGGAGCATTGGATCAGCACATCTGGAGCAGGTTTCAGGGATGAATGTGCATACATGAACTTACCTTCATATTAATACTGACAGAAGAACTTTTAATGGCCAAGAGCTATTTTACTTATTCAACAAACTAGGATACTAATGTAGATTAATAGCTGCTAACCATTTGGAATACATGCTTCCCTGCCCTTTCCTGAAATTTATATTCAAACACTCTCTCCTCAGATTCTCCTCAAAGAGTTTGACACCCGAAAACCCCAGTATGAGCAACTGACCACAGCAGGACAAGGGATCCTGGAGAGGCCAGGTGAACACCCACCTTCGCACGAGGCAGTGAAACAGCAACTGGCTGCTGTGGCGCAGAAATGGGATGGCTTAACAGGACAGCTGAGTGACCGATGTGACCGAATTGAGCAAGCCATTGTCAAAAGCACAGAGTACCAAAGCTGCCTGAGAAGCCTTTTGGGGAAACTCAGCCTCTTGGATACTAAACTCAGCAAGAGCCTGGCTGTCAGTACAGACCCGGAGGCTGTGAAGCAGCAGCTAGGAGCAGCCAGAGAAGTGAAAGAAGAAATAGAACAAGAAATGGCACACATAAATGCTGCTCAGGCTCTGTGCGAGGAATTGTCAGCACTGGTAGCAGAAGACTACTTGAAAGCAGAACTCACGAGGCAATTAGATGGTGTCTTAAAATCCTTTAAGGATATGGAACAAAAAGCAGGTTAGTGTCAAAGCAAGAGTGGGAAAACAAGCAAAATCGAAAGAGTGGGAAACACTGTTCAATTTATCTAAACAAAAGTGGACTTTGCTAATTACCCTCCAGCATATTTCATCTCTGGAAAGAGATGAAATTCAATTCGGGGCCTAGATGGTATGGACCGTTGGGTGGATACAGCTGGATTTTGCTATCTGTTGCCAATTACTTGGATTTCTCTATTGGAAATGCCAAATGTCAGTGGATTATGCACATGAGGGAAGTATTCCTGCGTTGCAGTCTCAGGCAGGAGATTCTGTCAGATGAGCTGCAATGCCTTAATGCAGGCAGCTTGACGTTATTCTGTCTATTCACTGAAGGCTGGATTCAGTGGAACTCATGAGAGTGGCATTCTAGGGATGGTTGGTCCCATGGCAAAAAAGGCATAACCAAAGGCAACGGGATCAAAACTAAAATACCAAAATGGCTGCAGGTTTTACCTTAAAATTCTTACTGCCAACAGTGAAACATTTCAGCCCTTTAGAATGGGAAAAAACCAATCAAAAGCCAGGAAGCCATCACATCATTGGGAGTTGGGAGAAAGGAGATGGAGCAATGGAAGGGGCATGTCCTGCTGGTTACTCCCAGAGGACTGGGTGTGGACCCTGGGCAGGCTAGATTTAACCTGCACCCCACTGCAATGCGCTTTTGATGCACTTTCTTCCATTGAGTTTGGGGGGAGCAGGCCAAGCTGAACATTGTGCACAGGATCTCATGTGTGCTTGTGCGGTTTATTTCTGAGGTGGTTGCTGGCATCTCCAGAGAACAGTGGGTCCATGATTGCCAAGGTTTTTGCTCCTTCTGAGATTATTTTAGACTGCAGAATTGTCTCCCAATATACTGTTATTCATCAAATGTAACACTGGATTTTTCAATCAACAAGCTCCAATGATGAACACTATAAAAATGTTCCAGTTGCAAAAGGCTTTCTCTTCCTAGACCATTGCTTTTTCCTCTTGACTGAAATAAATTCCACCATAATTCTTGCACCACCTGCTAGCACCTAGCACATCGGGTTTTAATCTGTTTTCTTTTGGTCCTCTGCAGACAATCACATTGAACAACTTCAGTCAACGTATGCCAGTTCTCACCAGTTCCAGCAAATGTCTAAGGACTTTCAGGCCTGGCTGGACAAAAAGAAAGAGGAACAGAATCAGTCTCGTCCCATCTCTACCAAATTGGAATCTCTGTGGGCATTAATTGATGATCAGAAAGAGTTCAAGGCTACATTGTCTGACCAGACTGGTTCTTATGAAAAAATAATTGCAGAAGGTGAAAATCTTCTTCAGAAAACCCAAGGAGCGGAGAAGGCAGAGCTGCAGTCCCAGCTGAACTTGCTCAAAGGTAACTGGGATGACATGAACAAGCAAGTCAAAGAAAGGCAAGATAAGTTAAATGATTGTCTGGAAAAAGCCCTCCGTTACAAAGAGCAAGTAGAGATCCTACAGCCCTGGATATCCAAGTGCCAGAGTAACCTGTCTGAAATCAAAATAGGCATAGATCCTGTTGAACTAGAGAATTCCATCATGCAGCTGAAGACGTGGCAGAAGGACTTGGACAAACACCAGGGGACTTTGGAACTACTAAGTAATGCAGCTGAGGCTTTCCTTGGTGCCTGTCAAACAGATAAAGATGTTATTGAAGAGGAAAAGGCATTGCTGAACCAGCAAATGGATATGGTCACAGAACAGTTACATACTAAAAGAGATGGTCTTGAAAAGATGGCTCAGAGACTAAGAGAATTTCAGGAATCATCCAAGGAGGTTAAAGAGCAGCTGAAGAATGCCAGAGAGCAGCTAGAAGTTCATGAATCTCTTAAGCCCCAGACATACAGTAGCAAACACTTGACAATTATGCAGGGTCAGCAAAAAGCACTTCAGACTTTAAAGACTCAAGTGGACTTGACAAAAAAGCTTGCTCAGGAACTGGTAGTGGATGCTTCAGGTTCAACAGGTGTCTCTGACCTCTTGTTGCAAGCAGAAGCACTGGAAGGAGAATACAGTTCTGTCAGCCAGCAGGTTGAAGATACATGTTCCTTCATGGAGACTAAGCTTCAGGGAATTGGCCATTTCCAAAACACCATCAGAGAGATGTTTTCTCAGTTTGCAGAGTTTGATGATGAACTGGATAGTATGGCTTCTGTGGGTAGGGATCTGGTCACCCTGCAGTCACAGCGCAAGGATATCAAGACTTTCCTGAAAAAGCTGGAGGAACTCATAGCCAATAATGAAAATGCAAACAAGACATGCAAAGTGATGTTAGCAAGTGAAGCTGAAGCTTCTCCTGACCTAGCAGGTATTAAAAGGGACTTGGAGGCTCTGAATAAACAATGCAACAAGTTGCTTGACAGAGCAAGAGCCAGAGAAGAACAGATTGAAGGGACCATTGAACGTGTTGAAGAATTCTATAGCAAACTAAAGGAATTCTCCAAACTACTTGGGGAAGCGGAAGAACATGAAGAGTCCCAAGGTCCTGTTGGAATGGAAACAGAGACAATTAATCAACAGCTAAATGTATTTAAGGTAAGAAGCCCTTTCCCTGTTTTTAAAGTATTAGAATTCAGATACTAAATTACAAAACAATGTTCGACTAAATTTCAAGTAAATAAAATGAACTATAACATAAGTATTGTGAAGTGAACACTACTCCCAAGTTAGATCCAAAGCTTCCCACACTTGGTTGTTCCCACTGTTTCCACTCATAGATAATGTGTCTTAGGAATTACATACAGTTTTCCTTTATCCCAACAGAGGGTGCTTTTTGTCTGTTTAGGCTGCATAAGTGCTAAAACGCATTCTTTCCAAAACCTTTTTATTTTCCCAATGTTTTAAGGTTTGACTGTTTTAATATGAGTTTTATTGTTGATTGGTTAAGATTTTGACTAGGATGTTGTGTTTTATTCTATTTTGTCTTATTGTTAAACCACCCTGAGACCATGGTAAGGGATGGTCTAAAAAAGTTTTAAATAAATAAATTTCAACTTGAGAATGAAGGCATTTTTAAAAAAGCAAGATTCTTGCTAACAG
The DNA here is from genome assembly GCF_004798865.1 of Varanus komodoensis. Taxonomy (NCBI): domain Eukaryota; kingdom Metazoa; phylum Chordata; class Lepidosauria; order Squamata; family Varanidae; genus Varanus; species Varanus komodoensis. Next base: position 1,602,284 of record NW_025335349.1, on the reverse strand, counting down.
ATTAAAATATTCCTTCTAACTTTAAAGGAGAAATAAAATCAATGAGAAACAGTTACATCTTTAAACGTTCATTAGCATTGCATTGATTATGACTCCAGTTGTCTGACAGCTTGCAAGTAGCACAGTTTTCCTCAACTGGGCATGTTGGCTGGGGATTATTGGAGTTGTAGTCCAGCACTTCTGGAGGATGGCAAATTGGGGAAAGTTGTCTTAAGGAACTGATGAATTCTCTGTGGGATGTTGTTTAAAGCATTATGTTCATAGAAACTTTACCATAATTCAGCTTTGGAGTGCTTCAGCTTCCTGGCTTTCTTTTCCTCCTTCCTCTTTCTCACGTTTATCATGACTGCTGGTAGCTTTAAAGCTGACTAAGCCAGGGAAGGATGTGCAACACTGGAAAACATATTCAGTTTGAACTAAATGGACTTTTAAAATATTTCTGACCTGATGGCTAAATGTAGAATAAGTCAGGGGCAGGAATCAGCTTCTGTGAAATTGCTTGAAATATTTTTGCAAATTTGGAGTTGAAAACTGTATCCCTAGTGCAAATTGCTTAAGTTGCATATATCTCTGCAAACCAGGGCTGACTCATTAGTGTTAAGGCATTGTTTTTGTTATTGTACTTATTGTAGCATTTCACATGAAAAGCATAGGAGCATCCTCCTCTCACTATATTTGCACACACTTCATCTTGGCCACCTTAAATTTTCTGGAAGTTGATTTCAGTTTAGTGTTAAATTTGGGCAATCGTACAAATCTTTAGTGTAAGATTTGGGCAATTTGCACAAATCTAAGCTAATTGTGAAGGCTGGGGGGAAAGGCTATAAAACACAGCCCGTTTACAAATGGAGGTTTACATGCTGCCTCAACTCATATCAGCTCAAGATGGCACCAGAGCAGGGTCAAATGAATGGAATCTGTGAGGCTAAGTAAGCACATCTGTCAAATTTTCACCACACCCCCCCCCACTGGATTTCTCTCACAACTTTAAAGCCGGGTACAAATGCACTAAATCGTGGAGATCTATCAAATGTTGATTTATCATTAATCTCATTAATAATAATAGTTATTGTTACTGTTTTCATTTCTACATGGGCAACAGCCGGAACTTTCTGGGTAGTTCACAACAATTCATAAAACAAATGCACGAAGGCAGTACAAATAACATAAAAAATTCCAATACATGAAATGTAAAGATGCTTTAAGAACTAGAATAGCTTTAATACAACTGGTAAATCTAGCTCTCATAAATGCCCCTTCATGAAATTCAGTACCCTTGCATGCTACTAATGGCTGAATTCTAAGTAGGATTAACATGGGTTACAACTCATTGTTCTGTCCATATATCCAGAAGGACTGTAGAGCGTTTATTATTTATTTATTTATTTATAAACTGTGTATGCTGTCCAATTACTTGCATCTCTGGACGGCTTACAACATAAATAAATTGACCATCCACACTGGCTGCAAATTAATAAAATACAACAATAAAATTCAATATTAAAACATATTAAAATATTGATTAAATAAAAAAGTCTTGACCTGGTGCCGAAAAGCATATAATGACTGCGCCAGGCGGACCTCTCTGGGGAGCCCATTCCTAGTCAGGGCGCCACCGCAGAGAAGTCCCTCCTCCTCCGGGTACTCTGTCTCCTAATGTCTTTCACAGAGGGTTCCCAGAGGAGGACGTTCATCACTCTGGAATTGTAGATGTCGAGGTTCTTTACATTTCCTTTGCTTGCAGTTATTATCCTACCTCCTGCTCTGGAGTCTAACTGCTACATGGTGGAAGAGCCTTCTCATGAATAGGCTACTAGATGTTGGGGCAGCACTAGGACACAAGCATCTCTGAACTATTCTGTCTTCCACTCCCTTGCAAACTGCAGCCAGAATCTTTCTTTTCCCTGAGAACAATGAGCATCCCACACCCCTGAGGCTTTGCACAGGCATGCAGCAAGAAACAGATCCTACTCTGAACAGTGTGTTAGTATCAGGCCATTGCAAATGAAAGGCAATGGGGAGAAGAGCTGAGCAGGCTGTAATTCAAGTGCTCTCTCTGACAGCTGGCCGATATACAAGTATCCGCACTGCATATTTACTTCATTTATTCAGTGCACTTTATGAAGATCAGTCCTCCTGTGAAAGACTGGATGTGAGGTCAAACAAAGGCCTGGGTGAAGGCCAGGAAGACTGAGATAAGCATTTGTTCCAGGGGGTTGTCCAAGAGCCACGACCTGGGATCATGCCAAGGATTATGTAGTCAGGAGGCTCTGTCCAAACTAGGTTCTCAGGATCAGCAGAAGTACCAATCAGGCAGGCAAAACTAAGGAGCGTAGAGGTGAGGTGAGGCAAAGGCAGTAGACCAGTGTCTGCAATTGTTCTGTTGAAAGATAGTTCTGGTTTCTGTCTTGTAACTCAGGCTCTTGTTCAGGAAAGCTGTCTGCCAAAAAATTATTTTAGTCTCTTCTGAAGCTAAGGTTCCCCAATGGCTGAAGAGAAAAGAAATGACTCTGCAGTGGACTCCAGGGCTGAAACATACCGTAGCTCAGGACTTGGGAACTACTTTCAAACCAGCAGGCAAATTCAGAGAAGCTCTTGGGGCCTGCATTCTAGTGGATAGTGTAGCCAAAGGCAAAAGGGATGGGGCCAAAATACAAACAACAGCAACAACAACACCCTAGCAAATTACTTACTGCCAGGAGTTCAGCCATAGGAGAGCATTTTAACCTTTTAGAATGGGGAAAAAACAGCACCAGGGCATAGCACAGTCCTAGAATACACAAAATCTGCTACACAGAAGAAGAGTCTACACTACCTCCTGGCTTGCTTGCTAGCTATTAACCATTTTGTAACAGCCAGACTAGAATACTGCAGTGCACGCAACATGGGGTTGCCCATGAAGAGTAGCTGGCAAATTCAGTTGGTCCAAAGTGCTATTTCTGGAGAGTGTGTAATTCTATATGATTTTACCTCTGTTGGCTGTTTATTCCCTTCTGGGCATGGTATTTAAAGGACTTCATTTTCCAGTATGTTAACTTCCCTGCTATCAATATCTGGGATCCTGCTCTGCAGCTCTCTCATCTATACAGGTGTGGGCATTTCTGGTCATGGTGCCAGTGCTTTGGCAGGTCCTCTCCAGAAAGCCCATGTCTGCCCCAGGCGTGCGTGTATTTCACGAACTCTTTAAAAGACTATTCTCTTGGGCAGCCTCTGAGAGAGGTGGAAAGTTGTTTGAACTCTTTCTGCTGCCATGATCATAGTGATTATCCTGCTGCTGCCTGTTCATTTTCGTTACTGTATTATATGGTTTACTGCTT